>NC_085140.1:283864735-284218352 GCF_024139115.2 Armigeres subalbatus | reverse complement strand
CCTGATGGATTAATCAGAGTTTTGTTATTCGTTCTGGAAAAATTTATAGTACACATCATTTTCTTCGATAACAAAGAGTCTGTCAAGCAATTCATGCGGATAACAAGAGCATTATCTTAGAAAACAGGTCACCATTATTGATGTGCAGTCTTGCTCTATTTCACCATGTAACCATGCGATTCTTGAGGTAGATACAAAGATAACAGAGCAGAGGAGAGTCAAGCGGAATCAAATCGGAGATGGATGTTGAGTTACATCACATTGTTGAGCAAACATCCTGGGAAATATGAAGCACGCTTCATGTGTTCGTTTGCAGATGAGCAAATAAACACCGCCTGATTAACTGAGGTGGATAAAGGAGATCTACCTACGGAGAACTTGAAGACACGAGAAAGAGCAAGCAAGTAGGCAGTGATTGTGCCATGAGGAAAAAGTGCCATAATTGAGCGTTCAAAATGGTCGTCTATACTCGATTGCAACCAATATTTGGTACCGTACTGCAATTGATGAGTGATTGAAATTAATTACTCATCTAAAGTTTTATTTCTTCAAGTTATTTTCGTGCATTATTTTTATCACTTGATAGCTTTTAGAGAAAATCGAAACACCTTCCTTTTACGAGTGGAGACAGACCAGTGTCCACACTGATACTCTTCCCTTCGTTAGCAATTTCACATAATACATATGTATATTATGTATATTATGTCCAGTTATTATACAGATTGTGGTAACTTCTTATAAAGAATTGTAAGAAAATCTAACAAACGCTGATTGTGTGTGGATATGCAGCATAATATAACACAGTTACTGAATCACCGTGGAATATTTAAGACTATGCTGATTATCATACACATTTATTTCCTTAAGACTACATTCAGCGAAAATAAATATACAATTTTAATCAGTGATAATAAAATGCGGTTGAGAAAAATCCATTTTCCGGATAATCAAGTAGGTATTATCTTTTTTTTGTAAACTTTTGCGCCAGCGCGTTTCGAGCTTAGCCACGCGGTTTTACGTTTCAGCCCATTTCGTTCCCGGATACATCGCCAACATGTGGATGGTGCGTGTGTCTGCGTCGTTTAAATCGCCCAATCTGGCAGGGAAAAGTTAATTCCGTAGGTAAATATTGATCTACTTTGGCACCTGGCGGCACTGTTTCTGGAAGCTTATCGCACCTGCCAGGAAGTCACACCATAAATGGAAAATGATTGATCGATCGGCGACGCACGGTCCGTTATACCCGTCATCGAAATTGAGCTGTTCAAACAATATTTTCCGACATTCATGTTATAATGCGAGAAGTCAAACAAGGCAGACAGTGGTAACGTTCTGGTTCGGAAATTTGGGGAATGAACGCACTGACAAAACCGGTCGGAATGAATGGTGGGACAATGCTATACTTGTCGGCCAGTTACCGGCGACGACGACAATCAAAAGTTATTATTGTAACAAACTTGTTTAATCATTATTTTCAATTATGTTTATTTCAGCTGGAAGCAGCTGCAATTGTGATTGTGTGCATTGAGCGGGCGACACGTGTGACAGAGGTACTATTTGGTGGTCATCGAATATAATAAGGTGCATTCCGTGATGAGTTTTCAAGTGTTTGGTTTTAATTAATTATATTTTTGCAATGAAGAACTGTATCAAATTAAATTTCAGAGCAGCAATGCTGGGTTTGTTTATTTGAGATTGGTTTGATTTTTAATTTTACAGGCGGCAATGTAACACATTAGATGATCATTGCTGTCTAGCATGATAATGTTGATTGGCTTTCCAATATGCATCGATCGTAAGCCTCGATTTGATTTCGGCAACGCAAAAAAAAATCATGAAACACTGAAGGCCTTCCACATAACAAAATAACGCAACCTGAGTTGCGTGCTTCTTACGCAATGCATCGGGTCTGAGCTTGACGACCGACTGGCAAAGAGCTTACACAACCTCACTTGATCAGTACAGTTGCTGATGAAGAATGTAATTCTTTATTCAAGTAATCTTCGCAGATATTTTATTATTTATATAATTTCTAGAGCAACATTTGAAAAGGGCGTAATAGCCAAAATGTATTCCTTCTGATTCTTTGTCTACATGTATAGCTATATATGTGACAAAGAATCAGAAGAATAAATTCGTTCCTCAAAAATATCGGAGGAATTCCTATAAGGTTTTCTGGGCGAATTCTTGGAGAAATTCCAAACAAGTTAGCACATGTAACTGAAACGAAGTACAATGATCGGTGTAAGTAAGTGCCTTGCTCGTCTAATATAAAAGCTAAATAACATATTAGAAAAGCTGTTAGCTTGACAGGCCTGATATTCACATCAATTTCCGTGGGAAATTCGAATTGATTTTCGTCGGTAATTCAAATGAATTTCCGTTGAAAATTCAAATATTTTTTTTGTAGATACTTGAATGAGTTGTTGCTGCAAATTTTAATGAGTTTTCAGTGGGAATTCGAATGAACTTCTGATGAAATCTCGAATGATTTCCATGAGGAAATTGGAAATGGCTTTCCGATGGTTATTTCGATGATTTTTGTTAAAAATTCAAATGATTCGAATGAATTTTTGTTGGAAAGTCAACAAAGTTTTGGTTGGTAACTCGAATGAGTCAGGTGAAAGTTTTAATGGATTTCTAGAAACGGAAATTCGAATGAGTTTCTGGTGGAATTTACTAAATTGCCTGTGAAAATTTTAATGAATCCTATAATAAATAATTTATAATAAATAATAAAACTACTCCAGCATATGTAGTACACTGTCCTTGTTTTCCTGCCTTCTTCCGTGATAGCTGGGGACAATAATCCCTCCGATGGCCTACTGCTTGACAAAGGAAGCATGTATCCTTAAGTTAAAATTCTTGCTTTCATGCCGGCTACTTCCATCAATGGAGGAATGCTCTTTCCGATTTCCATAAAGACACCACGGACCCCAGTGCACAGGTGATCCAGACCCAATTCCGAGGAAACTTTTTACGGACAGCACGATCATCTTTCCCAAACAATCCGAGCACTTGCGACAAGCTTTAGTCCGTAACCAGATCGGATAAACAAACACCCTCGTGTCCATGTTTTTCCTCATCGATTCCTCCATTGCATCGCAGGAAACAAATTTGATGTACCTACTGCGAACGATCATGTGCCGTTTTGTACACCGTGCCCATCACTTATAAATCTGTATCGAGCTGCTTCAAAAAGCAGGCGATTTCAGCCCATGACGGCCGGGGACAACCGACTAGGAAACGGAACTGGACTGTATTAACGAATACTTTATTACCCATTTCGATGACTTAGTGCCTCTTCAGCGACAGAGACACGAGACACACCGCCGTAGAACGAAAGAATGTGAACGGCCTATAAAACAAAGAGAAGCAAACATACACGATTGCTTACTATTGTTAGATATGAAATAACAAATACTGCATAGAGCAAAACTATCTGCACCCAACGACGACAGCAACTGAACTGAATTTCTGTTTTAAATTGAATTGAATTTCCGTTGTATACTGCAATAAATTTCCGTTGAAAATTTGCATAAATTTTGTTTGAAATTGGAATGAACTTCCGTTACTGGAAATTTGGGTAGTAGGCCATTTGGCATTAAGTTGTTTGGTATAACGCCGTTTGGCATAAAGTCCTTTGACATAACGGTTATTTGGCATAATAGTTGTATAATCGTCAGTTTCGTGATTAATGCAACATATCTTCAATTGTTTGTTATTATTGTTGCTTTTACATCATAAGAGAGATACTGTTTTTAATTGGTTTTAGGATTAAAAAATGTTTGTGAAAATCACTTCTCAAAGACATTGGTAGCCTCCAATAAATTTCTATCACATCTGCTTTTTGCACTTACCATCGTTTTGCCTCTGAGTCAGTCACAAGATCGCTCTTGACATGTCACAAAAGACGACAAGGCAACAAAATTGTAATTGTTCAAGAATAAAAAATATTTTTTACGTGATTTTCAATGAAAATATGAAAATAATTCTACAGGAGATAAATTGTCTGTTTGAAAGCACACTTTGTTCTGTAAAAATCAAAAAAATATACGCTTCCTTCTTCAATATGATTCTAGATATGATTCAGAAATTCCATTTTCAGTTAATGCATTTGTTCGGTTTAAAGCAAAAGAAGGTACGATTGCTTCTTCCAAAGAGTGCATTTCCCCAGAATACAAGGCAGAATATGATTCCATTTTTCAATTTGGACATTTGCTCGATTTGAAACAAGGGTAGATATGATTCTTCCAAAGGGAGATATGATCCCTGCTTTGAAAGGATGCGTTTGCCCGGTACAAGACAAGAGAGAATGTGATGCCTTTTTCCAATTTGGGCATTTTCTTGGTTTAAGGCAAGGGGAGATATGATCTTATTATTGACAGGATGCATTTACTCGACAGAAGGCAAGAGGGGATATGACACCTTCTTTCAATTCATTCATTTGCTCGATTTAAGGCAAGCGAAGATATATTTCTTTGTTCAAAATGGCTCTTTTGCTCAGTTAAGGGCAAGGGAAGATATGATCCTTATTTCACAAAATCTGTTTGCCCGGCAGAAGATAACAGATAGGACATGGTTCCTTCTTCCCTAATTTGGGCATTTGCTCGTTTTGAAGAAAGGTCAGATATGATCCCTTCTTTCAAGTCAGATATTTGTTTGGCTCAAGGCAAGGGAAAATTTGATCCTTCCGGTAGAAGGCAAGAATGTGATGCCTTCTTTCAATTTGGGCATTTATTTGGTTTAAGGCAAGGGAGATATAATCCTTTATTCAAAAGAATACATTTATGCGGTAGAAGGCATTAGGGATATGATTCCTGCGTTCAATTTGGGCATTTGCTCGATTTAAGGCAAGCGAATATAATTTCCTTTTTCAAAATGGTTCATTTTCTTGTCAGCAGGAAAGGTAAGGATATGAATCTCCCTTTTAAGTAAAACATCTTGTTCGGGAAGATATGTTCCTTCTTCGAAAGAACGCATTGGCCCGGCAGGAAGCAAAAGAGGATATGATTCCTTCTTTCAATACATGCATGATCTCTTTTTCAAGTCAGATATTTGCTCGGTTTGAGGCAGGTAAGTGTTTCAGAAGAGCGCGACAATATGATTCTTTTTAAAAATATTTTCATAGCGCCTGTGACAACAGAAATCCTTTTCCTAATAAAAGGTAGAAACGCGCAATGAGCAAGTAATCATGCATACAACATGGTAAACAAAAACATAATTCAATACAGATTTATATTGCTAATAGGTGAGTCAACATTTGAAATGTTTCCGTTTTAACAGGAACCTTCTCTATTTTTATTTTGCTGCGTCGTACAATCATGCGTCCAATTGCCCAAATCATATTAATTAATCAAACAGCTCTAATAAGAATTATGCCAAACGGCCATTACGTCAAACGACATTATGCCAAACGGGGTATAATCGAAATTTAAATATTATTCTAATTTGGAAATTCGAAATACCGTGGATAATCAAATATCGGACACTCTCAAACTCCGGACGCTTGAATACGTATGGGAAATTTTCTGATATATTTGTTTCGTCAAGCTAGATCGGAAGGACTGATAGTTTTAGCTTGTTTTAGTATAGTAACATTCTATTAAGGCATATTAGAACAATGTGACGACATGATTTAAAAAAGTCTGAGCTGTGTAGTGAGAATTGTTTTCAACCATTCTTTCCGGTGCTGTGTAATCAGGTGTCCGAAATTTGAATTGTTGTGTCCGAAATATGAATCCAACCCTGCCGATGTCCGAGGTTTGGATCAAACAGTAGCCGGACATTTTCTTAACTTCCAAACATTTTTCGCAATATCTTGCACATATAAAATACGAAGTTTAAAGATGAATACTGTACTTAGTGATTGCATTGTTGATTTAAATGGTGTGATTTAAAATGTGAGTTGACTGGATGATTGAATATCAGAAAGTGCTTAAGCGTTCGAAGATTGATTTTGCACGGTAATTTCCTTTCGAAACTCGACTGAATTTCCGTTGGAAGTTTGAATGAATTAGGGGGGCTGGGGGTAATATGGACACCCTAAGAAATTGCGTTATTATCACATGGAAAACGTTGTAATATTGGAGACATAAATCACTTAAGAACAAGCATCACAGAATTTAAAACTAAATTCACTCATGTTTTCAAGGGCACACCACTCAATACGAAGACAGTGGACAATTTTTGTTTTTATTATTTCAGCTTTGATGCGTCACAGTATGCGTGGAGTAAAAAAATGACAACTGTGTGATGCTTTTTTTATTGAGTGGTGTGCCCTTGAAAACGCGAGTGAATTTTGTTTGGGATTCCGAGAAGCTTGTTCATAAGTGAATCTTAAACTGAAGCATCACGGCGATGGCTTGAAGTCAATTTACTATGAAACAATCGGATTTTGTAATTTTTATTACAATAAAAATAAGGATAAAAAAATTCCGATTCAAAAGTATGCGTGTGAAATGGACATAGTGTGTGGGTTGAACGGACATGTTAAGAAATTAAGTTCAAAACAATGAATTTAGTTGAGAATTGTATGCATGGCCTAAAAGCATCTATAAAATGTGCCTTTTGATATAAAAATGTTGGATAATAGTTGATATGTTGATGGTTTTATTAATAAAGCATGTTACAGTAAAAAACACCTAACAATGCCATTGGTCTGAACAAAACTCGGAAATTTGAATTTCCTAATGAATGATTGGTGTTTTCGGAGGTAAACAATACAAGCTTTCAAAAATGAAATGTCGGTGAATTTTTTTTATATTTTTCATGTGGTCCATATTACTCACATCAGAACGTGTCCGTTTTACTCCGCCATGATCCACATTTTTTTAATTCTCAATAAATCCTATTTTGAGATAAATCATCATTTCAACCCGTACACAATCTTTGAATAGACAAAGTAGGAGATCCCCAAGAATGAAGCGGATTAGTTTTGCCTATTTCTGTTTTAAAAGCTCAAATACTTCACTTCAACAATTACATAACCATGGCATTTCAACCATAGTTTACATTAAATCATTAATAAACAGAATAATTTTCATTATTTTAATGTAGTGAAACATGTTATACTCATAATTTAAAACGTGTAATAAGATCCACTTAATTGAGGGCCAAATTGGTAACGGTTTAGCTGAAACGGGACCTCTGTTCGTTTTATCAATTTACTAGAAATTCGAATGATATATCGTTGGAAAGTCCAATGAATTTCCGTTGGAAATTTCAGTCATTTTCTGTTGGAAATTCGAATGAGCTTCCGTTGGTTATTCGAATGGATTTTAGTTGGGAATTCAAATAAATTGTTGGTGGAAATTTTAATGAACTTCCGGTGGCAATTTGAATGAAATTCATTTAGGCTTTTAAATCAATTCCCGGTTGATATTTGAACGATTTCTGGTGGAACCTTTTCGTTGGAAATTCAAATGAATTTCTGGTGGAAGCTTAAATGAATTCTCGTTGGAAATTTAAATGAATTTCCTTTGAAAATTCAAATGAATGTTAGTTGGAAATTCGAATGAAATTTTCCATGGAAATTCAAAAGTTTTACTGTTGAAATTCGAATCAACTACCGTTGAACAATTGAATGAATAACCATTTGAATGAATTGTAGTTTGTTATACGAATGAATTTCCATTGCAAATTCAAATGGATTTTCGTTGGGAATCCAAATAAATTTTTGGTAGAAATTTTAATGAATTTTTGTTGGGTAATAAAATCAATTCCCGGTGGACATATAAATGATCTCTGTTGGATCCATTTCGTTAGAAACTCAGACGATTTTCTGGTGGAAGCTCAAATGAATTCTCGTTGGAAATTCAAATAAATTTCCGTTGAAAATTCGAATGAATTTTCGATGCAAATTCGAATGATCTACTGTTGTTCTAACCAACTACCGCTGGAAATTCGGATGAATTATCGTTGGTTATTCAAATGAATTTCCTTTGGAGATTCAACTGAATTTCTGTTGCAAATTCGATTGAGCTTCCATTGGTTATTTGAAGCATTTTCCGTTTTGGAAAATCGAATGAATTTCCTTTTAAAATTAAATGAATTTCAGTTGAAAACTTTGAACAGATTTCCTTTGTAAAAAAATCAAGTGAATCTCTGTTGAAAATTCGTTTGAGTTTCCGTTGAAAATTAAAATAACCTTCCGTTGGAAATTCAAATGATTTTCGATGAAGGTTCGAATAAATTTTCGTTGGAAATTCAGATGGATTTTCGTTGGGAATTCAAATGATTTTTTGTAAATATTTAAATGTATTTCTGGTGCAAATTTTGTGTAGTTTGAATGAATTTTTTTGGATATACAAATTAATTTCCGGTGGATACTTGAATTGGTTTCTGGAGAAAATTCGAATGAATTTTCGCGGAAAATTGGAATGAATTTCAGTTGAAACTGCAGGAATTTTTTTTTTTAAATTCGAATAAATTTTGTTGGGTTTTTGAAATTTAAAAAAATGTGACGTTTTGAACGTCTTCCCGGTGAAAATTCAAATGAATTACCATTGGACATTTTCATAAATTATCATTAGGAATTCGAATGAATTATCGTTGGTCATTCGAATAAATTTTTGTTAAAAGTTCGAATACGTTTTGTTGGAAATTCAAATGCATTTTAGGTAGATATATCAATGAAATTAAATAAATTTCTGGTGGAACCTCGCATGAAAATTCGAACTTTTTATAGAAGGCCCGGAGACCCATAGTGTTATATACCAATCGACTCAACTCAACGAACTGAACACATGTCTGTCTGTCCGTGTGTATGTATGTGTGTGTATGTGTGTGCACAAAAGCTAAGAAAAACATTAGACTAGGGCCCTCCTTAGCCGTGCGGTAAGACGCGCGGCTACAAAGCAAGACCATGCAAGACCACAAAGCGTGTCTGGAAGACCGCTGGAAAATGGATTGTGGCTTGGAAAATCATAAAGCGTGTCTGGAAGACCGCTGGAAAATGGATTGTGGTTTGGAAAATCACAAAGCGCGTCTGGAAGACCGCTGGAAAATGGATTGTGGTTTGGAAAATCACAAAGCGTGTCTGGAAGACCGCTGGAAAATGGATTGTGGTTTGAAAAATCACAAAGCGTGTCTGGAAGACCGCTGGAAAATGGATTGTGGTTAGGAAAATCACAAAGCGTGTCTGGAAGACCGCTGGAAAATGGATTGTGGTTGGAAAATCACAAAGCGTGTCTGGAAGACCGCTGGAAAATGGATTGTGGTTTGGAAAATCACAAAGCATGGGAGACCGCTGGTTTATGGTTTGAAATACCACATGGCATGTCTGGGAGACTGCCGAAAAAATTTTTGACAATCTAGAAAATCCCAAGGAAACATTTATTTTGGTTAAAACAAATTTAGTTTGAAATGTATAACTTAGCTTTAGTGTACATGAGACTACCAGTTAAGCTAGTTCTATCGAAATCTGAGAGATATGGAGTTCTATCATATGCTACAAAGTTGTTTGGAAGGCTTGATATATTATCTTGAAGTTATTTTGGAATTTGCTGACTTAGTAGTCGTAACGGAATTACCCGTTGGATGAGATATCCAACATTCATGTAGCTCAAAAAACGATGCCAGCATTCACAAAGTCATAATTTTGGAGTTATTGCCTAATAGTACTGGTTAACATAAGTCTAAAATTTAGGAATAAACTTATGCTATCCCATTTAAGTATGATATCTCTGCGAAATTTTAGATAAATATCATATCCTAGGCCAGATGTTCCCAAACTACTTGTACATGCGACCCACCTAGCAGAATCACATATTGCTTGCGACCCTCCCACATTGGCTTTTAGAATTTGGATAAAAATAAAATTCGCGTTAGATTGTACAAACCATTATGAATTGCTTCATATCCCATCATTATATTACTTTGAATGGATTGGCAATGATTTGGAACTCGAACGGATTTGGATTAGATTTTGGTTGGATTTGATTGGAATGGATTTGAATTGGATATGGATTGGATTTGGATTAGATTTTGGTTAGATTTGGATTGGATTTAGATTTGGATTATAATTGCATTTGATTGGATTTGGATTTGGAACGGATTTAGATTGGATTTGGATCGGATTTGGATTAGATTTTGATTGCAGTGAATTTGGAATGGATGTGGAACGGATTAGGATTGAATGTGGAATAATAGATTTGGATTGGATTTGGATAGGATTTGGATTAGATTTTAATTGGATTTGTATTTGATTGGAATGGATTTGAATTGGATATGGATTGGATTTGAACTAGATTTGGATTGGATTTGATTTAGATTTGGATTAGAATTGCATTTGATTTGATTTGGAACGGATTAAGATTGGATTAGGATTTGATGTTGATTGGAATTATTGGATTGAATGTGGCTTGGATTTTTATTGGAATTGGATTGAATTTGGATTGGATTTGAATTGTTTGGATTTCATTGTATTTGACAAAATCTCAAAATTTATTGTTCTTCATTCACTACATAGATCCAAATCTAATGGCTGTGATAGATCTGTGGGACAAAATAGGGACAAAATAATGATTCAAGATTCGTCTTTCGCAACCCATCATTGATCAGCCCACGACCTCCCTGGGAGTCGCGGCCCTGATTTGGGAACACATGTTCTAAGCGGTTGTTAGCAAGTTCAACATCGATATGTTGAAGGTCAGCTTGCTGGTATTACTATATATGAAGCTGATAGTTGAATTTAATGGACGGTATAAGATATTTAGATCATTGCTATAATATAAAATGTTTTTTTGAGATCAATTACCAATTTAGTTTAACATTTTGATGACACAACCTATTCACTTGCATTTTGTTGTTCTGCGAATGAAAACCACGATGATCATACAAGTTTATTTTAGAGTTCAGTTTTCCAAGGAAATCATCGGTTTCTCAAAAGCAATATGTTCATCTTCGTCTCGCGCAAATAACTTTAAAAAAAATCAATGCGTTCTATGCTAGAGGATTTTTTTTGCCTTTTTTTAATGAGAGAAGAAGGGAAATGTGGGGTTTGAGTATATCACAATCAGCGTGTGATTGTACATTAACACTTCAGCTTGTCGATCAGTGCGCAGCAAGCCATGACTCGCCCTCTTCTGGTCAGACCTCGGTGGCGTGTACACGCACCCACGGAGAGCTGCCGTCATAACAATTCGCTCCGGCCATTTGGGGCTACACACCAGTGTGGGGATGTAATGCCAATAAGAAGAAGAAGAAGAAGAACTTTTCATATAGTTATTCTTAACCGATTTTTTCGCAACAAGTTTATTCAACAGAGGGCAAAGTCTAGTTGATCATTATTAAATTTGATAACGATCGACCGTTGCGTTTAAAAGTTATAAAGAAATTAGTAAACCGAACCGATCCTTTAATGCGCCATATATGGTTGGTGTCTTGATTAAATACAAGAAAGGCAGTATCATCACTCGGTGAATTAAGGTGTTTTTTTAATTCGAATGAATATCCATTGGAAATTCGAATAATTTACCTTTGGATATTGGCATGAATTTTCGTTGGAATTTGTAATGAATTTCCGTTGACAACTCGAATAAATATGCATTGGAATTTCTAATGTATTTCCGGTTGAAATTAAAATTAATTTCTAGCGAAATTTTGAATGTCTTTCCGGTGGAAATTCGAAGGAATTTCTGGTAGAAATATGATTGAATTTTCAGTGACAATTTGAAAGAATTTCTGGTGGACATTTGAACGTCTTTGTATTAAAAATTCAAATGAATTTCCGATTAAAATTCCATTGAGGAATAAATTCGAGAAAAAAATGTGGTGGATTGTCGAATGAGTTTCCTTTGGAAATTGGAATGTATTGCCGGTGGAAATTTGAACGATTTTCTGATGAAAATTCGACTGATTTTCTGGGGAAAAGACAGAATAAGTTACCGGTAGATTTTTTAATGTATTTCGGTGCAAATCGAATAAATATCCTATAAAAATTGAATTTCTGGTGATAATTCGAATGAATTTCCGGTGCAAAATAGAATGAGTGGCAATTTCTTGTCGGGATTTGAATGAAAATTCCGGTGTTAATTCGAATAAACTTCCGGTGAAAATTTGAATGAATTTCTAATGTAAATTATGTTATGAATTTCAGGTGGAAGTTCGAGTGATTTTCCTATGAAATCTATATACATAAAAATGAATTTCTGTCTGTCTGAACCTTATAGACTCAGAAACTACAGAACCGATCGGCGTGAAAATTTGTATGCAGAGGTTTTTGGGACTGGGGAAGGTTCTTAAGATGGTTCGAGACCCCTCCCCCTTTGCAAAGGGGGGCTCCCATACAAATAAAACATCAATTTCTTCATAACACGAGAATCAATCAGAGAATACATCAATTTTAGGCGAAACGAAGTTCGTCGGGTCTGCTAGTTTGTAATAATTTTCTTTATAAATTGGAATTTATTTCCTCTGGAAATTCGGATGAATTACCTGCAGAAAGCCAAATGTACTTTTCGTGAATATTCATATATTTGTGAAAAACTTGTTGTAAGAATTGAAATTTACGAATTTGAAGAAAGCATATTTAGATAATTAAAATCTGAGTGTATATCATGGAACTGTTTTGAAGCTCTTCCATATCCGTTTGATAATAAGATACATAGAATTATCATTTTGGCAACACCCCTTTTTTCCATCCGCAACGTTGTGTCTTTACTTTCTGTATATCGCTGTAGGTAAATCACTACTTGGGCCTATGGACCCGATTCCCAGTTCACTGCACAGAAAAATAAGGATTTATACTTTTTGGAAGCTGGAGGTTTATGATTAATTATTTTTAAAAAGTCTCCCATTAGTTTCGCACAATATTCAATATTTTCCAACCATTTATTTCACTCCTAATTGGTCCAATTATAGAAAATAAAAATGTAGATTCCGAACATTCGCTCTCCGTTGCTACACCACCGAGCCGGAGTGAATCTTTCCACTTTTACAAAACGGTATTTTCATATAAACACCTACCTGAAAATCGTCACAGTTCTCGATACAATCATTGCTTGAAGCTGTTATACACCACACATTAATTCTAAACTCACGCACTTTAATCTTTTCTATTTGTTTGTTTTACTAGAACAAATATAAACATATTAGAATACATTTAAAAATGTATCCTCAAACCGAACAAAAATTCACCTCGGCATAAGAACTTCTAGCCGCACCGTGCTGCCAAAAGGCCAGGGTCTTTTTTAGTATGAAAAAAATCTTTCATCGTTCATAGGAAAACTATCTATACGTTGACGCTATCATGTTATTTATAATTTTCTCGATATCAAAAAGTGAAAAAATATAGTTTTTAAGCGTTTGGAAATAATTTGGATGAGTTATATCTTTTCAACCAAATAAAAATTATCATAAATAATACCATCTGGCATAATGTCGGCGTTGAACGTGCATATTTTTTGTTTACAACTCATTTTCTACCGTCCCGAGAGAGAATGAGAGTAAGATGTTGAGAGATTGAGCGAAATTTTCCTTAGGCCGGGAACTGGTCTGTAAGTGGGCCGGATATGCAATCGCTATGACTGAAATGAGTGCTGCACATCGTTAATTTGAATCGATTGAAAGCTTTTTCAAACAATGTTTACCAAGAAAAGCTATTTTTAAGCAGAAGTGAACCACTGTGCAGTATTGCACGGCCCACAAAATTCAGGAAAAGTTGCTTCCTGTCATAAATATCAATTAAATAATGCAGTCGTATGCATGTTAGGCCGGGAATGGAGTAAGAAACCCTATATCACAAAAACCCGAGTGACCCATGGCATGTCATGCGCCTGAGTAGATAACATTGCGGACTGGAATAGGGCGTCTTTGTACCGTCGTTGGGGTGAGATTTGACCAAAAACGAAAAATGTTTCCGCTCCTAATATCTAAAAAACGAAATTTTATGAATACTTCAAACAGTTCGAAAAAGTGTTTAAATTAATGCTCTGATCCCGAATCCTAAGCCTCGTCCGTCCTTAAAAACTGTGAAACTAATCTAAATAAAAATAAAAATTTGTGACATATTTTAATCGATGAACACAAATTGAGGAAAAGTTATAAACAAACAAATACGGCGGAAGAATTCGGCCAACCAACCCCAGGGCTGGGGTAGGTTGGCCGAGTTTGTTAAAATAAGTGAAACACATCAAATCAATCAGTGGGTAATGTTTAGTGGGAAAAAATGTAGTGTTTATATTGTTTTTATATTTAGGCACGTAAAAAAATCTTACCTCTTTACTTTTTTGTCTTTTTAAAGCATTTTTAGTGATCTTTTTACAACTCTCGCTACTTTAATTTCCTCTGCCAGAGTATACCTACATATGATATAATGAAGTTTTCAACTCGGCCAAACAGACCACACAAAAGTTGGAGAACCTACCCCATGAGATGTTTTGTGAGCAATCACAATTTACAAATACAAATGTGAGGTTGCCCTAGAAACATTTATACCGTTTTGTAGGATTTTGAATACACTCTCGTGCGTACCTCGTTTTTACAAATCTGATGAATACCGATTCGTGTTACAAATATGACACAACCTTAACATAAATTAACTCACTAGCACAAAAAATAGCAAAATACGTGGTCCTGAGCAAATGGTAAAATACTTGAAATTCCATCCGTACATGGGCGATCTAATACCCCACCCAAATTATTATAATGAGCCTTAAATGCGCCTCATAACGTTTCACAAAAGCCACTCGATCAACCTGCCCCTTCGGCCAACCAGCCCTGGTCTCTCTCCATATCACAAGGAATCGTGACTCCGTAAAGTGTTAGATAACGCCTGAGTCAACCAATCGAACGAATTTGGAAAAAAATATTAAATTTTTTGTCTAACAAGTTCCAAGAACTAACGGTAATCGTTCCATAATGCTTGGAATTTCAATTAATCATTATGCTCTTTGAAAACCTTCAAATCCAATAAGCGTGGCGATGGACAATCTATGGACTATTTTGAATTTTTGTCCTCCCCTTCTTGACACATTTTGCAAGGAAGATTTTGTTTTTTTTTTGTTTGAACCGTAACGCACGGCTTTATCACCTCCTTTCCCCTTTTAACGCTACGTTGCAGCCCCCAAAAGATCATCACTATTTCCAAAAAAAATAATGGTTCCATTCTTCTTCATCTTCTTCTTCTTCTTATTCTTCTTCTTATTCTTCTTCTTCTTCTTATATGGCTCTACAAACTAACTGGAACTTGGCTTGCTTTTCAACATAATGTTCTATTAACATTTCCACGGTTGTTAATTGAAAGCTTTCTATGCCCGCCAATGCCTCACGTATCTTGTGGGGCAAGTGAACACACTATGCCCAGAGAAGTCAAGAATGTTTCCTACCCGAAAACATCCTAGACCGGACCAAGAATCGAACTCGCCATCTCCGGATTGGCAATAGGGTGAGAATGGACAAATTTTAAACTATGTATAATTTTGAGGAATTCGCCTCATTGATTATTATTTCTCCACACAATGAATTATTTATTATTCTAGATCGTACCAAACTAATTAATACTTGATTCCAATGGTAACTACCAGAGCTTTGGAATATATCACATTTTGGCCCATTGTCACCACCATTGACGGCATTTTAAATATTAGCAATCACTAAAAACTAATAAATATTCAGATAGATACTGATCATGTAAGACACTTAATAAAAACGTTTTTATATCAAGGTCAAGGTGTTCCAAACTTTGTAGTATAGTATAAAAAGACACTAAAAGAATAGAAACCTTATATTTAACGTCAATGCTTAATTGCGACCCTGCCTTGTGCAAATCTGCGGATGAATGTAAATTTCATGCACTTTCACTGCTGCGGTATATTAACTTCGGTGCGGTTGCGATATTACCCGAGAAGGCGCTTCTTCACGCGATGCGACTTACTTCGATGTTAATTCTTCTAGCGCAAGTAAGCTTCTCCTATGCTATCCTCCTCCCACTCCAACGGCATTGCGCCCATTATCTTCCAACCTGAAAGTGAAAAACAGCACGCAAAAATAAAGATCGTTACGAGATATACGTATGCCATCAGCGTTAAAGCTGCTCTGTGCAAGGATTTCTCCTTCTTAAAAATCTCCCTGTTCCGCTACATAAACACACTTTCTCTGCCGGTTGGCCACTGCACTTGCCGAGAACGCGACCGGGACCAGGGCACCAACCAAATGTAGCGCGGTGCTGGTTGAACAGAGTAGAATATTAAATTCATGTTTATATTACATTATTATCCTGGCTTCGCACCAGTGCTCGGGATCTACGCGGCCTTATCCCCATGCACCCGCCCACAATGTCGTCGTCGTCGTCACCGGGTACAACAATAAAGTCTTGCCGAAGTTTGTAGATTTATTAGCGCAGATGATTGCATGTATTACACGGGAAATGCCTTTATCATTTGTGGTTGCTTGTGCGATGAAATTGGAACAGCTCACCTCCACGCATATGAAATATGGGAATCAGACGAGATTTTGTGCCAAGCGACATGGAAATACGCGGTGACAAATTAACAGGATGGCTTAGACTAAGCAGATACTTAGCTCTCAAGTTAGATCATCATATTTGAATTTTATTTAGAAAAGCACGTTTTAAATAAATCGTGTAACGAGTGACTTACTTTGCTGGAATGTTCCGCAATTCAAAAGTGAATTAAGTCAATTATTCTTCAGGTATCTCTAACTAAAAAAGTTTAGCCCAACCTTCAATGCTTCAATGGGAATGCTTCCTCACTCTTTTAATTGACGTTCAGAAACAGATAGATTTAAGGTGCATAATTCATTGGAAATATACAAGAAAACAAATCTATAGCGATGTGGTTTGTCAGAGAATCCAACTAACTGCATGCAGTAGTAACAACTCATCTGACCCTTTTCGCCTTAGGAAACAAATCTGCAAAGCAATACCGTTCATTAATAATCAACAACTCCCAACATAGTTGCTCTACGAAATTGCAGGGGAAAAACCGAGCAGCTCTGAATGTTTCAAACAGATAAATTGAAAAACAATCTCGCAAATGCACGGTACGCTATCGTTGGCTTATCCTCCGCTTTGGAAAGCATAACTCAATTATCTCACCTGCTTTCAAACCAGTCAGTCAGCGAGTGCCACTAAATAGAAAGTAGAAGGCATAACCCGGCCAGCATGAAGCGGTCTAAAAGCACCAGGAAGCCAAAAAGCAATCCCGCACCGAATATTGATGCCGGTATCCGGAAAAGCCACAGGCAAAAAAACACGATACACCACATCAACGGGACTTGTTGAACGTAAAGTTTTGCCCAAATAGTGCTCCCTTCCCCGTACTGCCGCTAGTTTTCCTTCGTTCCGGTATTTCTTCGGATGGGGAGATTTTCGGATAGAACCGTACTTAATTTTCGATTCATGGACGATGAAATCAATCTTTCCCATTCGAATACGGGACTTTGGCTTGTTACTATTCGGATTGATGTCTGTTCAACCAATAGAGAATGTATTCGGCATGCGCTAAAGCATCGAGTCTCAGAGCTGAGTTCGAGGCGATAATAAAGTCAAAAAGAAGATCAAGTGAATTGAAAAAATAAGATTTTTAAACAATGCGTCGTAAATGAAATTTAAGTTCGTGTATAGAGCCAGTACTGATGAGTGATAACTGTTGTGGACGTAAGCATTCTTCTTCTTCTTCTTCTTCTTCTTCTTCTTATTGGCATTACATTCCCACACTGGGACAGAACCGCCTCGCAGCTTAGTGTTCATTAAACACTTCCACAGTTATTAACTGCGAGGTTTCTAAGCCAGGTTACCATTTTTGCATTCGTATATCATGAGGCTAACACGATGATACTTTTATGCCCAGGGAAGTCGAGACAATTTCCAATCCGAAAATTGCCTAGACCGGCACCGGGAATCGAACCCAGCCACCCTCAGCATGGTCTTGCTTTTTAGCCGCGCGTCTTACCGCACGGCTAAGGAGGGCTCCCAAGCATGATTTGCAAGTGACCAAACGTAAGCGCAGTGGGATCTATATCACTACGTTTATGTTTTTGAAAAAAATGAGGGGGACTTACGTGACATCTACTAATGTAAGTAAAAAATGCGTGCCTTGTTCAACGGATCAAACGGAAATCTTGCCGCGAATGAATCCATGTCCTGGTGTGCTGTTTTCTGAACTAAAGATGTATACCAAAAATTGCCTCAATATTTCCAACGTAAACAACGGGAATGTAGTTATATTTTTTTCAATTACTTGGAATCTACCAAAGTAAGTTTTTTTTTAACATTTGAGAGAAGAAGAATTTACGTCAAAAGTTTAAGTCTAAGCCATTAATCCAAATTTTCCGTGACAATTCATCCAAATTTCCCGTGAAAGTTCTTCCGAATATCCTGATTGAAATCTTCCAAATTTTCCGAGAATATTCATTCAAATTTTCCGTGAAAATTCATTCGAATTTCCCGTGAAGTTCATTCGAATTTCCCCTGGAACTTCATTCGAAATTCCTGTGGAAATTCATTCCAATTTCCCGTGGAAATTCATTCCAATTTCCCTGTGGAAATTCATTCAAATTACTTGTGCAAAATTCATTCGAATTTCCCGCGGAAATTCATTTGAATTTCCCAGGGAAATTCATTCGAATTTCTCGTGGCAATTCATTCGACTTTCCCGTGACTCTTGTATGACTCTAACTCCTCTAACTACCGTGGAAATTCATTCAAATTTCTCGTGGAAATTCATCCGAATTTCCCGTGAAAATTCATTCGAATTTCCCGTGGAGTTCATTCGAATTTCCCCTGGCACTTCCTTCGAATTTCCTGTGGAAATTCATTCCGATTTCCCGTGGGAATTCATTCAAATTTCTTGTGCAAAATTCTTTCGAATTTCCCGTGAAAAATCATTTGAATTTCTCGTGGAAATTCATTCGAATTTCTCGTGGCCATTCATTCGAATTTCCCGTGGAAATTAATTTGAATTTCTTGTATGACTCTTGTATGACTCTTAACTCCCGTGGAAATTTATTCAAATTTCTTGTGCAAAATTCATTCGAATTTCCCGCGAAACATCATTTGAGTTTCCCGAGGAACTTCATTCGAATTTCCCGTTGAAATTCATTCAAATGTGTTGTATGACGCTTGTATGACTCTTAAAGTCAATCCTGACAGAACCCAAGGTGCAAAGTGCTCGCGTTTTCGGGGGCACACCACTCGATACGGAATCAACGTACAACTGTCATTTTTATTTTTCCACGCGTGCTGCGACGCAGCACGCGTGAATCAACAAAAATGACAGTTGTCCGCCGCCTCCGTATCGAGTGGTGTGCCCACGAAAACGCGAGCACTTTGAAACTTGGATTCTGTCAGGAGTGACCTTAATTCCCGTGAAAATTCATTCGAATTTCTCGTGGAATTTCATTCAAATTTTCCGTGGAAATTTATTCGAATTTCCCGTGGAAATTCATTCAAATTTCTGATGGAAATTCATCCGAATTTCCCGTGAAAATTCATTCGAATTTCACGTGGAGTTCATTCGAATTTCCCACGGAAATTCATTCGAATTTCCCGCGGAAATTCATTCCAATTTCCCGTGGCAATTCATTCCAATTTCCCTTGAAAATTCATTCAAATTTCTTGTGCAAAATTCATTCGAATTTCACGCGAAAAATCATTTGAATTTCCCGTGAAAATTCATTAGAATTTCTCGGGGAAATTCATCCGAATTTCCCGTGGAAATTCATTTGAATTTTCCGTGGAAATTCATTTGAATTTCCCGTTGAAATTCATTCAAATTTCTTGTATGACTCTTAACTCCCGTGGAAATTCATTCAAATTTCCCGTGGAAATTCATTCGAATTTTCCGTAGAAATTTATTCGAATTTCCCGTGGAAATTTATTCGAATTGAATCGAATGAATTTCCACGGGAAATTCGAATGAACTTCCGCGGGGAATTTGAATTAATTTCCTCAAGAAATTTTAATGAATTTCAACGGGTAATTGGAATGAATTTCCAGGTGAAATTCGAATGAATTTCCACGAGTAATTTGAATTAATATTCTCGGAAAATTTTGATGATTTTAATCAAAATATTCGGATAATTTTTCACGGGAAATTCAAATGAATTTTCACTACAAATGTGAATGAATATTCTCGGAAAATTAGGATGATTTTAATCAGGATATTCAAATGAATTTCCTCGAGAAATTCGGATCAATTTCCCCGGGAGATTCGGACGAATTTTCACGGGAAATTCGGATGAATTTGCACAGGAAATTCGGATAAATTTGCACAGGAAATTCGGATGAATTTCCACAGGAACTACGGATGAATTTCTACGGGAAATTCGGATGAATTTCCACGGGGAATTCTGATGAATTTCCACGGGAAATTCGGATGAATTTCATCGGGAAATTCTGATGAACTTCCACGGAATTCGGATGAATTTCCACGGAAATTCGGATGAATTTCCAGGAAATTCAGATGAATTTCCACGGAAATTCGGATGAATTTCGCAGGAAATTCGGATGAATTTCCAAGGAAATTCGGATGAATTTCCACGGAAGTTCGGATGAATTTTCACCGGAAATTCGGATGAATTTCCACCGGAAATTCGGATGAATTTCCACCGGAAATTCGGATGAATGTCCTACGGAAATTTGGATGAATTTCCAGCAGAAATTCGGATGAATTTCCACGGAATTCGGATGAATTTCCACTGAAATTCGGATGAATTTCCACTGAAATTCGAATGAATTTCCACGGAAACTCGAATGAATTTCCACGGGAAATTCGAATGAATATCCACGGAAATTGGAATGAATTTCCACGGGAAATTGGAATGAATTTCCTCGGGAAATTCGAATGAATTTCCTCGAGAAAATCGAATGAGTTTCCACGGGAAATTCAAATGAGTTTCCACGGGAAATTCGAATGAATTTCCACAAGAAATTTGAATGAATTTCCACGAGAAATTTGAATGAATATTCTCGGAAAATTTGAATGAATTTCCACGAGAAATTTGAATGAATTTCCACGAGAAATTGAAATGAATTTCCACGGAATTCGAACAATTTCCACGGAAATTCGAATGAATTTCCACGGAAATTCAAATGAATTTCCAAGGGCAATTCGAATGAATTTCCACGGGAGATTCTAATGATTTTCCCTGGGAAATTCGAATTAATTTCCACGGGAAATTCGAATGAATTTCCACGGGAAATTCGAATAAATTTCCGCGGAATTTTCGAATGAATTTCCACGGGAAATTCGAATAAATTTCCGCGGAATTTTCTAATGAATTTTCACGGGAAATTCGAATGAATTTCCACGGGAAATTAAAATGAATTTCCACGGGAAATTCGAATGAATTTCACGGAATTGAATGAATTTCCACGGAATTCGAATGAATTTCCACGGGAAATTCGAATGAATTTCCACGGAAATTCGAATGAATTTCCACGGAAATTCGAATGAATTTCCACGGAATTCGAATGAATTTCCACGGAAATTCGAGATGAATTTCCACGGGAAATTCGAATGAATTTCCACGGGAAATTCGAATGAATTTCCACGGAAATTCGAATGAATTTCCACGGAAATTCGAATGAATTTCCACGGAAATTCGAATGAATTTCCACGGGAAATTCGAATAAATTTCCTCGGAATTCGAATGAATTTCCACGGGAAATTCGAATGAATTTCACGGAAATTCGAATGAATTTCCACGGAAATTCGAATGAATTTCCACGGAAATTCGAATGAATTTCCACGGAAATTCAGATGAATTTCCACGGAAATTGAAATGAATTTCCACGGAAATTCGAATGAATTTCACGAAATTCGAATGAATTTCCACGGAAATTCAGATGAATTTCCACGGAAATTCGAATGAATTTCCACGGAAATTCGAATGAATTTCCACGGAAATTCGAATGAATTTCCACGGAAATTCGAATGAATTTCCACGGAATTCGAATGAATTTCCACGGAAATTCGAATGAATTCCACGGAAATTCGAATGAATTTCCACGGAATTCGAATGAATTTCCACGGAATTGAAATGAATTCCACGGAAATTCGAATGAATTTCCACGGAATTCGAATGAATTTCCACGGAATTGAATGAATTCCACGGAAATTCGAATGAATTTCCACGGAAATTCGAATGAATTTCCACGGAAATTCGAATGAATTTCCACGGAATTCGAATGAATTTCCACGGAATTCGAATGAATTTCCACGGAAATTCAGATGAATTCCACGGAAATTCGAATGAATTTCCACGGAATTGAATGAATTTCCACGGAATTCGAATGAATTTCCACGGAAATTCGAATGAATTTCCACGGAAATTCGAATGAATTTCCACGGAAATTCGAATGAATTTCCACGGAAATTGAATGAATTCCACGGGAAATTAGAATGAATTTCCACGGGAAATTCGAATGAATTTCCACGGAAATTCGAATGAATTTCCACGGAATTCAGATGAATTTCACGGAAATTCGAATGAATTTCCACGGAAATTCGAATGAATTTCCACGGGAAATTCGAATGAATTTCCACGGAAATTCAGATGAATTTCCACGGAAATTCGAATGAATTTCCACGGAAATTCAGAATGAATTTCCACGGAAAATTCGAATGAATTTCCACGGAATTCAAATGAATTTCCACGGAAATTCGAATGAATTTCCACGGAAATTCGAATGAATTTCCACGGGAAATTCGAATGAATTTCCACGGAAATTCGAATGAATTTCCACGGAAATTCGAATGAATTTCCACGGAAATTCAGATGAATTTTCCACGGAAATTCGGATGAATTTCCACGGGAAATTCGGATCAATTTCCACGGGAAATTCGAATGAATTTCCACGGGAAATTCGAATGAATTTCCACGGGAAATTCGGATGAATTTCCACGGGAAATTCGGATGAATTTCCACGGGAAATTCGGATGAATTTCCACGGGAAATTCGGATGAATTTCCACGGGAAATTCGGATGAATTTCCACGGGAAATTCGGATGAATTTCCACGGGAAATTTGGATGAATTTCCACGGGAAATTCGGATGAATTTCCACGGGAAATTCGAATGAATTTCCACCAGAAATTCAAATGAATTCTCACGGGAAATTCAAATGAATTTCAACGGGAAATTCAAATGAATTTCCACGGGAAATTCAAAGGAATTTCCACGGGAAATTCAAATGAATTTCCACGGGAAATTCAAATGAATTTCCACGAGAAATTCAAAAGAATTTCCACGGGAAATTCGAATGAATTTCCACGGAAATTCAAATGAATTTCCACGGAAGTTCAAATGAATTTCCTCGAGAAATACAAATGAATTTATACGAGAAATATGAATGAATTTCCACGGGAAGTTCGAATGAATTTCCACGGGAAGTTCGAATGAATTTCCACGGGAAACTGGAATGAATTTCCTCGGGAAATTCGAATGAATTTCCACTGGAAATTCGATTGAATTTCCACTGGAAATTCGATTGAATTTCCACTGGAAATTCGATTGAATTTCCACTGGAAATTCGATTGAATTTCCACTGGAAATTCGATTGAATTTCCACGGGAAATTCGAATGAATTTCCACGGGAAATTCGAATGAATTTCCACGGGAAATTCGAATGAATTTCCACGGGAAATTCGAATGAATTTCCACGGGAAATTCGAATAAATTTCCACGGGAAATTCGAATGAATTTCCACGGGAAATTCGAATGAATTACCACGGGAAATTCGAATGAATTTCCACGGGAAATTCGAATGAATTTCCACGGAAAATTCGAATGGATTTCCACGGAAATTCGGATGAATTTCCACGGGAAATTCGGATGAATTTGCACAGGAAATTCGGATGACTTTGTACAGGAAATTCGGATTAATTTCCACGGAAAATTCGGATTAATTTCCACGGGAAATTCGGAATAATTTCCACGGGAAATTCGGATGAATTTCCACGGGAAATTCGGGGGAAATTCGGATGAATTTCCACGGGAAATTCGGATGAATTTCCACGGGAAATTCGGATGAATTTCCACGGGAAATTCGAATGAATTTCCACGGGAAATTCGAATGAATTTCCTCTGGAATTTCAAATGAATTTCAACAGAAAATTCGAATGAAATTCCACGGGAAATTCGTATGTATTTTCACGGGAAATTCGAATGAATTTTCACGGGAAATTCGAATGAATTTTCACGGGGAATTCAAATGAATTTTCACAAGAAATTCAAATGAATTTTCACGGGAAATTCGAATGAATTTCCACGGAATATTCGAATGAATTTCCACGGGAAATTCAAATGAACTTTCGCAGGAAATTGGAATGAATTTCCACGGGAAATTGGAATGAATTTCCTTGGGAAATTGGAATGAATTTCCACGGGAAATTGGAATGAATTTCCACGGGAAATTGGAATGAATTTCCACAGGAAATTCGGATGAATTTCCACGAGAAAATCGAATGAATTTTTGCGGGAAATTCGAATGAAGAATGAAGAAATTTGAATGAATTTCCACGAAAAAATCGAATGAATTTCCACGGGAAATTCAAATGAACTTCCACGGGAAACTCGAATGAATTCCACAAGAAATTTGAAAGATTTTCCTGGGAAAATTGGAATGAATTTCCCCGGGAAATTCGGAATAATTTCCACGGGAAATTCGGGTGAATTTCCACGAGAAAATCAAATGAATTTCCGCGGGAAATTCGAATGAATTTCCACAAGAAATTTGAATGAATTTCCACGAGAAAATCTAATGAATTTCCACGGGAAATTCTAATGAACTTCCTCGGGAATTCCGATTGAATTTCAAAAAAAAAAATTTATGAATTTCAACGGGAAATTAGAATGAATTTTCACGGGAAATTCGAATGAATTTTCACTGGAAATTCGGATGAATTTCCACGATAAAAAATCGAATTAATGTCCACGGAAAATTCAAATGAGCTTCCGCGGAAAATTTGAATGAATATCCATGGAAATTGGAATGAGTTTCCGCGGGAGATTCGGATGAATTTCCACGAGAAAATCGAATGAATTTCCACGGGAAATTCAAATGAACTTCCACGGGAAACTCGAATGAATTCCCACAAAAAAGTTGAAAAAAAATCCAGGGGAAATCCGAATGAATTTGGAATTTCCAGTGGAAATTCATTCGATTTTCTCGTGGAAATTCATTCGATTTTCCCGCGCAAATTCATTCGAATTTTTGGTGCAAATTCATTCGAGTTTCTCGTGAAAATTCAATCGACAATTTTTCGTTGAATATACTTCGAATTTTTCCTTGGAAACTGATTCGATTTTCTCGTGGGAATTCATTTCAATTTCGCATGGAAGTTCATTCCAATTTCTTTGGAAGTTCATTCGTATTTCCAGTGGAAATTCATTCGAACTTTCCCATGGAAACTAGTTCGATTTTCTCGTGGATATTCATTTGTACTTCTCGTGGAAATCCATTTCAATTTCTTATGTATGTTTATTCCAAATTCCTGTGGAAATTCATTCGAATTTTCCGTGGAAATTCATTTGAGCCTCCGTGAAAATTCATTCGATTCTTTCGTGAAAAATTGTCGTTTTTTTATGGACGTTCATTTCAATTTCTCGTAGAAATTCATTCAAGTTTTCCGTGAAAATTCATTTGTATTTCTCGTGGAAAAGCATTCCGATTTCTCGTGGAAATTCATTTGTATTTCTAGTGAAAGTGTATTCCTATTTATCATGAAAATTCATTCGAAATTTCTGTGCAAATTCATATAATTCTTTCGTGAAAAATCGGTTAGTTTTCCCGTGGAAATGCATTCGTATTTCTCGAGGAAGTTCATTCCAATTGCTCGTAGAAATTCATTCGTATTTCTTGTGGAAGTTCATTCGCTTCACCGTACAAATTTATTCGATTTTCCTGTGGAATTTTCTCCGAATTTTTAGTAAGATTTCCATAGGATTTTTCTTGGCAATTCATTCGAATTCATTTGATGTGAAAATTCATCTGATTTCAGAAAAATATATTAAGCTCTTTTAGTGGAATGTATTAAACCGTCTAAGACGAATTAAGTACTGTCCATTTAATTCCACCAGTTAATCTGATTTGTTTCTTAGATAATTCAATTGGAATTTCATAAGAATTTTCCCCAAAAAATCTTCTGATTTTCACGTGAATATGCTTCAATCAACTACTATTCCTAGATTTTTATACAAAATGTTCGTTATTAGATGTTTTTTTAATTCTAAACTTCCTGTAAAAAAAATAAAAAAGAATTTCGGACGAAAATTTTGACAGTATTTCCCATGAGTAATAAACAGAAATTTAAATATGTTGTTGAAATTCAATCCAACGACCTTAGAAGTTCAACAGAATGAGAAATTCAATTGAACTTCTTGTGGCATTCTTCGTCTTTTTCTTTTTCCTCTATGGCTCTTCATTCCAATTGGAAGTTGACATTCTATTAGTATTCTATTGGCATTTCCTTCTTGCGGTATTTTCCGCTGTCTTCAGTTTCTTGATGCTACGGTTTTGTCATGTGAGTATCTGATAAATGTGAATTTGAAATGCTACAATAGCCTAAAAATATCCCAGCTTTTAATTCTCCCGATCTATTTCTACATTAGCTCCTGTAAATTGCCGATTTTACAGCCTTCACTTATGTTTAGTGTAGGAATATAAATAACGCATCTCCATTTCTACAATTTAACCTGCATACGAAAGCTGGTTGAATGCTGCGTCATCGTCAACTGGATACCAGCAAATAACATTGATCACAAATCACTGAGCATAGAGCACGGGAAAATTATTACGCTCCGATATTCAATCTTCTGGATGCAGCAAACCCGAAAAAAGCAACACAGTCCACAACTTCCGGGAATGACCCATGTTTTCGTTTCAAGCAAAATTGCCTGCCTTTTTGAGCAAAAACAAAAGCACAACAAATTCGTTCGTTTGCTATTTTCCACCCTCCCATCGTTCTTCATCCCTTCCCACCCAACACTTTACTATTGTTACGTTTACCGACGACATCATCGACACAAAAACATAAAATCGTCAATGTCCTAATTTAGCGCATGGGAGCATAAATTGTTATCCACCGAAGCGAATGACCATCCTTGATGTTTTCGTTGTTAGGCTTTGTTGCTTTTCGCTTCGTCGTCATTCATAGTCGTTTTTGCGTGCGAATCGGCCAGAACCCATTTCAGGCGCCCAAATTTACGGAGAAAATGCGGTGCCCGACTGTAACAGGTACCTGTTGGTGATGCGGCTCGAGAATCATGGAGCGTAAATAATTGCGCTCGGGATGCATATTGCCGCGGTAATTAATGTTGTTTGCTCGCATAAATGAAGGTTTGTTCAGCTAGTTTTGGTGTGGATTGGTGGTGAAATGGACGATCAAGGGGTGGTCGACAAACAGTTCTGGCTGATCCTAAATAATAATTGAAAAATGGGTTCCACTAACAAGTAGAAAATATGTTGCTTCTTGAGTGTACCAAAAACCTAACGAATTCGATGGCTGAACATAAGCACTTTACATGGATAGTTATTTCCGCAAAATTCGTTCAACTGTAATTATTCCTGGAAATTAGTGATCCCAATCTCTAGCGACCAGCTTTTATGGAAATTAAAAACCTTTCAGATAACATTTTCATTGCACATAATATTATCTCCAAGCACTACCGCTTCTGATTTAAATTGCAGAAAGTTACCTTTCACTGAAATCCGATGACCGGTTCTCAAAACTAGCCCACCCACACCCAAACCAACAAATACTTTGTAGCGGGCTACCCGAGTTGGCACCTACCAATAATGCAGTCATGTTCAAGCTCCGATCCACTCGATAAAAGTTTAATAAATGAAAAACATTCGGGGCATGCATGCGGACATTATTGGATGATTTAATGAATTTTTGCGGAAGTTGGTCCACACGAGAGTGATGCAACGTCGTCATTCAGACCCATATTCACCGTAGCACACACACATACACATACGTACTGGCAAGCCAATGCCGCCATCGGCGATAAAAGTGGTCGGCGGTGGTGGCATAACGAATAGTTGGTTAGAATTAGGTTATGACCACCATATTGTAATGCAGTCTCCTCGTGCGTTCGTTCGTCGGTCGGAATTCTAATGGTTGTTTGATTAATGGGTAATAGAGTGGCTTGGGAATGTGTTTGGCCGCCGGGCTGGCTTTGGGGAGACATGGATGTTTTCACATTCATGACATAAGGTAAAAATTCGCTTTGTACCACAGTTTGATGGAGAGACGCCAAAACGGTGATATTTTATTTTTGTTCTATTTATTAGGTTTCCTCATAAATATCAGCTCCACCTTGAAATAGTGCACGATTTTGGTGTTATAACCACTGTGAGCTCACATCATTCATGCAAGGAATGGGATAATATGTAATTTTCCGAGTTCAGAAATAGATAATATCTATTTCTGAAATGGTTCCATGTCTCTAAATCATATTGATTGTATTATTTGGAAAATACTGTAAGAAAAGATAACTAGTACAAAAGTTGTTCCACCCAACCCTATTCATTTGAGTCTTTGTCAGCCTGAATGTGCTGACCAACACTTTTCCAAAACTTCGAACGATAACTTTGTCCCACAATTGCTACTAAACGACAACAATAAACAATATGGCTCAACATTTATCAACATAATCCATCCTCCTGCAGTGTCCACATCTTTATTAATAAACTGACAATATTCCAACAAACTTCCGACTGATCGAGAACCGACGGCACCAACTGGGTGGTAGAAGTACGTCGGACAAGGCGGGCGAAGAGCCGAGAAAACTTTTATCCGCTTAGAGGAAACATCCGGTGCAACTTTTCTAATCACCACCTGGCCAAACTCGCTGCAGGTGTCATCCTGTGTTGAGGACAGGCAGATATCTACCAACCAATCGGCAGCCATTGTTGAGCTGTCAGCTTAAAGAATCCCGGGCGTCATGAATAATTCATTCCCCCATTGGACGTAGCATACAGTCAGTGAAATTACGACAATCTTTTATTCACTTTCGGAAACTTTTTGGTTCGTTACTCGCGAAATCTGTTTCCCATGGAATCAAACTTCATTGTATACCAATTACGCAGCCAATGCGGCCCTCATAAAATATTTGTACAACGTGTAGACGAACGATAATGAAGACAACCGCAAGACTTGTTTTGGATGAAAAATGTTCAGAACAATGATGTTTAGCTTAACTGTTTTTTTTTAATTCCTATCCTGATGTATTCAGAAAGCAAGGTGAGATGCAATAATTGATGAAAATGGCAATCTATGAAAAAATGGAAAAAGAAAAAATCTTCCTTAGGTTGTTGGTAATGTGATGATGATTGTTATATCGACTAAATAAAACATTACTCTATTTTTTTTCTTCTGCAAAATTTCTGAGAATTTTTTTCCCAATGATATCTGGAGAATTTCTCCCTCAGTTATCCCGGCGGATTCTACCTACTCGAATTCTGCGTATTTTCACCTTCAAGAATTCTGAGGAATGGAAGTAAACTTTTATGAAGAAAATCTCCTTCAGTGTAATTTTGCGAAATTAGAAAAAGAAAAAGTGGACGTAGTAGCGAACAATCTCGTACTTTTGATGTATATAGGAAAACAGCTGCTTCTTCCAATGAGTTTTGGTGGGAAACCCTTCCATGTTGTTTGGAGAAACATCACCATGGTGTTGTGGGGGATTCCAAATGTTTTTATAAATTCCTCTTATTAGAATTTGGAGAAAATCCTCCCCTAAGTTCCTCCAGGAATTCCTCCGGAAGTTTTCCATAAATTCTGGGGAATTCATTCTCAATAAATTTTCGGTTATTTCATTTCCAAGAATAATGAAGAAATTTAGCCTCCAGGAATTCCTTTTATAATAATTCTCGAGAATAACTGTTTCAATATCTTTGGGGAATTCCTTCTCCAAGAGTTCTGAGCAGTACTGCAAAAGGTCGTGACCGTCAAAAGACAGAGAGCAAAGCGCCTTTTTCTATTTCAGGCGACCAAATGAAAGAATCGTGCGTTCTTTGATCAATTTCGCATGAAAGGCAGCAATGAAAGCATGTTTTGCTTTATTTTTAAATTAAAATTTCTAAATTATTTGAATAGATACATGCAAAGAATAATGACTAGTCGATAAATTAATCATATTCCTTCAATTCACCAAGTTGAAAGTGGTAATAAACACAAAAATAAAGCAGATATTGCACACTTTCATGACCTTTCACGGAACAAATATTTTTTAGATGTTTGTCGCATCGCGTCATTTATCCTTCGCGTGACATCTTTCATTGAAAATTAGAAATTGCAGTACTGGTTCTGAGGAATTAGGAATTTTAAGGAATATATCTTTCAAGTATTGAAGAAAAATTCTCCCTCACCCACCCAAGTATTTTGAAGTATTCCTCCATATTGAAATCTGAGAACTATTGTATCCCGTATTCTGAAGAAATGTTCCACATGATTTCTTGGAAATTCCTTCTTCGTGAATTCTGAGGAGTCAATTTTTCAAGAAGTCTGGGTAACTCTGTTAATTCTAGAGAGTTTCATTCCCGAGTAAAAGAAAATAGGTCAATAATATCGAATGTTGATTAGATAGCAAAATGAGATATGGACATGATTAACCTTTTGTCTGTGCTCTGGGGTCAGTATGACCCCAGACTACTTTGAAAGGCTGCTATTTTTTAGTTTTGAACCGATTCTGCTATTTTTTTGTAGTTTGGTAAAACTCGCCGAGATTGGTGCTCTAGGTGTAAATTCGCTTGAAAAATCTTGAAAATGTGCGCTACAGTGTTCTTTTTTCAAAAAACTTACGTTGTCTGTGCTCTGGGGTCAATTTGACCCCAAATTTAAATTGCTATAACTTTTTTAATGTTTGGCCAATTTTGGATTTTTGGGGCTGTTTCGAAAGATAATTTAATCATCTTTCAGGTCGTTACAAAAGATTGACTATAGGTGGGCGGGTACTTCGCGGGGAGGGGTTTTCGTAAAAAAGGGTACAAAAACAGTGATTTTTTATGCTTATTTTATTATATCTGAAAATCCTACCCATTTTGAACTGCGCCTTTTCAAAAAGGTTATGCAGGAAGGCGTGTGCTTTGACATGAGGCATTGATTAGTTTAGCGCTTGGTCGCTAGGTGGCGGTATATTTGAATTCATTATTTTAGACTACTCAAGTAACTCCGATATATGGAATTTTCATCATTATAATTATTCTTATCGCACAATTTTGAAATTTGTAAAGATGACGTCTGTAACAAAGTTCGTCTGGTGGGATGTAACGAAATAAATAATAAGGAAATTTACAAATAGGCGGCGCTAGTGTACTTGCAATATTCTTGCATATATGAAATATTGCTTTAGCTTGAGATCCCTCATACCTACACCCAAGTTGTATTCGGCAACATTGTTCAGGATGTCTAGCACTACAAAGCGGTGCTCAATATAATGAGCACTTCTTCCCATTTTTAAATTTGTGCGATAAGAATATTTACACTGAGGAGAATTCTATATATCGGAATATCTTGAGTAGTCTAAAATAATGAATTCAAATATACCGCCACCTGACGGCCGAGTTCTAAACTTATAAACGCCTCATGCCAAAGCACATGCCTTCCTGCATAGCCTTTTTAAAAAAGGTGTAGTTCAAAATGGGTGGGATTTTCGGATATAAGTAAAATAATCATGAAAAATCACTGTTTTTATACCCTTGTTCACTAAAACCCCTCCTCGCGATGTACCCGCCCACCAATAGTCAATCTTTGGTAACGACCTGAAAGATGATTAAATTATCTTACGAAACAGCCCCAAAAATCCAAAATTGGCCAAACATTAAAAAAGTTATAGCTATTTCAATTTAATCAATTTGACCCCAGAGCACAGACAACGTAAGTTTTTTGAGCACAGATAGAAGAAGATATAAGAGATAAAAGATCAGGCGACAATATCAATATTTTGCACTAAAATATCATAAGGAGATCCAGATATTTAAATGATATTTCGGTGCAAATTTTTTATATTGATGTCTGTTCTTTTATCTCTTATACCAATCAAGTCCATATCATGTTTTGTTATTCTGTTCATGGCTTCTGCCCAGATTTACATACAATTTTTCTACATGTGGATTGATTACTACTTCCCTCCGCCGCTCGGTGACATCTTCTCCAAGGAATCTTCTAGAAATTGGAAAAGATTTTTGGTATTCCGGAGAAGAACGCCCTGGATTTTTTGGAAAAGGAATTCCCCAGAACACCCAGGTGGTAAGTCAGCATGGCGAAAAACCCAAGCAAAGCTTGAGAGCAAATCGATAACTTGTTTTGATGTTGTGAAATCCCCGAATATGATTATTTAATTTGATATCTTTTTGATCGTTTTAACGGTCAAAATAACAAAACGTATAGCAGAAAAATTTTACTGTGACAGTCATGATGATTCATATTTGAAAACAAATTATGATTTCAATTTGATATCGATATCAAAATATGTTTTCTATATGCTCTCATTATGTTTTCAGACTTTGCTCGGGAATGGCGTATGATTGCCAATTCGGAAATGGCGAATTCCTGAGCACAGTGTATCCATTGTACTTGCCACACAAGATACAAACTCATGCAATGGCGGGCAAAAAAGCTTTCAATTAATAACTGAGGAAAAGCTGCTTGAGGAAGTCTTCCTCAGATCTAGAAAAGGAGGAATTCCCCAGATCTATTGTCTTTATTGTTGTTGTTGCATCAACAGGCTACATTTAGTCCCCAATGCACAGTGGCGGGCCCCATACAAATGCCGAACAAAACCTAATATGTTGCTCGAATTTTTCACTAAAGAGTAATTTTGGAACGCTAAATTCATTTTGAGGTTAGAATTGTTATCCAACATATACTGTGCTACTCGAGTACTTCTGCAGGCGGAAGCCTTGAGGTCTGAATTATTAACAGCGCCCTCATTCTAACATTGAAACAGTCAATTTTCAGCTTTGGAGCAACTTTAAGCAAATCACCACACTAACCACCGGAAAGTAGGCAAAAAATAGGTTTTGATACATGATACTAAATTGTTCTGAATCTTTCCCGAAAAAAGCTTAGTCAAATTTTCTTTTTCCATGTAAATTTGTCCGGGAGGTGCTTTACAGCATTAACTTCAACAAGCCTCCAAAAATTAAATTTACAGGCTACAATCATTAAATTTTGGAATCGCACTTCGCGAAACGACGAAAAAGAATTTGAGGATTTGTCCGGTTTTCCGCCATTGTGCAATGATGTGGTGTATTTAATAAATAAAGTGTACCTACCAGGGAATGTAAAATAACAACATTGCCAATGACAACAAGATTGTCCTCTCTCGTAAATGTTGGGACAAACTCAACTCGCAATAAGCGTTTTGTCCCAAACTGTAACAGAATAGGACAATAATCGCCTGCCGCGCATTTAGCGAGGTAGTCGGTTTTCGATAATGCTTTTGGTTAAGGACATAGTTGGAAGAGTACCACAATGGCAGTCAATATGGCACCGGATCTTCCACGGGTCAACCCCACACCTCCCGCACTTCTCTCCCACCAACATTCGGATGCATCGAACAAAAGTCTAATATTGAAATTACTAACCTGTTCACAGCATATTTATTCACTTCCCGTGATAATGAACATGTTTATCCAAAGAGTCTCATGTATTTCGGCTTGAATATTATCCTAAATCATCAGTTTCGTGCCAATTTTATAGCCGTTCGCGATTTGGTGGGTTTATTACTGCACTTCACTTCTTCTCAAAGGGCACGGAAAAAATCAAGTTTTTACTCACTTCTCCGCACATGAGCAGCCCGAAATGTTGATGGAATGCAAATTAAACATTACTTTTCGAAATTAGTCACTTGTTTAACCGAAAAATTAATATAAACTGCTATTTTTGTCCGAAAAAAAAACGATTAAAAACTGATCGCGGAGCGAACACCGGCACCGGCAGCGGCAGCAGCAAACTAATAAGTAGGGTGGTTCAAAAAATAATTTTGCTCCGCCACGCTCAGTCGATTATGATTTATAATTTGGGTGTCATCCAATGGTTTGGTTTGTTTTGAATATAGGCTTACCGTGCACAAGTCGTTTCAGGTTTGTATGACAGTTGATATGGCGAGGTTGAATTTAACATTATTCTGATTCTGGCACTCCGTCATTTGGCGCTAGCGAGGGGGGAGACCATATGACGGGATGAAATATTCAAGAGCTTCAACTCCATAAACAATCTATATTTAATGGTCGTTCCAATAGTTAGGAGTCGATTTTAATCGATGTTGCGAATCTTTCGCATGATAATTAGGCTTCTCAGAAGGCATCAGTGAAACGTGCAATTCAACAAAATACCCAAAATTTGTCTGTGATATCTATCGCACCAGGGGCAGATACTTCTAGTCTAGTCTAGTCTACACTATCGCACCAGGGGCAGATGCTTCATACAAAAAGTGTGACATAAGGGTGAGTGGGGTATAAAATGCTATATTTGCGTTACGTAATCAATGGATCTTTCCTGCGGTGCGGTTTTCGTTCAGTGAAGTCTCTGGAATGTTGCTTTCAGCTATGTGGGCTCTTTTCGCCAGCGTTTGGAGGGGAGGCACCGTAGCCAGTGTAATAAAAGGTTTAGTTTCCCATACTAGTTTTCTTACAAACTTGAATCGGCTTGCGCTCAACCAGTTTTTGTTCAAATCGGTTTTTCGAGGACTCTCGGAGCATGGGACGGAATCGAGTGAGCGTAGTGGAGCTGGGTCGTTTTTTGAACCACCCTACTAATATTCTTTGTTATTTTATAAATACGACACCAATACTACTACAGTATATGACAGTTTTTATTGTACCAATACTTTCAAAGCTTTGTTTTGGTACTCAACCCACCTTCACCTTAAATAAGTATCAGTTATCAATGTTTAAACAAAAACTTAACCATCTTTTGACATGATTTGTATTTTACTTCAGAAATATACAAGTAGGCGCAGTTTGAAAAGTTCACAACAACTACCTCTCCATGTTTGTTGCAAATGAGGACAAAGAGTTATCGCTATTCTCTTTTGATGCTTGTTTTTTTTTGCATTTTTCAGCGACAATTACGTTCCTTGGTACCTACATTAAAAGTTGTTCGTTAATTTGATATTATCAGGCGCATATAACACTTTACGGAACCACGGTACATAAAAGAATGTTGTCAACAAAATAGGTGTAAAAGCATTAAAGTAAAGCACTTGTCTTAAACTATTAAGCCTACGAAGAAGGATTAAAATCTTCGGCGTAACATGCTTCGTGCGACGTGGGAATCGAAAAGGAATGCTAATGCAATCTTGATGAAGACGCGCTGTTGGTCACTAATAGCACCGTGACCGTGCATGCTGTTGCTTGTACGACGAAGAGGCAGTCTCAACATATGGCTGTTCCGCAGTGTACGTGGTTAGACGTTCAAGTCTATTTGTTCCAGCATAACTCCACAGTCGATTCGTCCCATTCAGATCCATTGACGATGGAAGCTTAGATTCCTTGCGTTGATCGTTGACGTTATTCCACAAGGATTTTGGCTTGAATTTAAATTTGTTCTCAAGCTCTTGTTGGTACCGTGCAATGTGCAAAGCCTCACATAATCTTTTTTTCGGTGTTTTTTACAATGTTTTGAGAAATTTCTGAAAGCTGCTCTCTTAATGGACTTCAGTTTTCGTAGTTCGTTAGAGAACCATGGGGGTGCGAGCAGAGCTTTCAACATTGTTGGAATCTAGAACAGTTATCCAGTTAAATCTAGTGAGCACGTCTGCGATTCTGAAGCGTGGGAATGTGCGTTGCTAACGGGTATTTAAAGGTGTTTGAAAGTGGCGGAGGGTACTAATGGAATTGCCCAGAATATCTGGGCCGGGCGATGGAGGCGGAGGATAGTTTTTGAAGAAATTTCTGAACTATTTCTGAGGAATTTTTGAAACTGTCTGTAGAAATTCTTCAAAAGTCTCAGTGGACTCCTTTAAATTCATGGACGAATACCTTTAAAGTTTCAATTTGGAATTTGTCTCATCAGTACCCGCTGAGCTGCGGAGGACGACGGAGGTCCTTTAAAGCTTAGTAGGGAAAGCTTCAAAACCCAACCCCACTCTCAAATCTCTGGTTACCCTTCAATCCATTTTTCGAACTTAATCTTTCACAAACCTACCTACCTATACCTATGATGGTCGTACACGTCTATTCCAGGTAACTCGTTTTTGTGTCGCCAGTCGCTAGACTCCCTGCATGCCGGACGCACGCGCATCTTCCTTGATTGCACAAACCAGCAAATGCAGGGTCCACTCCGGAGTCGACGTCCTCTTCCAGGTTCTCTGCTAAACCTGAATTTTGCTGTTCTCTGTACATACGCACTTCATGTGCAGCCCACTGTAACCTGTCGCATTTTATTAGCCTGCCAATGTCTGCATTTTTGTACACCTGGTACAACTCGTACGGCATTCACCATTTTCCACCACGCAGCCAAGTATTGAGCGCAGAGTAAATATCTGGTCCATTTGATTGTCCTTCTCGAAAACAGTCCTTTCCAGCGGCCTTGCCATTCTTCCGCTCTCGAACAGATTTTCTCACTTCGTCTAGCGTTGATGGCCACAATGCGTTCAAATTTGCTCCAGTTGGGTGTTTTTCGATTCTTTTATCGAGCTTATAAGCGAATTACTCCCTAACGCCCTCGCCCGACAGCCGCTGTATGTTTATTGTTTAGGCACATGATTCTCTCACGCCTAGAACCGGTGATGCTGGACAGCCTTGTGCGAATCTTACTTACCATCAGATAGTAGCCAGAGGCGATATTTTGGTCTCGGAAGATCCTCACATCTATGACATCTGAAAAATTCCGACCGTCCACCAAACCGTGGTCGATTTGAGAACACGTATTACCATATGGATATATTCAGGTGTGCTTTCGAATATTCTTCCGCGCAAAATAGGTGCTACAGATAACCATTTATCTGGCTGCGGTAAAATTGACTAGCCTTAGGCCATTGTCATTGGTAGTTGCGTGGAGGCTCTCCTTTCTAATGACTGGGCGAAAGAACTTGTCCCATCCGACCTGTGCGTTTGCGTCACCGATGATGAATTTCACGTCGTGTTTTGGCCATTCTCCGTAGGTTTTGTCTAGATGCTCATTGAAATCGTTCTTCACAATCACATTATCGGGCTTGCCGTTGGTTGGCGAGTATGCATTGGTCAAGCTGTAGTTAAAAATTTACCCTTGATTCCCAACACGCAGATGCTCTGCCTTATCGCCACCACTGTAGTAGATATGATACTTGAATGGAATCCCGCAAGTGGGGCAACTGCGCGTTCTCCTGTCCCTCGCCATCGGACCTCCTGAAGTGTTGCTTCACCTTTCGCAGCTCTCGAGCAAGGAGGGCAACTCGTGCTGGTTCCAACAGGGTCCTAACGTTCCAAGTACCGAGTTTCCAATCAGTTTCCGTTAAACATTGCCGTGTCCTTTGCCGATTTTTCAATCCTGTATTTTCTATTACATTTTTTCGAGGTTGTTTTTTGTGTCTTTATTAGGGAGACTTTCAGCCCTAGGCTGGTTCGTCTCCGACAAGGTTGTTGGTTTTTTGGTATGCCACCTGACCATGGATGCAATACCTAGCCATTTGATGGGCTGCAGTCTTAGGAATAGCTGACGTGACACCGCATTTCTTGTTCATCCGCCTGCTGCGGGTCAGACGCTGTTGTGGGCAGCCCTAATATGGGAAACAGACGCTCATGTATGTTTGAGTAAAGATCAAACAACCCCCCCCCCCCTTCCCTCCCTTGAAGACGTCGCTAGTGTTTTCAAGCATATTAATTCATTTTAATTTCCAATCCGGCTGGTCAATAATCGGATAGTAGGCAAATTCCTGTGATTGAACGGAATGTTTTAGAAATACGGAAATTTCACTGGTCGCTCGGAATTCCCACGTAAAACTCTGCTGATCATCACAAGTTTGAATTGACGTGAAAAATTATAGATCAATGGCGGTACAAATTTTAAATGGCGGCGCGCCTATGCAAAAATATCGGTTGCGGCGTGATGCCAGAAACTGTTGCCGGTGGAAGCGTGACAGACAGCTTGTCAAGGATGGTATCGATCATTTAGTAATTTGCGTTCGATCATTCAGTAGTTTGTCAATAACTCATTCCAAAAGCTGAATTTCAAAATGTGTTGTATGGTGGACTTCTAGTATGAAGATTTTTCTACAACTCTGCTAAATGGTATGGTTCGTGTCTTGGTTCGTGCGGTAAGACACGTGACTACAAAGGCTGGGTTCGATTCCCGGTGCCGGTCTATGTAATTTTCGGATTGTAAATTGTTTCGACTTCCCTGTCCATAAAAGTATCATCGTACAAGTCTCAAGATATACGAATGCAAAAATGGTAACCCGGCTTAGAAACCTCGCAGTTAATAACTGTGGAAGTGCTTAATGAACACTAAGCTGCGAGGCGGCTCTGTCCAAGTGTGGGAATGTGATGCCAATAAGAAGAAGAAGATTATTAAGAATATAACAATATATAATAATATAACAATAATAACAATTCTAGCTCAAACACAACGAAAATTCATTTGGAACTGATATGCCATCATGGAATAATTAAATCGCAACACAGAATTATATGGCATCACAATATTGTCTTACATGAAATAATCCCCTTTAAAAGTTCAAGGAAAGATAAAATATGGATTATTCATACGACAATCTTGTTACTTAACAAATACACCTCATGGCGCTGTAAAAATATAACTGAGCCCGAAGTCGACGTGCTTCAATTGCTTGAACCTTATCGATAATTATATCGTTCACTGTGTTAATCTTTTGAAGAAACAACCATCGTATCAAAACCAAAAACGATTTCAGATAACGATCTTTGTGAAATCCACTGTGAGCTTGTATTGCCGCTTTGTTCAGTTCATATCCAATTTATTTTTCCCAATGGGCGAGTAACGCTCTGGTTTCGGAGGTTGAAACGGGCAGACCAGCACCGGGAAAAAGTCCCTTTTTTATTCTCAGGTGGAAAACAAACGCCGATTTCACAGCAAAATGTCAGATCAGTGGAAGTAATTTTGAATTGCAAATTCCACGATGCTCTCGTTCGTAGTAAAGTTGCAAAACAGGGACCAAAATTCAGCCCTGTTCCTAACAGTAAATTGTTATTTTTGGATATTGCTTTGCAAAAACCTACCTACATGCAGATGTAAATCCTCTTTTTTAACATTCTACAACGGCCCCCCTCGGGGCCGCCTTAGAACGGAAAGAGCCTCTCACACAAAGTATCATTTCCCGAAGCCGACAATTACTCGCTACACAAACCGAAAACCATTTCTTCCGCCATCATCGTTTCCGCTGTCGGCCTTCGTCACGATATCGTCGTTCCGAGCAGCCGGGCTTGAACCAACACCACTAGTCATCGTCACTTCCAACGGGGGTCAATCCATTTGATTTTATTCTTCCCCAGATTCCGATACGGAGATGATATGGGTCTCGTTAGTGGCTTCGTTTCACTGTGTGAGCGTGGGTCGGACATGACCAATATAGTGACTACCAAATCAACCCACCACCAACCCATCCGGGCAACCCACCCAACTGGCTGTGACTGCGGGACTGAATGCGAGAGATGGAGCAGCCTCCCAAGTTGATCGCAGATGCATGTAACTTTGAACTGACAGTAGGACCGACAGCGACAACACTTGGATCCGAGCCGGAGCTCATCCCATGCTCGACGTACACGATTATGGGATTTGTTCTTACTGATGCCTGCCAGCCGGTCGTCCCGAGGGAAATGTGTAGGCAAATGACAGTCAGCAGGATACGGCGGGTGTTCTGCTGTAGATACCTTTTGGCACTGGGATGGTTTTTGCCGGTTCGTGCAATTCACTGGCCCCGTAATGACTGCCTTCCGATGTGATACATATTTAAATACACATTCTCAAGTGAGGCTTAGCGGGAAAAGCTCGAATAACCGACGGGCAGTATGGCGAGTGTGACTGTTTTGCATCTGAATGAAAGACAATAATGATGAAACTGTTTTTAAATTGCTGCAAATCAGACCATACCGGGCTTCTATGGCGGTCTGTTTTAGGACATACAATTCATTGATCTGTCAAGCAAATCGAAATTCGTACATTTCTTTTAAGAGTGTTTAACGATATGCAGTTTTAATACGATTACTGATAGATAAGTTATAGAATTTGATAGTGAAGATGAGAATGTCGTCATTTTATCTTAGTTTTTTCAAAGCTAAGTTTACATTTCAAAAGGTGGTTAGGATATATTTATGGATTTATTGCAATATTTAACCATCAACTACTTAGACTTTTTATCAATATCAGTTTTACCTTTTTGAACAGGGTAAAATTGGGAATCACCGTTGCTTGGTGAATCTCAAAACTGACCTAAGACAAATCGACAATCTGCTTTTTTTAAATCTACAGATTAAGTTCAACACCGACGATTATCTGCTGAATGTTAGCATAATAATTTTCATCTCAGCCTCAGCTATACAAAACAACTTTAGTTTTCTATCTATTGGCGATCATTTACTGCTATTCCACGCATTGCCAGCACACTATTTAGTCTCCTCACCCGAATGCGTTTACAAAGCTTCATCAGCGATTCGATTTTCTGTTCCGGCTGGAAAGGCCTCTGCGTGACGTTTTCTTGGTAACGGAAGTCCCTTCTGTAAGAAATAGAATGCAATCAAGTCTAAGAAAAAATCAACCTTTAATTTCCCAAACGCCAGGTACTAGTTTTCCCACAATAGTTCCTGTCCTATTTGAGACGTCTGTTTCACGGATAACGTTTACACGGATAACGAGCGCCACCCTATCGAATCAAGGATGGCGAGCCGAGACGAGCGAAAAGCTCCATTCCATTCTGTTATAAATAAAAACATAAACTGAAATTGCTATTTTTATAAGAGCTCGTCAAGCGCAGAACAGAATACACAGCCCCCAACACATGTAGGTGGGCTAGGTTAGGCACATACGTCGTCCCGAATCGTGTCTATTTCGGACGGGTCCTATCCCAGCTTCACCACCCGCCGTCAGCTGCTGGTTCCTTCACCACATCACCAGCCGGCATTTGGACGCTGTGTGCATAGAGCACAACGCACGCAGGGGGGTTAAAAGCTTTCCATTCTTTCAACCGTGCCATGTTGCTTCGGGCAAATCGTTTTTCCTAATTCTCCACCGTCAGAATGATGGCTGATATTTATGAACTCCTGGCCGCAGGCGAAGTATTCGAATTATTACTTCATGGATTTTCCGGTTCATTCTTCGCGCAGTTGATCCCTAATTTAGGCATGAAGTGGAAATCTGTGGTTGGTGGCGTAACATTGACGCGTCTTTGTCAAAGTTGTGTCACCAGATGGTGAATTGGAAAAGCTTTCTACTTTTACGGCGCGGTGTGGAGCAACAAGACCCCACTTGGAAGAAGGGACAAAAAAAGTTTATTCTATAACGACTTGGAGGCGAAAGTTACGCCGTCATTTGACTAATGGATAGCCACTTTATATTTTTTGGCTTTCATGTGGAACGTCATCATCTTGCATCACGATCAAATGGTGGCTGGTAGTCAGGATCACTCAGTTGCAAATGCTATATAACCGATGTAAATAATTGGAAGCATCGGACCACCGAGGTTGCCACTTCAAGTTAATTGTCATGTTGCGTGGTCGGTCGTGCTCGTCATGGCCATGAAGCTGAGTTGCCACGGGTGTTTAATTGGTGGTAATCAAGGGCTGCTTCAGTGTACTTCAGCAAGAGCTCCTGGTTTAATCTCACTGGATCAGCGCGGGCAATAGAAACATAATTACTACGGTTGTCATGGTTTTCTTGGCATGCTATTCTCTGACTGCATTTGAAATTTGATGTCGGTTAGTGCAATCATCAACTGGCAAAGGCTTAGGAGCTCGTTTATATGGAGGTTGTTATGGAGATGGAAATCAGTATTGCTCAGGAGAGCTTGGTGTATCATTTCATGTTTTTTACAGCTAATCAGCTACGATGTTTCAAATGAAAATGATTTTTTTACTTCTCGGCACCACCGACCGCCGAGATTGGTTCAAATATGGATTAAGCATGACTAAGAAAATTTAAGATGATCTCATGGTCGTATTGATTCAGATAGTAAAAACAACAATGTCTATTAGTCCTCAAAATATGTAGGCAAAGATAAACGTATCAAAACCACAGACAACAAGGAATGAGAAAATATGTGTTTTCACGTTTGTTGAAATTGACGATTTTGCTCTGGTCTTGTTGATTCGGATAGTAGATAACAACCGCTTTTCGTAGACTTCAAGAGTGACGCATTTTTTATCGCCACATGTTGAAGTAGGAAAAGTAGGCATACCGAAACCGTAAAACTTCATCTTGGCGGATTTGTCGTGGATTTGCTCTTTCAGTTGTGTCACAAACGAAAATATTTAGTGATTTTCGAATTTCCTGAAGTTGATTGGAATAATTCAAAATGGTAAAATTTTCCATATAAGAGTAGCGGTACTTGGAGATCCAAACACATTATATTCTCATAATATGTAAATAAAATATTATGAGGATATAATGTGTTTGGATCTCCAAGTACCACTACTCTTATATGGAAAATTTAATTTTTGGTTGTGATCCACCCGATATTTTAAAGACCGTCTATTGACCTGACAAATTGAGCATATTGTATTTTTGGATTGCGGGAACGCCGAATTGTGCTTTGAAGTTAGTCTTTGTTTCCAATATTTGGAATGAATGTTGTTGCGAAAATCGCGGACTATTATTACGTTTTGGGAACCCACCCTAGTAACATTTTGGTTTTATGCTGGTGTTATAGAAGTTATGAAGAGCAAATATTGGTTTTCATGACCGTTATAAAACTTAAAATGTTACTTGGGCACACTGTCCATTTTGCTCTCCAAGAATATTACCGTCCGTATCAAACGCATTGATAATCGCATCTGGAACTGACCTGAGGCGAAATCTTTTTTGGGCGCCTCTTTCTTACTATGGGAAAAAGTGCAGTATTTTATTTTTTTTTAACACTAATTTGATTTAAAAGTTTAGTAGATTGAAGGTGCCTCAAATATCATGTAGTATTTGGCAGTATGTAGATTGCAGCCCTTAAAAGGTATTAATTTTTGTGACATTTGTGAGGGTGAGATATATTAGGAGTTGGGCAATCCACTTTTAGAGTGCATTGATGACAGATATGCAAATATCGTATAACGGTTTGGTGGCCAACACTAACTAGTAAATAGCAGGCCATGACTTTGCTCTTTCCTCGTGGGACAACGAACGGAGACGCACGCGCGATTAGACAGCACACCCCGTGATAGCTCGTTCGGCAGAACTGGGCCGCACATTTGGCGATCCTGCCAGGTTGTTCCTGGTTGGAAATAATTGTTTTGTAAGTATCCTGTGGGCGTGATTGGGACATTTTTCATCGGTTTCGACTTGTAATGTCGAAGACGCTCTGGAAGAGCGTCGGATTGATAAATTTGCTCATCGGTTTCGACTTGTAGTGTCGAAGACGCTCTGGAAGAGCGTCGGATTAAATGATTTGCACATCGGTTTCGACTTGTGATGTCGAAGACGCTCTGGAAGAGCGTCGGATTGAATGATTTGCACATCGGTTTCGACTTATGATGTCGAAGACGCTCTGGAAGAGCGTCGGATTGATAGATTTGCTCATCGGTTTCGACTTGTAGTGTCGAAGACGCTCTGGAAGAGCGTCGGATTAAATGATTTGCACATCGGTTTCGACTTGTGATGTCGAAGACGCTCTGGAAGAGCGTCGGATTGAATGATTTGCACATCGGTTTCGACTTATGATGTCGAAGCCGCTATGGAAGAGCGTCGGATTGATAGATTTGCTCATCGGTTTCGACTTGTAGTGTCGAAGACGCTCTGGAAGGGCGTCGGAATAAATGATTTACTCATCGGTTTCGGCTTGTGATGTCGAAGACGCTCTGAAAGAGCGTCGGATTGATAAATTTGCTCATCGGTTTCGACTTGTAGTGTCGAAGACGCTCTGGAAGAGCGTCGAATAAAATGATTTGCACATCGGTTTCGACCTGTGATGTCGAAGACGCTCTGGAAGAGCGTCGGATTGAATGATTTGCACATCGGTTTCGACTTGTGATGTCGGATTGATAGATTTGCTTGAGCGTCGGATTGATAGATTTGCTCATCGGTTTCGACTTGTAGTGTCGAAGACGCTCTGGAAGAGCGTCGGAATAAATGATTTACTCATCGGTTTCGGCTTGTGATGTCGAAGACACTCTGGAAGAGCGTCGGATTGATAAATTTGCTCATCGGTTTCGACTTGTAGTGTCGAAGACGCTCTGGAAGAGCGTCGAATTAAATGATTTGCACATCGGTTTCGACTTCTGATGTCGAAGACGCTGGATTGACAAATGTGTTGTTTCTCAACGGTTTTTACTTAAAAAAAAGTTGAAGGCATAAATGATGTGTTTTCTCATCAGTTTCGACATGTGATGTGGAAGCTGCTGTGGTAGAGCACTGGATTGAATGTTTTGACTTGCGACGTCACAGACGACGTCAAAACTCCGAAACAAAAAGTTATTTGTTTTCTTATTGGTTTGACTTAAACGAGTTAAAATGTCGAAAGAATTCTGGAGTAGTGCCGAAGAAAATGATTCGTTTTCTCATCGGTTTCCACTTGTAATATTGAAGGTGCCAGATTGAATGATTTGTTGCTCTTATCGGTTTCGACTAAACATGATTTTTTTTTCGGAATAAATGATTTGTTTTCCTATCGGTTTTCTGCTAGTGTTGTCGAAGGTGCTCTGCAAGAGTATCGGATTGTTGCAGCTTTTGATGGTGAAGGTGGTGTAAAATAGAGGGGGAATTGTTCGCGTCAAAGCAACGTTAATGCGGATCAGCAGAACAAAACTATTCAAATTTGAATTTCGGAGGTGTTGTGTGAGAGTACCGGACTTATTGGCTTGAGCTTGAAGGACATAGTATGTTTGGCGAACCACCGATATTGTTTGAATTTTCCCATTGAAAGGCCATCAAATTGTATTGGATATAGACTGCCGGATCGAATTCTATTGGATTTGGATTGCAATGCTGAAAATATTTGCAAAAAAAAATTAGAAGGAATACAGCTGGAGGATCATGAATCTGAAATAATTGACATTTTCAGGATGTTAAAAACGGTTGGATTAATTTCATACATTGGATTTGAGTATCAGATTGGAAAATCATATTGAAATATTTGAATTCCAATTTGAATTAGGATGATTCTGAATATAGGAATTGAGTACGGATATTGGATACTGGATTGTAAAATTAGAAAAAAAAATGCGATATAAATAGTTGTTTATGAAAATCCTAAGTCAATGGTTTTTTTTTAGTGAGAGAAGAAGGGGAATGTGAGGGTGAGATATATTAGGAGTTGGGCAATCCACTTTTAGAGTGCATTGATGACAGATATGCAAATATCGTATAACGGTTTAGTGGCCAACACTAACTAGTAAATAGCAGGCCATAACTTTGCTCTTTCCTCGTGGGACAACGAACGGAGACGCACGCGCGATTAGACAGCACACCCCGTGATAGCTCGTTCGGCAGAACTGGGCCGCACAACATTGTTCACTATTTGCAAAATATGGCAGCGTATGAAAGGAACCTTACAGAGTTGTATTCTACATTCGTATAAAATTTGTCAAAACAAACAGGAGGTTTTTAATTTTAGGGAAGATCATTGAAATAGGAGGTCGTCAGTTGCATTCTAGCAAAAATTCCGCTTGAGGCCCTTTCAAATCATTTTAACAACAACCACTACACCTGATGGCATAATTGCAATATTTCCATTATCAGGCGACAGATGGTGTTGATGCGTGTTTGTATCCATGTAATATTGCATATACACTAGTGACATCTGCTGTTCGATATCGTAAGCTTTCAATGTTCCTTCCACACACACGAGGTGGAGAACAGTCTAGAAGAAATTGAAAGTATACAGCTAGAATTTTGTATGGAGGTACAATGAAATCTCTTTTATTGTTTAGAACTGTAAAACAAGTCGTGGGTACAAAAAATCTAAAAATTATTTGTAGCTTTTTGACCTAGATTTCATATTGATGCGATGCGTAGTTGATGAGAACGGATGATTTGTCCATACAAGGAAATTCATTTTACTTTAAATGTTGTGGCACTATCTCGTTCAAACAGCACCTTTGTCTTTGCCTTATTGTTAAAAGTTCCCTACTCATAATTCCTTTCAGCTCATGCTTTCCATTACGGCTTTTTCCTGCGCTCAATTGAAGGAACTGTCGTATTTTTAAGTACGTCCGGAGAATTTTGAATGGTTGGGTCAAGAAAATTCAACTCTGAAGTGGATTGGTCGATGGTCGAAATCACTATCGGATTTATTCGGAATAACAAAAACCCATCTATAGAATAAGTACCGTCAGTAGTTAAGATATAAGGCATAAGGTAAAAGTCATCAGAGCAAAAGAGGCCTATCCATAATTTTCAAATCACTGTTTGAATATGAGACAATTATTGACTTTTTCTTGTCCTTTTTATAATCGGTAACTGAAAGTCTCCGGGAACCGCAATAGCGATCAAAACTAAGACAAAGCTAGTATGTAGTACTCGGTTTGTCAATAATTGGATCTGTAACTAAAAAAATGCTCTTTTTCTCATACCGTAATTCTGATTTTGGCGCCCCTCAAGGGCTGGCGCTTTTGGCGGGGGCCAACCTAGCCAACCGCACGCTACGGTGCTGTCCATAGGAAATCACGATTGTTTACGATTCCGAAGATCCATTGCTTGTGAAAGATGGATTGTTAATAAACCATGCAATCGAAACAAAACAAACGAAAGTACCCATATTTGTCCAAAGGGAGCAGAATTGTGTAACTCCCGTGTACCCCTCTGCTGCAATATGTGCTGCGAGATTATAATAAAACCATTCTTCATTTCGTGGACAGCACACCACCTCTGCATCTAGGTATTTGGCAGAGAGTTCTTCAAGCTTTCTTTGGGATCGTAGAACCTCTCTGGAGAAGCAGTCCAGCAAAATGGAGATCCTTAGAATCTGGTTCCCTGGGTTTCTAAACAACCAAAAAGTTATGTTATTGCTCTTCAAGATTATTTATCATTAATCAATTTTCGATTTATGGATGACCCAACGTCATCTGAACAACCTACTTAGAACACATCGCATAGATGTCAGTTCGAGTGTACAGAATTCCCTCGGGAGGCTTCCCACTTTAGTTTCAACATTAGTTCGAAGTCGTCAACTGTTTTTATCACGCTAGGTACAAAGTCATGCAATTATAGCCGTAGACGTGTAGTATTTTCAGACTACGAGTTATATCATGTGATAAAATAATGTATCTTGCTATAAAACGTCATGTAATTTGTTTCCAGTAAAATTTGAATCTGTGAACATTGGCATCAAAATATTTATAGTCAATTAAATTAATTCTGCTTTCCATTCAATACATTAAACCGCATTAATTACAGTGAACTCTCCCTTACTCGATATAAATCGAGTTAAGAAGGTATCGAAATAGGGAATAGATTTATATTTTTCCCAAAACATGAAAAACTTTTCAAAGCATGTAGAAATATGGTTTAATGTCATTTGGCCGAATTGATCATTTTTGGAAAAAAGGTTCATTTAGCCGAATGCTGTTAAGCCGAAAAGTTACAATTGTTTCCTTATTGAGTCAAGGTAGAAGTAAGACCTTAGAAGTGAGTAATAAGATGTTCTAAGTGAGTACAGGGTAGTGAGAAGTGAGTACTTAGTAGTGAGATGTGTGCGCACATGAGAAGTTAGTAGTAGTAGATGAGAAATGAGAAGTGGATGGTGGGAAGTGAGATGCGATAGTTGCGAAGTGAAAAGTTGGAAGTGAGTAGTGAGAAAACATAAGCAAGAGCTACAAAGTAAGGAGCGAGATGCTGAGAAGTAAGAAATGAGTGGTGAGATACGAATCGGTGGCGGAGAAATTTTGTAATTTTTGAGTTTTTTACACCAACGGCTTCTATTTGCAAAGATGGAGGAATGACACAGAGGTAGTTTTTGACAACTAAATCTAGAGATAGGCAAATTTTAGTATATATCACAACGGCCATTTCGTTGCTAGAAAAAGTAATACATGTACAATTCTGCCCACTTATTTAAAAGAAAATTCGCCAACATGGATGTTTTCGCAATAGATTTTAACCCTATTTTGAATTTCAAGATGGTTTACTTTTGAATGATTTTATGAATGTACTTAGACTGGCCCAGGATACAAAAAGTCGTCCAATTCTACGGGGCACCCCCCAGGATTTTGCCTTTGGATAAGAAAATCATTCTCTGAAAATTTCAGCTTGATTGGTTATTGCATTAGCTGGCGCAATTGATTTGAAGTTAATATGGGGGTTTCAGCCGAAATATATGGGAAAATACACCTCTGTTACTATTTCGTACAGGAAATTGGATGGCAAAGCCCGATTGAGCCCAGATTTGCAGGAAATGAAGTTATCATGCCAATGAATAATTAGACATAAAATTCTACTATGATTAAATAAACTTAAATAAGTTTTTAGCTGATTTATTTGGAGTTTGGTTGAGCACTTTGAAATTCATTAATTGCCTTGAAAACAAGCGCATGTAATCGAAGGTAGCTGCGATATGTATTGTTTCGCGCGTGCAGTTACTTATGTTTCAGTTCGCGCGAAATCACGCATCGCAGGCACCTTTGATTGCATGTGTATATTTTCATGGCAATTAATGAATTTCAAAGTGCTCAACACAACTCCAAATAAATCAGCCAAAAACTGATTTAAAGTTTATTTAGTAATAGTAGAATTTTATGTCGAATTGTTCATAGGCAAGTTAACTTCATTTCCTGCAAATCTGGGCTCAATCGGGCTTTTCCATCAAATTTCCTGTACGAAATAGTAACAGAGGTCTATTTACCCATATATTTCGGCTGAAACCCCCATATTAACTTCAAATCAATTGCGCCAGCTTATGCAATAACCGATCAGGCTGAAATTTTCAGAGAATGTTTTTCTTACCCAAAGGCAAAATCCTGGGGGGTGCCCCGTAGAATCCGATGACTTTTTTTTCTTCCCATACTAGGCTGGGCCACTCTAATGTACATGTACCATTTTTACTGGCAACGATTTTCTATTTCTGTAGCATTTTGATCTCATTAATATGGGTACATGTGCATTTTGTTTCAATAAAATTAAAATTTGTCAATAAACTTCGCATATTTTTCACTACTACCTTTGGGCTCATCAGTCATGACATATTGGGACAGTTGTGTTGCAGAAAATTGAACATTCGAATTTATTTTACGAAGTTTCTGGGAAAATGCGTGTGCTGTAAAATTTCGCTGGCACCGGTTCATATAAGACAGAAAGAAAAAAAAATTGAAGGAATGAGTAAAATGAGAAAAAAAAAGCGAAGGAGTACTGAAAAATTATGAAGAAAGAAGAAGGGAGTAAGAAAAGGAACGAAGGAATAACGAAAAAGAAATGACAAAAAAGGAATGAGAAAGTTAAAAGAAGAAAGAAGGATGAAAACGGGAGAAAGTAAAAGGAAGAAGGGACAAAGAAGAAGAAATAAAGGAAAGTGTAGAGGAAAAGAAAGTAGAATCGAGGAAATACTTAAAGGAAGAATGAAAAGGGGAACAGAATGAGTAATGAAAGAAATTGGAAACAATAAGGATTGATTCCGCAATTTCTCACACATTCCGCAATTTTTACATCTCACATCTCACCAGTCACATCCCCCGGTCCCCCTCAGTTCTCACTTCCCACTTATTACTAACCTCTCACTTTTAACTTCTTACTGCTCACTACTCACTTATCACTTTGCACTTCCCACTTCTCCTTTCTCAATTCTTACTTTTCACTTCTTAATTTTCACTTCTCACTTCTTATTTCTCACTCCTTGCTTCGAATATCTCATTTCTCAGCTCTCATTTTTCACTTCTTACTTTTTACTTCTCTCTTCCCACTGCTCACTACTCACTTCTCATAAAGTACTTCTACGAAGGAAGAAAACGGTGGTAAGTAGAAGGAAGAGTGAAGAAAGAAGAAGAGATAAGGGAAAGGTACAAAAGAGAAGGGAAAAAGAGGAAAGAAGATAGCTCACTGAGCTCTTCTCACTTCTCACTTCTTACTCTTCACTTCTCACTTCTTACTTCATACTTCTCACTTTCTATTTCTCACTTTACTCTTCTCACTTTTTACATTACACACTTTCCACATCTCACTTATCTATTCGCACTTTCCGCTTCGCATTTCTCACTCCAACTTCTATCTTTTCATTACTCACTTTTTGGTAATGATTGCGCGGGTGGTAATAAAGTTAATCAGTTCAGTGCGTGTTTTCTCTTGCTCCTGACAGCAGAACGATCGAATTGGCAGAACCCATCGGGCTAATTCAGTACAGTGGAGGTACAAAGGAGGCTTCCGAGCCTCTTGAAAGGAGGCTTCCGAGCCTCTTGAAAGGAGGCTTCCGAGCCTCTTGAAAGGAGGCTTCCGAGTCTCTTGAAAGGAGGCTTCCGAGCATCTAGAAAGGAGGCTTTCGAGCCTCTTGAAAGGAGGCTTTCGAGCCTCTTGAAAGGAGGCTTTCGAGCCTCTTGAAAGGAGGCTTTCGAGCCTCTTGAAAGGAGGCTTCCGGGCCTCTTGAGAGGAGGCTTCCGGGCCTCTTGAAAGTAGGCTTCCGGGCCTCTTGAAAGGAGGCTTCTGGGCCTCTTGGAAGGAGGCTTCTGGGCCTCTTGACAGGAGGCTTCCTGGCCTCTAGAAGCGGGGCTTCCGGGCCTCTTGACAGGAGGCTTCCGGGCCTCTTGAAAGGAGGCTTCGGGCCTCTTGAAAGGAGGCTTCCTGGCCTCTTGAAAGGAGGCTTCCTGGGCCTCTTGAAAGGAGGCTTCCGGGCCTCTTGAAAGGAGGCTTCCGGGCCTCTTGAAAGGAGGCTTCCGGGCCTCTTGAAAGGAGGCTTCCGGGCCTCTTGAAAGGAGGCTTCCGGGCCTCTTGAAAGGAGGCTTCCGGGCCTCTTGAAAGGAGGCTTCCAGGCCACTTGAAAGGAGGCTTCCGGGCCACTTGAAAGGAGGCTTCCGGGCCTCTTGAAAGGAGGCTTCCGGGCCTCTTGAAAGGAGGCTTCCGGGCCTCTTGAAAGGAGGCTTCCGGGCCTCTTGAAAGAAGGCTTCCGGGCCTTTTCGTCTCTAGAAAGGAGTCTTTGGAGCCTGTTTAAAGGAGCTTTTCGAGCCATATGAAAAGGGCCTTCCAAGGGTTTTTAAAGAAGGAGAAAAGAAAAAGAAAGTTTAAAAATAAATCTGAAAAGAAAACTTCCGGGGCTCTTGAAAGAACCGTTGGTCTATGTGATCATTGTTTGATTGCAAAAATGTTCAATGAGTCTAATTTTTCATGCCTGTTAAATTTTATACGATATGAATGAAACTGAAAAGTTGTTAGATAAAAAATATTAATGTATTCTTTTTGCGATATATGGCGACATGTGGCGAAAATGTCATGTTTTTGTTAACAAAAAAATAAGGATAGGCAGGTATTGTACATATCTTATTTCAAGTTTCAAAGAGTTCTTAAATGTCATGAATACATTACTATTTTGCAGGTCAGGTCACTTTAATTTTTGTTTCCTTATAATGAAAAATAGATCAAGAAATGTAACCACATAAATGTCGGGAAAAATCCACAAATTAGGGCAAGACCATAAATTTAAAACAATTTGTCTACTTTTGTAAACCAAACGTGAAAATATAGTTTGGATTCCGTTTCTGCAGCACAATGCTCCGGTTCTAAAAACAATGCCGATATCTTGCGATAGATTTATTCGAACACGTCTGGCCCTTAGATCATCTGTTTCTCGCATCGCACCTGACACCTACTTTCATTAAACGACATTCTACCGGGCGCTTCCTCGGAGATCATTTTCACCCGGTAACTCGGTAAGCTGATGGCGTTAATATTGGTTCGAAAAGCGCACCAAGGCTCCGTTTACAGAGCATTATGTCTGGGTACCATCTGATAACTTAGGGAGGAAGGGGGGAGAATAAGGCACCTGGTATGTAGGTCTTATGAGCTGTGATGCACTGCACACACGTTCCGAAGGTGTGGTGTGACGCATGAGAATTTAATGCGGTTTTCCGAATTAGAGCAACAGTCAAAGAGCTTTGTGATGGCGCACCGATGCAAAAAGCAGAAGTGGGACCAGCTTTCAAAAGTTGAACAATTTCCATAATGAATTCCCTCGATGTCGTTTACTCGAGCTGTGCCTGGCCTATCTATATGCAAGCATGTATGCAGCAGCAAAGGAGGATGAATTGAGTATGCACTTGGCAAGAATGGCTCAAAGCTTGTGCACCTATAATCTTTGTATGCAGAAATGGCTTGAGGATGTACCTTCACACAGCAGTTTCCAAGTGCAGGTCCGTATTCACTATTCATTAGTGTTTCTTTACAATATGTACTAAGTGCAACAAAAGTTTAGTGCCACAGTAAGCTATAATGTAGAGAAATCGTCCGACGACAAAGCAGATTGCATTTTTTTTGAAAGCCCTGATTCGCCTCTGACACCATCATCTAATAAATAGAAGCCGGAAGAAGGATGAGCAGAGCAAAAGTGTTTCGCATACAAATCTGAGCGGGAAAGTTTGTGAATACGGACACCTTCCTCCTGGAAGAGAGGCACCTCAAAGGGTTCAACTCAAACGTTCCATCAATTTTGCACGACAGCACAGGAGGGCAAATGTTCAATGTGCCAGAAGGAATTTAATCGAAAAATTGATGCACTTGGAAGGTCCCTTGGCGATCGGTTTCGTACCACACCACAGTACGCTTGTAATTATCTTTGTACGTCCGATTTGAGTAAGTGAACTACGTTTTTCATGAACTCTTCTACTAGTGGAGACCACCTACCTAGAGGGGAATTCCAACACACAAAAAATCGGTTCCTTCACATTTGATCCCACCGAAAAGATATGCGGTTTGGTTGGGCTTCTTCGTCAGAGCTGGTACCTAGGACGATGGCAGTTGGGTAGCGCCCTTGCGTGCATTTTCTCCCTTGATCCTTTGCTCCCGTATATGAAACCCAAACATATGAACCCCAAGGACGGGAACGATGGGTGGCAATCTGGGCAACTGGATGGATGGAAAGTGGCCACCGATGAAGCGAAACCGTCCACCAGTTAGGGTGAATTTATGGCCCAGTTCACTTTATGCTGTACGTCGGTCGCCTAATATGGAAGAGTGCATGCCCTCGATAAATCTTGCGCCGGTCCTAAATCAAGATGATCTGCCCGGCGAGAGTTCAAGAAAAGCGCAGCTGGACGGATATATTTCACTTTGATTTCGCTGCCAGTGTGGCCGCAATAGCAGCAGATTTTTTAACGGATGCCAACCAGGACTTCCAATCTGCTGGTGGTGTAATTTTTTTTACTACTACGATGACGACGATTTGCAGAATGCAGCAATTTGAGTGAATTTTAAAAGGGGAGGAATGGATGATATTCTCCGATCTCCGTGAAGGTGGTAAAGTCTAGCAAAACTATTAAAAAAACGTTCATTCCAAATAATTTTCTTTCTTTAAGATGTTTTGATAATAGAAAATTCTAATACCGATTTTAAGCGTGCATTTTTCTGGAATAGGGCAACGAAATACATGACTCCTCCATTTGAAGCACACGATAACCTAAATAAGAGCTTCTCTAAAAATATATTCTGAAGTCTATCGGGTTGTGTTCCATTTGAAGAAATGCCCATTCGGTGTAGTATCATAGAGTCGATTCCTGTCGTCTAGCTTGCATGTTAGAAAATGTGCTAGTGCTTATTTTGATCATTAAGCCATAAAAAAATAAATTTCTAAATATTCTTTGGAAGCGTCCGTCTTTTGCGTCTTTCTGTATTGTGTAAAAATATTAGATACCCACGTAACTAAAACATTACTCACTAAAAAAGTGGGCCTGCACTTTGAAATATTTGAATTTTTTATAACCCAGCCTAATAAACAAAAGTTCATTTTAATTAGAAGCCTAATTTATTTTTGAGAATCACACCACATTAAGCTTACCTCATTTAAATAATCGATTTTTCAATTCCTAGCAAAACATGGATTTCCACTTCCATCTAACTCGGCGCTAGTACCATTGGATCACATTGAGGCATAACAATTTGCTGAAATCCTATAACCCTTTTGTACCCCTGTCGGTACCTGATTCCATAAAGAAAATTGGTAATTTAATACCCGGTACACAGAAAGTTCTATCGTGCGGCACACCGGAGGCCACTCCGCCCGGCTTCTGCTACACGTCGTACCGCACGGGTCTCTTCCCGTCCCTGGCGGTTGTTTTGTATTGCTCTAATTCCATTACTACGACAACTATGTAATAATTGCTGCCACGAAACATGCCGGACCGGCGACCGTGGACTGATAGCTTCCTCGCGCGAACCAACCCAAGACCCGGTGGTGGCCGCCATTGGCACCTTTCGTGCCGAGAACCAGAGGTCACGCGAGACTTGAGCAAACAAGATGAGTAATCAAAATGATGATGGCTCTACATGGCCGTTACACCACAGGTACAGGCAGTCCCCATGCCACTTGCTCGCAGTGCGCTGTGGGACATAGCAGAAATTGAGAAATTAAAACTTTCAATTGTGTAAATCATTTGTTCGAGAAGCTGCATATATCCATTTTACACAATTCCGAGAAAACAACAAAAACCTGTTTTTCAACAAAATATCACCGAATCGAATACAGATCAATTTTCAATAATTTTAGGCAAAATACAACATCCTGGAGCACTTCCACTTCCACTTCCGAAAACTGGAATCAATACTCCATAATTGCTCTTCAAAGTGCGTGTACATATGAAGTTTCTCAAACAAACGAAACAAATGTCATACATCTCCGAACAAAAAAAGTATTTTCGTATTTTTTTACAAACGGTTTATTCCCAATTTTCAATAGTTATCGATTCAGTAGTTATAAATTGTCAACAACAAATCGTCGAACTAAGTCTATTCGTTTATGTTAGACAATAAGTCCCCGGCCTTTTATAAAAAAACTCAGTTTTGAACTGATACCGTACTCCACGTACGCATAGAATATGCTAAAGGCAAAAACTTTGTCTAACTATGTCGCAAGCTGGCTGCCTGTTGTCGTTGAATATCCATTTGCAGCCCACAGTGTGGCGCAACCATATTAGGCTGCAACCTGGTAACCGAGCAAGACAGACGATCGGTAAACCAACAACGACGGCAATCAATATCAGCGTGTGCCCACCGTTAATACGTTCCATCGCCGGATGAAGCGGTTAACATCGTAATTACTCAACTTTGACCGAAAACTTGCGAGGCATCTTCATTAGTTGAGTCTCGGAACCAATTTATATAATACTTTTGATTTGCTTTCATGGATGGATCGGGCTGAAAATAACCCCGGTCCTGGGTTTCGGCGTGGGTCTGGGGATAGACCAACTTTGACGCCTGCCACTGCAACCCCCTGCCGATCCGGAGCGAATGTGGGCGAAGAGGGTGGCAGTGGCATCGGCGGTCCGTGAGTGGCACCGAGGTGGGGGGAAGGGATTAATTTGAAAAACTCATTAGCCCCATCAAAGTGCTGCTGATGCGGAAACTATCTCTGCTCTGGCTGAATCGGAGCGCCGGATCGGAGTTTCGCAAAAGGATTTCTGGAATGGAATTGGGGCATCTCATCCCGCACATGGGTAGTCGTCATTTACTCGGGACGAAAATATCGCTTGGGAAAACCGCCGTACGCTGGCTGTTCGAACGTATGTGCGGCAATGTGTGACAGAGGAGATATACGTTCGGAAGTAGCTGAGTGGAATAAATTGAAAATTTGAAAACCTTCGGTCTGCCGTGAGTTCGCATTTCGGAAGTGACACGGAGGCGATTTTGTTAGTTGAGGTTGAACGTTTTGTAATTTGTCTCTTTTCACCCGGGAAGATGACATTCGGAAGATCGTATCCTTATTGATAAACGGCCTAATCGAACAGATACTCTTGAAAGTAAATATGTATAAAAGCATAATAGCTATGGATAGGGTTATTTTGAAGCGTCACGCTAAAAGCCATTTTAGCCAGTGACGGTAGCTTGAAACTGTAGCTTTTTTTGTTGCTTTCGATTTTTTGTTGCTCTTGTTTGTACACCCGATTCTTTTTTTTTACACGGGGGATGCGTTCCGTGTAAAAAAAGTTTTCAGTTCCAAATTTGAAAATCCGTGTAAAAAAAGTTTTATGATTTCATGAATGATTTTATGAATCATGCAAAATGGAGCAACTTTGCAAAAAAAAAATTGCATGGGATTTTTTACACGGCCGTATAAAAACAGAATCGGAAAAAAATTTTAGACCTTCCAAGGTAAATGTTTGAAATTTCCACGAAAAAGTCTTCGCAATTTTCACGGTGTTCACTTGAAACTCTCTGGAATTTCTGCAAAGATTTTTTTTATTATTCAAGGGATAGGGTATTCTTAAAAAATTTCAAGAAAAGTTCTGCGGAAATTGCACAGGAGTGTTCGAGGAAGTTGTTCAAAAGAATTGTTAAAAAAAAATGTAAGAATTGACCAAAATGGTCGTTTGATTAAATAGGTCATGTACCAGAAAATGCCGGGGGCTCCTTAGCCGTGCGGTAAGACGCGCGGCTACAAAGCAAGACCATGCTGAGGGTGGCTGGGTTCGATTCCCGGTGCCGGCCTAGGCAATTTTCGGATTGGAAATTGTCTCGACTTCCCTGGGCATAAAAGTATCATCGTGTTAGCCTCATGATATACGAATGCAAAAATGGTAACCTGGCTTAGAAACCTCGCAGTTAATAACTGTGGAAGTGCTTAATGAACACTAAGCTGCGAGGCGGCTCTGTCCCAGTGTGGGGATGTAATGCCAATAAGAAGAAGAAGAAGACCAGAAAATGCCGTTTGGCCTAAATCGTCGTTTGGCGGAAGGTACCGTTTTGCTAAAATTGTCATTTAGCCGAACATGTAATGACATTTTCGGCCACATGGTACTTTCTGCCAAACGACCATTTCAGTCGAATGACCGGCTTATTCGATTTTACGACTTTTTGCGGCAAAAAAAAAAGTTAATCTAAACTATATTTTTGTTTATATGTCCATTTAGGGCAAATGACATTTTCAGCCAACTGCCCCTTAAGCAACATAACCTTTTCGATCAAATGATCATTTTGGCAAACCGCTGCGCTATATCGGACAAATTACCAGTTCGGAAGAATGTCGCTTTCGGTTAAATTACATTTTTGGTCAAATTGTTTTTCGACCTAATTAAGAGTTAGTTCGCAAGAAGCGCGACCCTCTCTTGTATCGATGTTCTCCGATTTGAATGACGGTGACTGACTGAGTTTGTTTAAATTTTGCACGCTTTTTGTACTTTAGGAGAAAGATAAAAAATTGTCGTTTCTCCGAAAAGAATATTTTTCTACAACAGATCTAGAAACTAAATCCGTAAGGCAATAAAGGTTGACGAAATAAATAAATAAAGGAACTAAAGAGTTTTCATTTCATACATAATTCAGAAGCTCCAACTCAAGAAGATCTAAGAAAATCACAATTTTCTGCAACACTATTTATTTTTAAAAAAAGTTCGTACAAATTTCGACCGTACTTATGTTGATGTTTTGCGTTGTGGTTAAAACTGTCAAATGTTTTCATCTATGTAGAAATAAAAAATCAAAACCAATTCCATGAGGGGAGGAGAGGGTAAATTAGCCCTTTAAAAATAAATGAGAAAAATTCATCAATTTTTTTATTTGTTTTCTAGTAGAAAATGCATAAGTTTAAAACCACTATTTCTTCTTCCTTTCAATTCATCTATATTTATAGATACATATATCCTTCTTTGATCGAACTTGGATAGTAACTATTCGCGTCAGCAAGTTTTTCGCAAACTGTAAGAAAAATGAACGGATTTGGAGAACATGCTCAACTGCAACAATTATCCCTAACGGCAAATGAGCTATTTTGAAGCGTTTAATCCTAGCTTTTTGGTGGAGCTGCTTCTCAGATTCTATTTTCTTTGGAACTTGTATCAGGTTACCATAAGCGGCATTCTTATTTTTTCTTCTACACGGAAAGCGTAACAATGCAATGTGTATACTATATAAAAGAATAGGGTATACTATTGTCTGACGATTTGAAAAAACACCCCCCTCAGGGAAATACTTTGAATTTCAGGATACACGTTTCTACCCTCATAGATAAACTATATATATTTTTTAAATTTTTTTTTTTTCCAAGTTCGTTTATTTGGTAGGCTCAGGCGTGTATAACACTTTACGGAGCCATATTTCTTTGTGATATATACAATCAATGTCATTTTTTTCAGTTAGTAAGAGAGGGATAGGAGCCAGCGTACTCGTGGTGACTCGAGGTTAGTTTACAATATTAAAGGATGGACGAGGCTTAGGATTCGGAATCAAGGAATTTCGGCTGCTGATCCGGGCATTTGGCGTAAGGGACGATGTGGCGTGTCGTCGTGCTCGAGGATTGGTTCTACTGGGAGCGTCTTCCGGATGGCCTGAGTAACGGAGATCTACGGAACATAGAGACAGAGACAGTACAAAAAAAACTTTGACAGAAGAAAAAAAAAATTAGATTTTGATGTCAGAATCACAAATGAAACTATAAATGGCCTGCATATAGACCGCATCACGATCCCCCAAAACACCTCGAATTTCCCTGAAGGGTTGTTTACCTCAGGCCACTAGGGTATCCAATAGTCGCTCTCTGGAGGCGTCATTTTCCGAGCAGAACCAAACTACGTGATCGATGTCATCATAACCGGCTCCGCACCTACATAAGTTGCTATCGACAAGGTTTATTCTGTACAGATGTGCGTTTAGTGAATAGTGATTGGACATAAGTCTCGACATCACGCGAATGAAGCCTCGACTTAAGTCCTCACCTCTGAACCACGCTCGCCCAGAAACTTTTGGAACTATGGAAAATAGCCACCGTCCGAGTTCATTGTGTGTCCAATTCCTTTGCCAACTTTGAAGAGTACTCTGACGGACTAATGGGAAAAACTCGTTACTCGAGAATTGTCTATCATAAACCTCACCTTCCTGTGCGCCCACCTTTTGCCAGCGAGTCTGCCTTCTCATTGCCGTAGATTGAGCAGTGAGATGGGACCCAAACAAAGGTAATCTTGAATGATCTTTCGACCAAAACACGCATCTGCTCTCTTATGTTTGTAAGAAAGTAAGATGCGTGCTTAACAGGTTTCATCGACCGGAGTGCCTCGATAGAACTAAGACTATCCGAGAAGATGAAATAATGGTCTACGGGCTGATTTGAGATTATCCCCAAAGCGAAGATAATTGCTGCCAGCTCAGCAACATAAACCGAACACGGTTCCTGAAGTTTTCGGAAGGTGGTTGAAGTTACATTGAAAACACCGAAGCCAGTGGATCCGTTGATGCGAGAACCATCAGTGAAATATCTGTTGTTGCAATTGACATGTTCATATTTATCAGAAAAAAGTGAGGGAATAGATATTTGTCGAAGATGATCTGGTATTCCTTGAATAGCATGTTTCATGGACAGATCGTATACAATTGAGGAACTGTCGTTGGTGAAGTGAACTCGAGGGGGATTATAACACGGAAGACAAAGATCTGATGATATGTAGTTGAGATAAACTCTCAGGAATCTTGAACGACAAGTTAGTTCAAGCATATTATCGAAGTTATCTAGAACAAGTGTGTTACTTGTTCCACATTTGATGAGTATTCTAAGCGAGAGCTCCCAGTAACGGTGCTTTAAAGGAGTGACTCCAGCAAGCACCTCCAGGCTCATGTTATGCGTTGAATGCATGCAGCCAAGGGCAATACGCAAACAACGATACTGAATTCGTTCCAATTTGATCAGGTGGCAATCAGCTGCTGAGAGGAAGCAGAAGGAGCCATACTCTAAAACAGAGAGAATAGTCGTTCTATAGAGTTTGATGAGTCCGGGTGAGCACCCCACCATGTTCCGGAGATAGAACGTAGAAAATTGATCCTTTTCCGACATTTTTGTATCAAATACTCAATACGGGCTGTTTCCAGGTGCATTTGGAATCAAACACGACCCCAAGGTATTTAGAAGATAAAGATTGGTTTATGTCATCTTTCAACAGCTTTAGTTTCAGTTGAGCTGGGTACCGCTTCTTAGTAAACACAACCAACTGAGTTTTTTGCGGAGAGAACTCGATCCCTAAATGTCTGGCCCAAACAGTCAGATTATCCAGGGTACTTTGCAATGGTCCTTGCAAGTCAGCTGCACATGGACCTCTTAGAGAGACCACGGCATCATCTGCAAGTTGTCTCAGCGTGCATTGTCCTTTCAAACAATTGTCAATATCTTTGACATAGAAATTATAAAGCAAGGGACTTAAACATGAACCTTGGGAAGGCCCATGTAACTAGTTCTGGAAGTTGTCAGAGTGCCGAGTGTGAAGTTCATTTGTTTTTCTGACAACAAATTGTACAAGAAATTATTCAAAATAACGGGTAATCCATTACTGTGCAGATTGTCTGACAGTACTTCTATGGAAACTGAATCAAAAGCGCCCTTAATGTCCAAGAATACTGAAGCCAATTGCTCCTTGTGCGCAAAGGCCAGTTGTATATCTGAAGAAAGCAACGCTAGACAATCGTTTGTTCCTTTCCCTTTTCTAAATCCAAACTGAGTATTTGAAAGCAATGCATTTTCTTCGACCCAATGGTCGACTCTTGAAAGGATCATTTTCTCCAATAATTTTCTCATGCATGATAGCATGGCAATCGGTCGGTATGAATTGTGATTAGACGCTGGTTTCCCAGGCTTTTGAATAGCTATTACTTTGACCTGTCGCCATTCAGGTGGCACAATGTTGTACTCCATGAAACAGTTGTACAGGTCAAGTAATCGTCTTTGCGATATCTGGGAGGTTTTAAGAAGATTGAATTTGATGTTATCGCATCCCGGAGCAGAGTTATTCGATGAAAGAAGAGACATAGAAAGTTCCAGCATTGTGAATGGTCCACCCAATGAACCGGGATCAGTGACTGATTCTCGAAATAGCGGTTCTGCTGGTACGGAATCTGGGCAGACCTTTTTGCGAAGTTGAATATCCATCGATTGGAGTATTCTTCACTCTCATTGGTGGAAATGCGGTTCCGCATGTTGCGAGCCGTTTTCCAAAGTGTTGTCATTGAGGTTTCTCGTGATAGTCCTCGACAAAACGTCGCCAGTAGCTACGTTTTTTGCCTTGAGAAGATTTTTGAGTTTTCTTTCGAGCCTCAAATACTCTTCAAAGCTCTGACCTTCCGTGTTTACGGAAGGCCTTGAAAACATCAGATTTCTCAGAATACAACTTAGTACATTCATCATCCCATCCAGGAGTGGCTGGTCTTCTGATGACAGATGTACTTGGAACGCGTCGTTTCTGAGCTTCTAGTGCGCTTTTTGAATCAACTCAGTAAGGAATCGATATTCATCCAAAGGGGGAAGAGTATCAGTTGATTCAATACCAATTTTTACCGCCGATGCAAATTTTTGCCAGTCAATGTTCTTCGTGAGATCGAAAGGAACATTAACTGGCTCAGATTGTTGATAGCCACTCTTAATTGTGGTGACTATCGGCATATGGTCACTACCATGGGGATCTTGAATTACCTTCCACGTGCAATCTAATGATAGATTGACAAGACAGATCAATACGGCTTTGTTGACCATTTGGTCCTATTCGAGTTACTTCACCAGTGTTCAAAATATTCAAATTGAAATCGTCACACAAATCATAGAAAATAGGCGCTCTATAATCGTCATACGTTTCGCCCCATCCAATACCATGTGCGTTCATATCACCCAATATCAATACTGGAGATGATAGGAGGGAGACTGCGCTCCAAAAATGTCGACGATTAATAGAGGCATTTGGAGGAATGTACACTGAAGCTATGCAAAGATCTTTATTCTTTACATTTATTTGGCAAGCGACGATCTCTAGGCCATTAACAGTCGGAATGGGAATTCTGTAGAAGGAGTAGCACTTTTGATCCCCAAAAGAACGCCACCATAATGATCATCCCGATCTTGGCGAATAATATTAAAATCGTGGAAGTTGATTTCATCTTCAGAAGAAAGCCATGTTTCACAGAGTGCAAATATATCGCAATCGGAATTGCGAATCAAAAACTTGAACACGTCTAATTTATTTTTCAGATTATGACAGTTCCACTGCAGCACAGTGATTGTATCTTGCATGGCCGTATTATCCATCGAAAGATACAATTTCTGCAAGAAGGGGCCATGAAACAGTCAATTGCTTCAGATAACTTTCTACTGTTGGTATAAAGAGGTCAATGAGTGGCCTCAATGAATTCGGAATATTGAACAAGTTCAAAAACGGTCCACGAGGTCCTTAAAGGAGATCAATCCTCGCTTGGACGGAATATTTTTTTGGAAGTGCGAATTGAATTTTTCTTTCATTGATTCTCCTAACCGGATGTTTCTTGGAAACATCGGTTTTAGGCAATGGCGGGAATGTCTTGCTGCAACTAGGATCCAAAGGAGCAGTGAAGACAGATTGCTTCAGGATTTTAAATAATCCCCATTACCTTCAGATTTTGGCAAGCTTTTATGGATGACTTTTGTTCTCTTACGGCGCGATCCCGGGGAAGACGGTTGCTTCCTCTTTTCGGGCACGTGTACCTCCGAAGAATCATCCATATCAGCTACGTCGGAGTCCAATTCATCAGTGGCAATAGAATCGTAGTAATCACTTACTTGAACGGCAGCTGAAATAGCAGCCGTGGCGGTGGTTGTGGCGGATGTGTCTTGCGACTTAACCATTTCCGCATACGACTGCTTGGAGCGCTGTACCAACGAGCGCTTCACTTTTTGGGTGCGCTTTTTGTACACCGGGCATTCTTGCAAACCCGTGGGAGGATCCATGCCACAATAAGCGCACTTTGTAGCTTGTTGTTGACAGGACTCCTCCCTATGCTTTTCAAAACATTTGCCACAACGGGGCTTGTTGTCGCAAAACTCGGCAGTGTGCCCCAACTGTTTGCAGTTGGTACAATTGAACACCCTCGGCACAAAAAGACGCACCGGAAATAACATATTTTCAATATCTACATATTTTGGGAGAATCGAACCGGCGAACGTCACCCGAAGCGAACCTGACTTAGAATACACTCTTTTACCATCTACCATGGTAGCTGAATGCAACTCCTTGCAATCCAGAATATCCACAGTAGACTCCATTGCATTCTTTAAGCGGCCTTTTCCCGTAAGTACATCCTTGCAAGTCAGGCTCGCTGCGTTGATCACACCTTCGATTTCGACCTCCCGCGAGGGGACATAAACCAAATATTCAACATTGTAGGCCTTGTCTTTAGCGATTTCGTTTGCATCCTTGTATGTAGGTGCGGTTATGCGTAGTTTGTTCCGATTTACCTGATGGAAATCAGTTTTCGGAAAACGACGCGTCAAATCTCGCTTAATGCCGAGAAAATCTAGGCTTTTCACTTTCTGCCGAAAGTAAACAACCCAAGGCCCAGGAGAAGATGCATGGTAGAATCGTGTGCGACCACCATCTTTGGGAGGCCCACTGCCCTCCGCAGTCTCCGCCTCCATTATCATCTCGCAAGGTGTTGGAAGTATAGTTATTACAAGCTAAGAACTAATAACTATTAACTAATTAGAAAAAAAAACTAATTCAAACTATTCTAATCAGACCCACTCTGTGGGAGAACAATACAACAATCTTTGCCACTTATCTGTGGCTGCTGCTGTAGGTAGCAGCAGTAACAATAGCCTGCTTCACTGGCGTTGCCAGAAGCAGCTACTTCCACTCGCCGACAGTGATCGCCTTGGATCCGTAGGTAGGATACGCACCACACAATAGCACTCGCACTACCGAACACAATCCGCGATGAGACACAGCACACACGTCTGGCTCGTTCGAACTATCGGCACGGAATGATTTTTTTTTTTTTAATTTTATTAGAGTGATTTTTAAGTTGTTTATAAAGTTCATCACTAAAATAAACTATATAAATTGTAGTTTGCTTATTTATCTAATAAAAAGATTATTAAGCAAATCTGTTTTATTCTCGGCTTAATTTACACCACCTGAAAGTGCTTGAGTGCCTCAACAAGATGTAGTTGATGTGTAAAAAAGATGCTTTGAATACCAGACTTTTTTCCTAGAATCTTTTCTACCTTTATATAAAAATGTTTGTTAAGAAGTACTACTTGGGTAGTAGCAGCTTGCTATACTTTTTGAGAAAACCATCTAATGTTTTTTTTCACCGAAGAATAGACTACCGTATTGAAGTTCAAAAGCAAAACACCAAAATGAACCAAAACCAATGTTCACTATTCCATATGCATGGAAACTAGCTAAAGCACAATCCAAACCATCGTTCTTGAATCATTTGTCACAACCTAAACAGATGTTTAGATGTTATCCATATATGGAGAAACTGGTGGGAATATATTTTGGCGGGACAATATTTTTTGAACTGAAGTCTAAAGCGACGCTAAATTTGCAATACCTCTTTCTATTATATACAGAACATGAATAGAAGAGCGCACGTCATGTTTCTTTTTTTTTTATTCGGAGATTGAGAGATTGTGAAGCATTTAATTGTAAGAGCAATACCGTAAATCCCATTGGGACAGTTGTAAAATCATAAAAATACTACACTTGGAAGAATTTTGAAGCAAACTAGCAAAATCGCTGAATCAAATCGTTCTGAAGTTCGATGCTATGTTTAATTTAAAAATTGACAGTTGGGTCGGAACTCACATATGAAAATTGAGGAATTTTCGACATTATACTTTTTATGCTATTTTATTCCACTCCCCCTAAATGAAAAAATCTGGTTTTTTATTTGTACATCGATAAATGAAACATTGACAGTTTTTCCCAGCTCGAAAAACATCAACATAAATAGGGTTATTTTTGTGCGAACTTTCTTTAAAATAAACAGTGCTGCAAACAATTGTGATTTTCTTAGATGCTCTTGAGTTGGCGCTTCTAAATTATGTATGAAATGAAAGAAATCCGATATAAGCTACAAAAAAAATCGATACAAAATATCGATTCCCGATATATCGTATCGGTATCGCCCATTCCTAGTTTAGTTTTTTGTCCTAGATCTGGAACAACGACATTTTTTATACCTGCCTGTCGTATCGCGATGAGCTGGAAATCATTTAGCCGTATTCTATTTCGCCATAACGGTTATTAGGTTAATTGCCCTTTGGCGGGAAGCGACGTACGGCAAAGTTGACATACGACCATTGTAATTTGACTAAATAAGTAGTGTTCCTTAACAGTTGCTTTAAATGCTATTCGGCCGAAAATGACGTTTTGCCGAAAAAAAGTCATTTAGGGTCGCTTTTTAGATTTTACCATTTTCTCGGTCTACCTCGATCACAGCTTTTTAAATACCTCTTGATCTTTCTAATTTTGTGTGTGGATTATTTCGTTAAGGCACCTCAATGTTTTAATAAATCCAATTGCCATTAATAACGAAAAACAAACCGCGAAAAACCCGACCCCAGTGTATGTTTGTTTCGACCAAATGACTTTCGACTAGATGGTTTTCGGCCTAATGGTTTGTTCGGTCAAATGACATACATGGCCAAACAATTTTCGACCTCATGGTCTTCGGCCAAACGGCTTTTTCCCATTCCATTATTGTATAAGCCAAGGAGTTGTAGAACAAACGGTCGAAGGTCGAAAGGACAAAAGATCGAAAGGTTAAAAGGTGGAAACAAAAAATCTGAGTCAAAAAGTCGAAGGTCAAAAGGTCGAATGAACAAAAGGTTAAAAAACCGAAAGGCCAAAAGGTCGAAGGGACATAAGGTTGGAACAAAAATCTTAGTCAAAAGATCGATGGTGAGATGGGGTAACAGGTCGAAATTACAAAAATGGGGCAAAACATCGAGTGTTAATCAACCATTCGTTTGCATATTTATTTTTATTTGTTTTTCACCTGATAAAATTTCATTTTGTCTTCTTTCAGTCGTAGGCCGTTCTATCGGATATTTATCGCATATTTTTATTTATTTGTGTTTCACCTGATCATATTCTGTTTTTAATTTTTTTTTTAATCATAGGCTTTCCTTTCGAGTTTCGCACATTTTTGTGTTTAACCTGTTTTCATTGTTGAATTTTTCCTTCTTTTAATCATAAGCTTTTCTTTCGAGCTTCGCATATTTATATTTATTTGTGTTTGACCTGATAACAGAGATGCATCCTGAACAGAACATGAGCTAAGAGCGTGCCTTGGTATTCTTAGTTTTGAGGATTTTCATCGATTTGTTTTCGGCGAAAAATGACAAAACAAAACTTTGCCAGACTGTCCGGAGGTTTCGATCGATTTACTGGCTTTCGACCATCTTCTGCGGACACTGAAAATCACATATATTGTTAAAAAGCATTTTACAAAATAATAACATACAATCTTCCAGTCACTTATTTTCTAACAGACAGCCATTACTACTAACTATTGACACACACAAACAAAGTACAATATTTACATTCTAACTGCTATTGGTATTAGTTCTAAGTTTGCTGAGAGAATCCCCACCACCTAGTTTTGAAATCTGAAAACAGTTCAGTGTGCACTGGGTTGGCACGCAAGCAAAAACGATCATGGTAACGAAGAATCCCTTAGATTTGAAACAATGCAAAAACATACGAGCATGCTTGATTTCTATCCATTAGATGCCCACTTGTTCTATTACTAGACGAAAAATGTGTAGCATGCCGTAGCTTGAATTTGTTTTCCTACGATACAAATTGCTATGTTATGTAAGTGCTCTTGAACAGTGTGCTGTGTTCAGAACGTTTTGAACACGCGTTCTCGTGTTTAGAATGCATCTCTGCTGATAATATTTCATTGTTGAATGTTATGTTTGTTCAAACATAGGGTGTTCTTAGGAGGATTATTGTCAAATCATTTTTTTCCCTTGAAGTGTTGCTATGCTTTATTTACCTAAATTTTAATTCCTGAAACTAGTTCTTCACTCATTTTCAGTAATCTTCTAGTGATAATAATTTTAGTTTTATATGATACATTTTAAAGGGTGACGATACACTGCGAATTAAAAAAAAATACCGTAAATGTGTTCATATCGGCTTTGGAAAGCAAAATAGTGATTTTGAGCGAAAACAAAAAATGAGTGTTAGACTTAACACTCAACACCCGAATTAAACTCTAAAGAATAGCATATGTTGAAAGTATAAAGGCATAAGTCGTAAGAACAGCCTATGATTTAGTAGGAACTTCCAATCTCTGTCTATTCGACATTTTGTCCGTTCGACCTTTTGATACAGTTATTTTTTGCAACCTTCTTTTCCATCAACCTTTGGTCATTTTTTCGACCATATTTTCCTTCGATCCTTTGCCATTTTGACCTTTTGTCCTCTCGGCTTTTTGTCCTTTCGACCGTTAGTCCTATCGACCTTTTGTCCTTCGACCTTTAGGGCATTGATCATTTGGTCGGGGTTCAGCCAAACCGCACCAAGCTGCTTTTCGACTAACTTGTGATATTTTTTTCGTAAAAGGACAACGGAAATAGTTTCATATCACTTTAAACGTACATTTGCAGTAGGATATCCTCAGTTATGGGGTAGATGGATATCCGATACGATTTACGATCAATTAAATCTGCTAAAGAAAGTTTGAGCAGAAAAATCTGTAATTTTTCGTTGGCGCTTGGTGCGTTTTGGCTGAACCCCGACCATTTGCACTTCCGACCTTTTGTCCTTTCGCCCTTTTGGCCTTTTGTCCTTTTGTTTGTGTTTTGTCATTCGACCCTTTGACCTTCGACCTTTTGACACAGATTCAAGTCACTTCCAACGATTCAACAACCATCACCTAATAATGTAAACGGAGCGATTGGTACGAGATGTCCCCGTTCTATGGCTTATTTGTGAAATCAAGTTAAGAATTGATTCTCGCAGGTATTTCCAATAACGGTGCACTGTAGACCTGACCGCTTTTATGTTTGAACTTCATTTATGATGTGATTCAAACATAAATATTGACAAGAAAAGTGATAGATGTGGTCGATTCTATCACTTTCCAGGATTCTTTCACGAACTGACTGTGTATACGTAGACTAGACTAGAAACGAGTGGCCAGGACGACATCATGACGAAGGGAGAAGCTAGTTCCGAAGCTTTTCAACATCATTAGAAGTTCCGGAAAGTCAATTTCACCAGTCACGGGTTTGACCACAAAGGCAGCTTGCGATCTTTTTCATTTGAAGAGTGTCGATACCAAGAAGTCTACATCGGTCCTCATATGCGGGAATATACGTGGGGTCCCTTCTTCCATGGTAGGTATCGAAGTGCATATCGCACGAACCTACGCTGCACGGATTCTAGCTTTGAGACACTGACTTTTTTTTTAATTCGTGATTCGATTCACTCTCTCGAGGACAGAATAATAGAAACAATGACACTGGCGCAGTAGGATAGGATAAGAATCGGCTTTTCCGCAGGTTTAGTTGCAACTATGAAAATAGCTACAAAGCAGGGAACATGTTTTATTGCGTGGGTTGTCGGAGATCGTTAAATTTCGCCGGGACACCCCCATTTCAACTTACATACGAGAGACCGAACCATTGGTGTTTTTGGGTTTGTTTCCAACGTCGGAGCCCTAAGCATCTCAGCTACAGATCTTCGGAGGGCTTCAGAGTTGTCCATTCTCCATTCTCTCTCCACAACGGAACGACCCTTGCTGAAATGCTGGAACTCGTTTGCGACGAGAGGAAGATATTCTCGTGGAGGGGGTCGCTTTTCGATTTCTTTATGCATAGAAAGTAAGAGAGGAACGTAACCCGGCATCCCTGAAAGATCGAAGATCTGATCTAGACCCGCCATAGGCTAGATGGTGGTGTAGACTGTAGATAGAGATGTAGATGTTCACCACGGTCATCGGGAGAATGCCACGAAGCTGGACTTCCACAACAGAACGATCCTTGCTGAAATTCGTTTGCGACGAGAGGAATATTCTCGTGGAAGGGATCGCTTTTCGATTTCCGGAACATATCGGAGAGCTGCTGCTACTGCTCGGATAGATGTCCAAGACACAGGAATGAATGGGATTTATACACCCGGTTTTTATACCCCGGGAACCCCATAAGACAGCTGAGAGTGGTACCCAGTGGAATCCACTTCATATGGAACCCAATATCATCCGTTGGGGAAGAGAAATGCGTCTCGATTATATCGTCTTGAAAAAGCTCGCTTCACTCGGAATCCTCCAGAAAACAGCGGATTCGAACTTTGTGCTCGACATGATGCTTGCAGAGGAATGGTGTGTCCTTCTTTCGTCTTCCCTGTATCTTTACTCCATTCATAGCTGTTAATATTCAACATGTTTGAGTTCTAATAAACTATAACTTTCAATTTTACTGGAAGGGGGTCCCGTAGCGTAGTTGACTACACGTTCGCCTTATAAGCGAATGGTCATGTGTTCGATTCCCAGCCCCTCCTCCAAACACTTGTCAGTCGCCGGATGCGCAGCCCATCCCGAGCATAAGAAATTGGCTCAATAATACCTAATTCCGTTATTGCTACCATAATCTGTAGTTCATAACAGCCTCCTAGGAAAATACCACAGGAGTAATACCAAAAATTAATATGCACGATACTTCAGGCATAACATACTCTGTTATTACAATTCTATTTCAATACCAAATGCATAACAAATTATTATTCGTTTGGTATTGAAATACCTAAGCATGTTATACCTCAAGTATTCTGCATATAAGTTTTTGGTATTATTTTTTGGTATTTTACCTCTTATGCAAGGCTAGTTCATACCAATTTCTGTTATCGAGGTCGTCGCTCCAGTAGATCTCGGCAAAGTAGCAGTTAAGTAACACAGAGTGCCTAACAAATGAAGGAAAGGAATAAAAAAAATACTGGAATTTCTAATAGCACTAGTTTTTTTGTTTGGTTTTCTTCACAATAATTTAAAAATGCATATAAAATTGCATGCAAGTCATATTGAACCTGCGTAATTTCACCCGCTTTGAATCGAGACTGCAAACTACGATACTTCTAAAGCGAACGAAAATGGACAATTTTGATTTCCTGGCGGAAGCGGTCTAGTCGTCACTCTGGATTTGGAAAATAGTAGAAATGCATTGTATTTCGGCTTGGCTTTTATCTTCTTCTTCTTCTTCTTCTTCTTCTTCTTGGCATTACATTCCCACACTGGGACAGAGCCGCCTCGCAGCTTAATGTTCATAAGCACTTCCACAGTTATTAACTGCGAGGTTTCTTAGTCAGGTTACCATTTTTGCATTCGTATATCATGAGGCTAGCACGATGATACTTTTATGCCCAGGGAAGTCGAGACAATTTCCAATCCGAAAATTGCCTAGACCGGCACCGGAAATCGAACCCAGCCACCCTCAGCATGGTCTTGCTTTGTAGCTGCGCGTCTTACCGCACGGCTAAGGAGGGCCGTGGCTTTTATATTTTATTTTATATCATTAGAAATAACAAAATTCGAAGGAAACTTCAGTCGAAGTTAAATCACATACTAATTTGCAAAAAACAATATCTAGAACTTTTGAAATTAATTTGAATTCAGCAGAAAAAAATCATAGGTAAGACATTATAAAAATAATGCTTCGACCGAGCCGATTGGAGTGTCCATCATTGTGGGGTGAAATTATTTTGCTGATATACATCTGATGGATATTTTTATTCGTATATTTTGCGCAGAAAGTAAACCACGTAGTCATAGGGGATATAGCACTGGAGATCGAAAAAAGGCCATAATTGTTAGAAAGTGATACTCTTATTTGTTAACTGCACGTAAATTGAGATAGAATTAGGCCGATACAAATATTTAAAAACAATTATGTCTCCCCCCTCGGTTTTTTTTTGCCCATAAAAACATTTTGAGGGAGCAATAAAAAAAATTCGGGCAATTTTGAATATTTTAAAAACATTCTTTAACAAATCCGAGGAGTTTTATTGATTTTTTCCATTTTTATATTTATTTTTATTATCCCCCCCTCTTGACCTTTCGTAGTCCAGTAGGACATAATTTAAATTAAATATTTGTATCGGCCTTATGTACCGTTGATTGTAGTTTTCAATTTTGTATATTACTATTAGTAATATACAAAATTGAAAACTACAATCAACGGTACGTAAGGCCGTTACAAATATTTTGATCTGCACTGGAAAAAACATAAACAAAATCGATGTTTTTTAGAAGAAAAAACATTGTTTTCTTGGAATTGTGAAATGGACTGAATAGTTTTTAGAGCAAAATATTCAATTCCTTCAAAGAGAAATACATATCCTAAAATTGTTTATTGAATTGATGTGTGTTGTGTATGTATTCATACAAACTAAACATGCATCTATTTTTGGCACTAAACTTCATCCGGTCTTTACATTCTGTTTGATGTCTCATTGTTTCCTATAGAGAAGCTCATCGATCGTTTCGACGTCTGATAGTCGAGACAAAAGGCATGTCGCGGCATTGGCAGCATAATGAAAGCGTGGTTTTTACATTTTCTGTTGAATCAATTTAATACGGAGGTCAAAATTAATTGCAAGCGATTTTCTTGATTAAATGGCGAATCTCTCGAAGGCGACACGCGACAACACCATCGTGTTCTTCCCTTTTCCTTCAATCAACTCGCGATTTTTCCAAATTTCGGGTTAGAGCGATGTGCGATAAAAGGGCTTAAAATGTATAGAAAATTACTTATTAATAATACTTTCAAACTGGATAGTCTATTTTCATCGATGGTAAAGTAATATAAACACTTTTAGTATATTAAAAAAAAAAGGGTAACAACATTTAGAAGGAGTATTTTGTTTGCAATAAATTTATTATGAAATCATAAATTTATACAAACATCCACTTTTTTGTTTATGGAAGCTCACAAACTTCAAGATAATAAAAACATTATAAGAATAGCTTTGTCCTTAAAATTAATGTTTTAGTAACGAACTTATAGCTCATCGAAAAAAAAAAAATAAAAAAAAAATGCTGAACCAATCAACAAATTGTTTATTCTCCATTTTAACTTATCTTTCGCTTGATCTCACAAATATTGACAGCTGGTACCATAAAGGCGATTAGATGTCAATAGTCTCAAGATCGATATCCGCCAAAGCCTATCTGCCATTGACAACAAAATTACATTAATTGCCTTCGCTGGCATCGTACAGTTTACACGTTGAACACAATACTCCTCCCCGTCCCGAAACAACACCGGGGGCAATAAAATTACGTTTTTACTTGATTGTTGTTCTACGTCGAGTCCCAAATATTAAGTAATTTACTCGCACCACACAGCACCCCGCAGAGCCATACCAAATTAATGAAGTTTCATTAGTCCCGTCATCGACACGAGATGTTCCAAGAATGTAAAAGAATTGAATCCCGAAAACTCGTTCACCACCTTCTCTCCTGGCCTAGCCGAACGGACGAACGGTGCGTGTGGATGGCATGTTTTCTCCCGAAGAACGGACATTAAAAATTCATGTAGCGTAATTTTGGTTAATTAGCTTCCCGGGTGGTTAATTGGAAAACCGTTGCCGGAGTCTCGAGTCTCCGTAACGTAATTTGAATATAGATGGTTTTAGTACCCCACCATGCGCTAATTTCCTTTCTAAATTTCACGCTCCGTGGCATTGACTTCGGGTGGGCATCATCGGCAACTGCGTGAACTGGACTGTAAAACCCATCCGTTCCAAAGCTGTTGCTGATTAAAAATCCGAACCAAAAGTCAGCCAATTGTAATTTTCGAAAGCCTCAGGATGCTGCAAATTGAAATTCATACAATCGACGTACCTCAAAAACCCTACCGTTTGCAATATTAAACAGCTTTCATCAGGGAAATTGGCGCAGCTTCTACCCATTTCACTGCCGGAGGCTAAACACCGTTTTTAACTGAACCCTCGTCGTCCGTAAGGATCCGTCAGGTAGCGTACGTATCTAAATTCCCATCACCATCCAACTAAAAATCGTCCGCAAGGTTAAAGCGTTGGATCATTTCGTTTTCGTATTCGCATTGCCACCTCGCTACTCAATTAATCTACACTCGTCGAATGAAATCCTTTTAACCGATCCGTCGTCGTTTTCTTCCACCGATTGCACCGTTTCGCAGATGGGAATTTCTCAGATTTCCCCTTCATCTACCTGACACGTAAGTGAACAGGGGGGAACCCGGAGCAGAATCATCGTACGGTTTCCAGTCCATCGGGTTTATCCATCACCACCGATTGCACGGAGGAATAATGCTCGGTTTATTTTTCTTCTATTTATTTTCTCTCGCAGATCCACCGGAAATCATTCGCAAGCCGTCAAACCAGGGCGTCCGCGTTGGCGGGGTAGCAACGTTTTTCTGCGGCGCCAGAGGTGATCCACAGCCGAACATAGTCTGGAGGAAAAATGGAAAGAAAATTATGGGTAAGTGTAAAACTGGCTGCCACCGGGAACAATAGCAGTAGTGCATGTTCTATTCTTTTATTTTTTTTTCTATATTGATCTGAAACGGCGCCGGCCAAGTCTTCATAATCAGTTGAGAGTCGGAAGAGGAAGTCAGTGTGTACTTATTGCGTTGTCACTTGAGAGCGAGGATACCTCTGCATCTTCAACGATGGGATGACTTTTGTTAGTGTAGATGGATAAACTTGCATCGATTTAAATTCATCTTAGAAAGTTATGTAACTTGGATTGAGAACGCTGATTTAAAGTTGCATTAAAAAAAAGAGTTTTTGACCATTTTTAGTTATAGCAGTACTGCTAGAACAGTAGTAAATGAAAAGTTGCAATTATTGTTATTTGGAAATTATTAAATTGGGAAATTATCATTGAAGGTATTGAATATAAAATATAAATTTCCTCGATTGAATATTTCCAAACGCATATAAAAAAATCGAAAAACTCATAGAAAATAAATTATTGTATGGGTCATGTGCACCCCGAGTGTTGCGAAAGGATGATTCAAAAGATCTCCATCATGCAATCGCTTTAACCTGTGGCCAGTTAGATTTTGGTTGACTTCCTGTATTTTTATGGGGGCTCAGCCGCTATGAGCATTTGGGTCTACCTCTGCAGCGAAGTTCAGTTTGGTTCCATTCTAATGCTACAGATTTTGTTTTCTCTCCTACGTAAGGTGTGGCCAACTCAGCCCTACTTCCGTTCCGTTCCAAAATTTCTGTTGCTATCGGCCTCTAGTAACAACGACGATGGAGCTCGATGTTTGAGATCCAGTTGTGATGCCACCACCACCAGGAGTGAATTATGTACCGCAGGCATCTGTTGATAAACATCTGCACTGCTGTTCTATGCATAATTGTCCCATGTTACCTTTGATGATTAAATCCGAACTCAGAACATAATGCGGGTCATCACTTATGTAAACGAACAACGGTTATAGGTTATAGGCTGTTATAGAAACCCGTGGTAAATCGCACATACCATGATCTCGTCGATTACGATGAGGAACAGTCGCAATGATGGAATACATCCTCACACCAGCTATAGGATCGGACAATTCCCCGTTGTGCAACAATCTACACGATAAGGCCTCGTTCTATTCCTCGAAAACTTTTTCGTACTCAATGAAAACAAATAAAGGGACTCTTGGTATTCACTGACTTGCTCCAGAATGATTTGGAGCGAAACAATATCGTACAATATACAAGCTTACGCCAAATGAAGTATCCTTCTCCACTGGACTCGATCCTGAGCCAATCGCTTCCAGTAGCCCTGAACGTTCTGCGCCCTCCGGTTCTCTTCAACTGCCAGAAGCTTAACACGAAGCCTGCGGCCTATTTTCTCTGCTGAAAATTATCTTTGCTTGACGGTCTTGCGGCACACGTACAACGTGTCCTGTCCACATTAGTCTGCGTGTTGTATAAGCTTAAATAACAATATCCATCATGTGATGCCGCCAGATGTCGTTCTCCTGTTTACCACCAAGTTTTGTTCGCAGCACGCTCAAATATTCCGAAAGATCCCCGATCAGCCTTCTTTAACGTCCATCTTTCATGGCTGTATAAAACCACAAAAAGAATCAGAGTAGTATGGAGCGCAAATTTCGTCTTCGTGTGCGGATGAAGTGGTTAGGATGTCCGTAATAACCCTTATTCGCAGCTGTAATGCGTCTTTTTAACCTCGCAGGTAACATCATTACCCTAGTAGCACACATATTCCCCATAGGTAACTGAAACTCACATGTGACCGCATTCAGTCATAATCAAGTTGCTGCAACCATTTTGGTCTGACTTGTGCTGCTCGGGTATGGTACGTCTCTAGAGTCTTCACCAAGGTACACAAATTATCTACACCTTCAAATTTTGAACCATACAGCACCACTTCACTTTCACCACCACTAATGACCCCACGTTGATTGCCAGCGACACACGACCTAAAAGGCACACAAGTTTCGTACCCCGGCTGTTACAATTTCCCTCAAGGTGCGGGCTGGTTGCCTTCCATCGTCCGCTGAACTAACGTAGTCATAGTCCTCCTCTTCCTTGACTTTCACTGCCTGTACTCTCTGCGCCAAGGAATCAATATTCGAAAACCCCTAACAATATACTCTTTGTCATCAACAGAGTTTGGTACTGACAAACGCACCTAGCGACAAACCTTTATCGGAACCCGAACACAATATGACAAGAATCATTTGCCTTGCATGCTCTGATATTTCCGGAAATACGATGCTAATTTTGTAATCAATATTCGATTCTCGAAAATTTCCATAAAAGCAGAAACTATGATAGCATAAAACCGAAATTTGCTCTAGAAATAATGCAAAATAACGGGATGAAAAGTTAGCAACAAGATTGTCGTCTTTTTGCTGACAAAAATTTTCGGATCTTTGTCATTATTATCTCCGACAAAAACAAAGCTTTGTCGTTGGTTCTCTTTTGTCGCTTGTTTCGCATGCGCATTCCAAAAAAATTGATTCCCTGCTCAGCGCTATTGAAATGTTCCTCGTAGTGCTGCTTCCACCATTCGATCACCACACGTTCGTTCGTTAAGATGCTTCCATCCTTGCACATTTCGGCTCGCGGCACGAAGCCTTTGATGCGTTAAGCTTTTGAAAGAACTTGCGTGTTTCTTGAGAACGGCACAGCTGTTCCATCACCTCGCACTCCGTCTCTTCCATGCGGCGTTATCTTCTCCTTCTCCGGGTCTGCTGTCTCCGCTTCCGTCTATAACGTTCCACGTTCTGCCGGGTACCTGGCTACAGCGCAACCACCCTCGCTGCGCCCTTCTTCTCCAGAATCTGTCTGCACTCTTCGTCGAACCAATCGTTCCGTCGACTTCGTCCCATATACCCGACATTATTCTCCGCTGCGTCGTTAGTAGCTGCTTTGACTGTATTCCAGCAGTCCTCAAGAGGGGCCCTTTCGAGCTCACCCTTTTCCGGCAATGCTGCCTCGAGATGCTGCGCATATGCAGTGGCAACATCAGGTTGCTTCAGTCGCTCTAGGTCGTACCGCGGCGGTCGTCGGTACCGAATATTGTTGATGATGGATAGCTTTGGGCGCAGTTTAACCATCACCAGATAGTCAGAGTTCAGAGTCGAGTCGATGTTAGCGCCACGATATGTCCTGACGTCGATAATGTCGGAGAAGTGCCGTCCATCAATCAGAACGTGGTACCGATGCGGAAGGCTGTGTTGGAAGTAGGTGCTGCGAATCAACATATTTTTGGAGGCAGCGAAATCAATAAGTCGTAGGCCGTTTTCGTTCGTCAGCCGGTAAGCGCTGAACTTTCCAATAGTTGGTCTAAACTCCTCCTTTTGACTAACCTGAGCGCTCAAATCTCCTATGATAATTTTGACGTCGTGGCTTGGGCATCTGTCATACTCACGTTCCAGCTGCGTGTATAATGCATCTTTATCAACATTAGTGCTCCCGGGAGTGTTGGCTATAAGCGTTGATTATGCTGAAGTTGAAGAACCGGCCTTTGATCCTCAACCTGCACATTCTCTCATTGATCGGCCACCACCCGATCACACGCCTTTGCATCTCGCTCATCACTATGAAAGCTGTTCCCAGCTCGTGTGTGTTGCCGCAGCTCTAGTAGTTGGTATGATTACCTCTAAACGTTCGCACCATTGATCCCCTCGTACCTCCTGCAGCGCTACGATGCTGAATCCACGGTCCTTGAGCACATCGACGAGTACGCGTGTGCTCCCAATGAAGTTGAGAGATTTACAGTTCCACGAACTGAGTTTCCCATCGCTAGTCCCTTTTCGTCACAGTGATCTTCGCCGATGGTTCTGATCCGTACTTTCTTGTTGATTGTTCGTTGCGTGACTTTTTTTTGCTGGCTTGCAGGGCCAAACATCAAACCCCCTAAACTTCCGGAGGACCATTCCTGCTTATTCCGGGTGGACCATGGTGCACAGTTTCCCTTAGAGTTCCTCGCTGACACTCGGACAATGATCAGCCGCCCCTAACATGGAGAACAGACGCTCAGTAAGATTTTCACCTCCGGAGAGGAGCAAACCCCCCATTCCCTGTCAGCATACGACCATAGTTCCCACCGGGGTTGGCTACCCGATCTTCCCTAAGGTTGCTCATATCCTGTCCAGCGCCACGAGGAGGTAGGGATAGGAGTTGCTGGGTAAGAGGCCAAGGACCGCGAGATGGGATCTATTTTATTGCTTCAGGTACGCGAAGTTCGCTTTACCCAGCATTTGCCGTGCCATTACAATACATTACACGAATTAGTCGTATCAGTTTCGCCAGAAAACCATGCTCTCACTGATTCGTACGCTCTGAAAATGACGTGTCTGCAAGTTGTACTCCCAAATTTTATCACGGATTTGTATACATTTGATCCTTCGTTGATCGACCCCCACGAAAACCTAATTGGTATTCGACGACGAAGGACTATTGAAGCGGTCTAAATCTGTTGAACAGAATACGGGACATAATTTTTTACGCCGAGTTAAAGAGGGTTATTCCCCGGAATTTGGCACACTCCAGCCTGTGCCTTTTCTTTAAAAAAAACAGTCTGTGCCCAGCTAGCAGGCAATTCCTCGTGTTCTCATATTTTAAACAACATATGGTGCAGAATTTCATAAATCTGTTCACTGCCATGCTTGAGTAGTTCAGCCGGGAGTTGGTCCGTCGCCGCACCCTTATTTTTTTAGGGTTGCCTCTGTTCAGTACCTATCATGTCTCGTGTCTAAGTTCGTGACTAAAATCGTCAAGTTTCGGGCGATACTCCTTCCGCCGACAATCGCTGGATATTGTAACGCATTGTTCGCCGGATGATTGGATCTCTAGCAGTGATAGAGCTGCAGTATTGACGCGTGTTGTACGCTGAACCCTAGGCTTAGAAACGTTGTTTAAAGTGCTCGAACCAGCAGGCGTTTCAGCTGATCAGTTGGGTCGTTTAGTAACTGACTAATCTCGTCTTTCTCAGGCATCGTTGCATTCACTTCGCCCGCTTAAGCGTTGTGAAATATTGTAGAGGAGGCAAATATCCCCTGTTGCTGCGGCATCCTCTCTTCCATTGTTTACGTTATTGTAATTTCTCACTTTGCTGATCTGCTTATTATGCCTTTGATTTTGTGGGCTTCGAGGCCGTTAGCGACGTCAATCGTCTAGACGCATGTGCAATGGAGTGTGGGTTTGATTCCCGCCCCGGTAAGGAGGAAACTTTTCGGGATTAAAAAACTCTCCACTAGTCCACTGGGTGTTATGTGTCCTGTTCGTTGTTTCTCATGCTAGTGTTAAGTGTTCAGTAGGGTGCCAATGAAAATGACATTTCCGAATTTCAAAAAACCATATTGCTCACAAGTTTTACTACCCCAAAATATAACTCCAATTTGAGCTCATTCGGACATGATTTAGGGGTGCCTAAAATTCATCAAAGTTTTGAAATATTTTCCCATGAAAATTTTCTCAAAAAATTCAAAACTTTGATAGCAAGATTTTTAGCACTAATTCATGTCCGATGGAGCTCAAATTTTGCATAGGGGCATATTTTAGGGCTTAGGAAATGTTTGCGTAACGTCTGGTTTTTAAATTCGATGAAAAATTGTTTTCGCCATTAGAAATGTTTTCGAAGTCCCAAAACAAAAATTAATTCTGAAAGTTTCATTATTTCCCCTTTGTGAGAAAAAAAAGTTTTGATTAATTTTAAGCCCCCCTTAATCATGTCCGATTTAGCTCAAATTTGGCTTAGGGGGATATTTTTGGCTACGAAAACGTTTGCGTATCGTCCGGTGTTAAAATTCGATGAAAAAAAAAATTCATCATCTGAAAAAATTGAAAGTCCCAAAAATGTTATAAGAGAAAAAATCGATTTCCTTATTTTTTTTTTTTGCATGTTTTGACGTTTCATGCATTTCTAAGTCATTTGGCAACAACAACAAAAATTCGACTTTTCCTAAAAATATCAAAACTTTCAAAATTTTGATGAATTTTAGGCACCCCTAAATCATGTCAGATTTAGCTTAAGTTTTGAATAGGGGAATATTTTTGGTTACGTAAACGTTTGCGTATCGCCCGGTGCTAAAATTCGATGAAAAAAAATTCTTAATCTGAAAAAAAAACCCAAAAATGTTCTAAGAGAAAAAAATATTTTTGTCAAATTTTTTTTAAACATCAGATCTCGACGTTTCATGCATTTTGAAGTCATTTGGCATCAAGAACAAAAATTTGATTTTCAACTTTTCCTTTGGTCTCCCCTTGGAAAAATTTTCATGGGTAAAAATTCCAAAATTTTGATGAATTTTAGGCATCCCTAAATCATGTCCGATTGTGTTCAAATTTTGCATGGGCTCATATTTTGGGGTAATGAAACTTGTGAGCAATGTCGTTTTTTGACGTTCGATGACAATTTTTTCCCATACATTCCATTGGCACCCGTTCAGTCTGTACCCCAGCCAACATTTTGATACGTATAGCTATCAATATAGGTTATCATATAAAAACAAGATATATTGTATATAGTGCGCACAATCGCTATATACCTACTAAAGTGGAGGCCATATACATGCTGAACAACGACTTTCTCGAGTTTTCGTAATCATTAATACGACCCTGTCAACATAAGAAAAAATAAAAATATAAACAATTCTGTGTCACGAACATTTGACCTCTGGATCTAAAGGCAAATGCTCTATCCATGTGCTATTCAGTAACTCTTGAAAAGCAGCAGAATTTTGACAATCATAATGTAGATGGAAATATATGAATAACAAGAGCTTCTATGTTACATTATACGATACATACTACATTTATACGATTCGAGTTCCTTGCTGTTGTGCGAACAAACGTGGCGTGAATCGCTTATGGAAACAATTTATAATTAACCCGATAATGTTTATACTGAAAAACGATTGCGACGCGTTACTAACGATTTGGTCCACATATAAACGATGATGAAATGTCAAAATTTAATCTGCTGTTTCGTGGTGTTTACCCATGAGCTGTTGTTATTTAGTTGTATTTCATTTGTGTTTTAGTTGATTTATTTGTTGTCGGCATTGATAGGAGTAGCAATAATCGGCTGTCAGATAACAGTGATAATCGGATTTTAAGAAACTCGAATGGAATGATGTAAGTAATAATGAAATTAATTTTATCGGTAAGGTACAATGGCTCAGTGATCAACGCGCTGAATTAGGAAGTTGTATACGTCCAATGCACATCAGTATACGATTAGCATGGAAATATGCATATGTATAAACGATATTTGCGATACAATCCGATTGTGGTGATGTTGTTTATATCATTTTATGATTTTCATGGAAACGATCGATATTCCTCACGCAGGTATTATAAACGATAGTATTCATATTTTGGCCATCTTTATAAGTGAACATATACAACTGTGATAGAAAATAGCTATATATGCGATTAAATTTATCTTATCATATACGATGCCTGGTTTACTGGGACGACCTCTGGTCGAAGACGGTGTTCCTGTCTTTTTATCTGGGACAATAGGCTGAAGGTAATTGGACCGACGGCAGTATGTATGTTTTTATATCCTAATGATATTCAGCTGAAGACAAGGAAACAGATGTCAATTGATGTTGTTTCGCAAGGCGACAGACAGTTTTTTTCTCCCAATTAGATAAGCCGAGATTCAGAGTTGTTGAGGTGCATTTGAGTAGCAATGGAGATGCAAAATTCAGTTTTTTTTCTCCCAATTAGATAAGCCGAGATTCAGAGTTGTTGAGTTGTTGAGGTGTATTTGAGTAGCAATGGAGATGCAAAATTCCCTCTAATTGAGGAAATCCGTGAACTAAACTGAAAAAAAATCCATTCTGGGCCCATACTTTGCAAAAAAGCGTATTCTGAACTTTCTGATCTCCAGAGTGTATATGGAAAATCAGTTGATTGTTGGACGAATGCGTTGAGTTCAAGATTTCATCTACATGAAAAAGTATCGATTTTGACGTTCTAGTTGGGTTTCATTTTTTTTACGGTTTCAGAGCATCGTTTGGAGTAAGCACGATTGCTACTCCTGACGGCAGTTGGCGCTCTTGAGGGCAATGTCGCATGGCCGATGATGTTCGTCACGTCAGTGATAAAGTGATATTGTTCGTCATATTCGATGAGCCCAGGATCGACTCACCACAGTGGAAACATCCGGACTCAAGATAGTGAAGTGGCCGTCCTTCAAATCTTGCTAGACGATACTTCCATTTTGCTAAGTGTTGGTTTTGGCGCACTAAACGCGGTGGACGTTTTTCTTTGTTGATTTCAATGTATTACGCCCGCTTGGAGCAAGCGCGATTGTAATCTCTGTTATAGCACACATTGATTGGCTCATCTACACACAACAAGTAATAAATTGAGATCCAGCTCACCTACCGCATCGCGGTTGCATTTGGCAGTCTCTGCTGTCGTTTCCGATTACAAGACACGCTCTATATTTTCATTACATTAAAAATGAAATTAAAAATGCCTAAGAGGCTTTTTTCTTCCTAATTTTCCTGCAACAGAAAATCAGGGTATATAGAATTCGTTCACAAAGGATAATGATAGAACACGGCATACCATACGCCATGTCTATATACCGTGTTGATAGATAACAAAAGGAGACATATATAAATCTCACACAATCGTTATAGGCCGTGAAAACGAGTTTACAAGGTTGCTTATAATGCCAACGTGCAAATCAGTAAAGAATTGGATTCAAACTGCCAAAATTTCCATAATTAAAAAAAAAGTTGAATTATTTATGTATTTAATAGGTATCTTCCAATTAGATGTAATTCTAATCCCTCACTACACTTTTTGTAGCAAACCTTTTAAAAAGTCCTTAATGCTCATAATTTTATATTCCATCCACAGGTACTCAATCACGCTACTCGGTCATCGAATCTAATGGAGTTTCGATGCTGCGAATCGAGCCGGTACGTGCCGGTCGCGATGATGCTCCGTACGAATGTATGGCAGAGAACGGCGTCGGAGATGCGGTATCCGCCGAAGCAACACTGACCGTGTATGAACGTAAGTAGTTTTTGCGGTTAATTTTTCACTTATTATTAGTCTACTTTTCGAGGAAGAAAATCTGCATAATAATTCCATACTTTAAGGGAGGGAAAATGGAGAGAAAAAAATCACTTCACCTCTAATCCGTCTCCATCCAGCAGCACTTTGCGAAATGCAAAACAAATAGTTTATCGCTATAATTCATAACTTGGTCCCGCTTCCTGCTGGAAACCGCGCCATCTTGCGATGCTTTCCGGTGCACTGAAAAGAAACGGAAGTGCAGAAAATCCCAAGCGGATTTGCATCACTAATTGTATGAATTTCCCACCATTATGCTAATGCCGTTGATCGGTGCAGCGATGTGCGAGTCAGAAAACCACTGCCACGACCGACGGCTGCTGATAAGGATGCGCAAAATTCGGAATGACGGTGACGAAAAATGTACCGTCCACCAGTTGGAGTTTTTCCCACTCCGATTTCGACTTGCAATAATACTCAGTGTCACTCCAATCGGCGGTACCAATCGACGAGTATAGCCGGTTGGATTCTAATCTGTTATAAGGAAGCGGATTAGCGCCGTGCTGCTCAAAAACTCACGTAAATGAATAAATCATAAGACTTCCGCTCGGATTCAGTTACTTCTATTTTTGGGTGTGATTTTTAGTTCCACCTAACCTATGCTAATAGGTCGTCCCTGACGCAACGACTATCGAATTCCGCTTAAGGAATTTATTCCAAATTCCGATAAAGAATCAATTTCGTGGGGCTCAATGTACCGCTGAGTGACAGCCAGCATTTGAAGCTGCCAGTGCTTGATGAGCTCAGTTGGTCTATAAAACGTTCCGAATTGACAATGAAATTGAGCAGTAGCGGCAGCTGGAATCCCGGAATGAATGAAATATCAATTCAACGTTGGGGAGAGCCAAGCAAAACGATCAGACGCCAATCACAACCATGGTTCATGATTGAGATGTGTTAAATGCTAAACTTTGGAAATCATTTTCAAGCATTATGAAAAAATGTGGACAATTTCCAGTTGCTATTTTTTTTACTTTGTTCCCAACAAGTTTACATTTTACAAAAGTTACAATTTTACTTTTAAGTTTTTTTTCTTTCAAACATTCATATTGTGCTTGCATTAATACGGTTTTATTATTTCTGCAGAGTTAAAATTCTATCTGGTTGTGTTCTCCCCCAACTTCCCTCAGCAGTCGTGGTAAATAAGAGAAAAATCCGAATAGCTTCGTGCTTTGTGTTGGAACAAGATAAAGACATACGGAAAGTGATTTGCATAAGCATCCAGTTTTTATCTACGGGGCTAGCTTCTTCCGGTGGGGCATAATTTTGCATTGATTTACATAATGTCGTGGCGGCGGGATTAGCGGAACGAGAGACACACGGGGAGCGAATGGCGTTCCGTCATCGTTTGCTGATGGCTTCTGGCGCCTGCGGTGCGGAACGGAATTGCCTTTGTTACGTGGTTTCGCGTGGTGATTGGTTGGAATCAATTCAGGACTTGCTGCACAGCATATCGTGCTCAGTTGTGATAAACAGAACAGATGCGGAATGTAGAGCTCGTACCTACTTGTTTCGGACCATAATCACCCAACGGAAATGTCGGGTAGGTGTGCGCTAACAAGTGAGAGTGAAGATAGAGATCGACTATTTAGAAACGCTTAACCACAACAATTCTAGGAATGCCAGCGTGAAATCTTGTTACCAGTTGAATATTCAATTTTTATTTTATTCCAGAGTGTCTGTTGCGATGTTGTATTTTATATTTTTAAATCGACTTCTGTCGACGAAACAGCATGGACTCTTGGAATACTTTGACTAGCTGTACCATTTACCCAGTACCATTAGGTTACCAAACCGAGCTCTTTCTTTATCCAGCTTACGAGCAAGGGCAATGAATTGTGTCAAGTGCCGTAAATTGATTAACCTGGTGGGGTTTTTATCCCCAATAACAGGGAACCATGGATCGAACGGAATGGACTTATTGAATGTCCTTCAAGGAGTCTAACTTTGACATCATTTGAAAATATTCACCAACCTTTATACAAAGCCTGATATCACCATGGCTCCAGATCCGAAATAACTGAACATCTCATAGTACGAGGAAAACAACCAAAGCTTAGTGCTTATGTTTCATGTCATGGATTTCAATTAATGTATTCTTTGGTTTCATGGTTGTATTCTTTTCAAGTATAATCATTGTTGGTTCACTGTCCTCTCATTAATAATGTCTTTCTTTAATCGCTTTTTTCGCTTTCAGTCATTAATCCATCTCGCAGGTTTTCTATCTCGTCATTTCTGCCGGCAAAAAGATTGTTGATATTGAAAAAAATATTGATATAAAAAATGTCCAAGAAAAACATTAACCTGTCTGTACATCAGCACCATCAAAATTATATCAACGTTAAATCTTTTCTCGGTGTAAGATTTTGAAAAGAAATTAAAGTTTGAAAATTTTGAAAGTAAAAATTCACTAATACAATTGAACCGTTTGTTTGAGAAACTGCATATGTAACATTTTTGGCCAAAATGAGTTTTTTATATATTCTGAATCCTCGTCCAAAAATACATATTCTGGCAAAAAATACGAAAAAAAAATTTTTGTTCAGGAATGTATGAAAAATATTTCCAAAAACTATTGATCTGTATTGAAGAAATTGAAAGATTCGGCGCAAATTTGTTAAAAAAACAGTTTTTTGTTGTTTTCTCGAAATAGTGTAAAATGGACTTATGCAGTTTCTCAAACAAATGATTCAATTACGTAAGCATTTTTTCTGGGTTTTTCAAACCTCCCTCCTTGCATGTAAAATTTTTCCTACACCAATATTTTTGCCTTTCTCGTATACAAAGTATACGTAAAGGCTATATGTTTTTATTTATATGGAGCGTAAGAAAATGACAGATCTCCTCTCCCCCTTGAGTGCTTGCGTATTAAGTGTACGGCCCCAAAGAAGTGAAACTGAATAAAGGAAGTGAAGCTGCTGCGGACAAGTGCTGGTAGCCCTAAGAAACATCGTAGGTAGCACCACTATTGCGGAGAAACAGTGGGTCAAATCTCTGCTATTTCGATCGGTCCTCTGCAAGTGCATTATTGTACTTTTTGTTGATGGTTAATCCGAGGTAGACCTGTTCGCCAACTCAATGTGATCATCAGTCGTGAGTGAACGGGATCTGGAAATCTGGAAACCCCAGCAGCGTATTTTAAGTTTGCTGGAATCCGTGAGTCTTCTGGAAACATTCCTGAAAAATATACACCAGAAGAACACGAAGGGCAGCTTGAGGTTCGGCTAAGGAAACTGGAAGATTTTTTCAAGGAGTTCTTTGATGTCGCTGCGTAATTGGAAGCTTATACGGCAAGGAGAAAGTGATTTCAACAATAAGTAAGCGTCACCTAAGTAAAGTAGGTATTATTGTTTAAAAGTTTCTTTTCAAGCAATGCTACTAAAACCATCTACTTTCATAACTCAAGATGGGATGGTTCCAGTCACGGCGTTGCATATTTGGTACCCTGGAATCCCGTTGCTAAAGTTTAATGGTCGCCAGAAGACTTGGTTTGTTTCCGGGACAGTTTCAAGACTGAAGTCGTTGAAAGGATAGAAATCAACGACGTAGAGACTTGTACAAGGTGATGCGGCTAAGATAATCGGTCACATCGTGGAGATTAGTGAAGAAGAATATCATACAGCATGGATGCTACTAAGTTGGCGAAATGAACGCAAGCGTAGACTTATCTTCTGCCATCTGGAACCACTATACGACACCGCAATGCGGAAGGATTCCAGCGATGAATTGTTGCGGATAATTCACAGTTTCGAGGAGCACCTTTGTAGCTTGAAACGACTGGGGAGCCCACCGATCGTTGGAGCTCCAGCATGGTGTATCATCTGTATATTCGCATTGAAACCAACATGAGGCGCTAGTGGGATCATCACTGCAATGCAGTCGTTGCAAACGACTATGGCAGTTCTTCTGAGTTCATTGAGGACAAGGTTGACAAGATGACACCGTACGTAGACATGATTTTTTTTTGCAGAGATACGTCAGAGTTCTACAGTCCTCCAAAACTTCCGTCGGACGTTTTATGTCCCTGCCAGATCTCGCTTCGTCTCATATAGTCTCTTATTCCGGCTGCTACTAATATGGTCTGCAACATTTCGTGTTCGAGCGTCCCGATTCCCGAATTCCGAAACCTTCCATTAAACCAGCGTTATGAGGTATAGTGGAACAGAATGGATTATGTGGAAACTGTTTGCGAAAAACGAAACCTTCCGCCAGATCCTGTCTTGCTTGGTGTTGCATCGAGTGCAACGAGAAACACAACACGTTGATTCACCCGTATAATGATCATCCAGGAATAAATTAATCCTAGCAATAATCTTTATATTACTGAACCCAGAGCGTCAACATCGCGGCAGAGGAGCCAGTACAACATTTCTTGTTCTGCTATGTGCATAGACAGAGGGTCTACAGTTATATTACCAACCGCAATAGTCAAAATAAAGGACATTGACGGGAACATCATAACCACGCAGTGTGTGTTAGATTCAGGTTCACAATGCCACATAATGTCTTTTGAACTAGCCCAGTAAGGGGGCAGCAGGGACTTTGTCCAAGGGCTTGACGACCCCTCCCCATGGCCACTGCGAGTTAGACCGGGACCATCGTCCCTAACCCCTAATCCCAAGGCGTCAAGCGACCCGTGCCGAGGGGATGCATGGCCAGGAGGGTGAAATAATAAGCTAGGCCTTTAACGGAGCCTGTGGGGTACCTGGGCACCCTCTATAGTAATTGTCCCTTACCGCGTCATGCTGGGCTCTGGCGTGGTGGACCTCTTTTCCTGAGCAACTCGTTTGACCAAAATGGAAAACCAAGTCAATTCTTCAATTAGTGGTAGTAGTGTAGGCGACAACCCCTTCGCAAGAGGTGGGTTGTTCAGGTCTCCGCCTAGGAGGCCAGAGGCAATAGTCGGCAGCTCAGTGCGCAGCGCCAGCGTGGGTCACTCAACCTTCCTCTCGGCTAGAAAAACGCCTGTAGGGGTTATTAACGGCCCATGGCTTGTGGAGGCGATGAACCGCAAACGCGATGGGCTTTCGGCCTTCGAGGTGGCGACGGAACAGCTGGACGCCATCATCGACTTTGCGTCATCGAAGCATAATATCAGCAAGGACCTCAAGAGGAGCTTGCAGAAACTTCGAAAGTCGATGCTGGACGCCAAGCTGGAGAGGGCGGTCGGGACGGCCAAGTGTAAACCCGTGAAATCGGTGGAGTCGAGGTCTACACAGACTGAGGCCCAAGGATTCGCGGACTCGGGCAAGGTCGAATCGACCGAAGGCGTGCCAGCGAAGACGGTGGTGCCAAAGTCTACCCAGACTGAGGCTCAAGTATTTGCGGGTACGTCGGGGGTGACTGCTCCAACGGAGCAGACACAAAAACGGGGGAGACAGTCTCCAGGGGATGAGTGTGTGAAGTGGAGACGTCCACCGCAGCCGTACGGCTAATGAAAGGTCCGGCACGGACGCAGGTAGCATTGGTTCGGCTATTGGCAACGGACGCCTCTAAGGTAGTCAAGTTAGGGAGCGTCAAGGTGGGATGGTCGGTATGCCCTGTGCGCATATACGAGCAACCCGAAGTTTGTTTCAAGTGCCTGGAACCGGGGCACAAGCAATGGGACTGCAAAGGCCCTGACAGAAGCAATCTCTGCCGACGCTGCGGATTGGAGGGACATAAGGCACAATGCTGCACGAACCCTCCCAATTGTTTGATTTGTTCCAGAAAAGCTGTGAACAGCAAGCACCCCATGGGGGGTTCGATGTGCCCGGCGTTTAAGCGTGCTGCAAAATCAAAGAGCAAGTAACGCAGCTGGCTTGCTCGGCTTCACCCGAGTGTTTGGTGTGCGCAGGTTTAGATGAAACGGCGGAACACGTGTTGCTCGTGTGCTCACGTTTTCGCACAATGCGTGACCACATGCTTGCCACATGTGGTCGGGACACTACCCCGGACAACCTAGTTCGGAGGATGTGTAAAGATGAAGTTGGCTGGAATGCCGTTTTATCGGCTATCGCCCAAATCGTCTCGGAGCTACACAGAAAGTGGCGCGTGGACTCAAGGATGGCTAGTTCAGGCGCAAATAAGAGGTGGTCCAAGGGATCGGAGTCGGCTTCATGGGTCATACCGGTGGTCATGCTCTGTGGTCGAACTCGATCCTTTTATCGAACAAGTGGCCGCGCGAAGAACAACATGGTATCGTCGCTTTCGCGGCGTCGGTCAACCGGGCGGGTTCCGAGCCCGAGGACGGAAAGGGGTCCTCGTCAAGGCTGGGGCAGGCGTAGGCCTCGCGTCGGCAAGTCCCTCTGTGTGCTGGCGAATAGGCCCTATCGCAGAAAGGTCAATTTGGGGTGCACGCGGCATCATCATTCATGATACCAGTCGTGCAGAGGGAAGCAGGCGCAAAGTCGACCCTTCCCACCTTCCGAGGACATAGGGCGTGGTAAGGCCACCTGGAAAGCCGGCAACGCGCTGGCACGATACCATGGTGTTCTTCTAAAAAAGCGAGTTACGATGTTCGGCGCTACAAGGACACGCAGCTAACCTCGAGGGTGCGTTGTGCACTGGCCCCCCTTTGAAGCATTACTTTCTGGTTGTACCGAAGGGACTATGGGCTTGGCGGCAATGGAAACGGTTTAGCGGGTCGGGGATGTAGTCCTGCCTCCCTCGGTGATCCCTAACCCCGCACTTCCTGGTCAACCCAGGATGTCTGTTGAGCAGATTCCCCCTCCATTGTTTAGGAAGAAAAAAAAAAAAAGAACTCGCCCAGTAACTACATTGTCTGTCTACATTGTCTCTAAACAGTTCTCCGTTTCTGGTATAAGTATGTGGAATTGGCAACACATTAACGGATGCTTCTTATTTTGTGGTTACCAGAGTTTCAGCAATCCACTGAAACCATAGCTCCAATCTCAAAATGCTTATTTTTCCAAAGGTTACACCAAAAATGCCAGTTCGAGATGTTGATACTACCATGTGGAGAATTCCGGAACATGTTCCCCTAGCAGATGCAGAATTTTATTCATCGAATTTGGTGGATTTAATCATTGGCACAGAATATTTCTTGCAAGTCCTCGAACATGGTCGGGTCGAATTAGGCGACGGGCTTTCACTTCTAAAAAAAACGCTATTTGGATGGGTCGTTTCTAAAACTAGTCCTGAAAGGATGAAAAACAATAATTGTCCTAAAGACGTTCGGAACCCTCATCCTGATCTGATAGCAGCTCCACCAAATCGGCATACCGGATGTCGATATACACAGTGCGCAGCAGCTCAACACTTCTGGAAAAACCGATTCCAGGAAAAGACGATTGGTACGCGTAACGCACAATGAAGAGAAGGTATTATAGGTCATGCATGCTACCGGCTGATGTCAGTAGCTTCCCCGATACACATAATGGCGGCCGACTCCTCAACAGGTGACGATCAAACAGGGACAACGTTGTTGCAGCATCAACTTAGAACGACGAGAAGGGCTCAACTTGAGCATTAAGTTAGAACCAATCAACCGGTTTGATTAAATTGTAGTTTTGATTAAATTGTACTGGCAGCATCTACCGAGATTCCAGGAATAGACAAATATTTCACCGCTATTTTAAAGAGGTGAGGAAAGCGGAAAGAGACCGATTGAGAAAAAATAGATTTGAAACATGCCACGAAACGATCAACGTTGGGAAACTTTTTTCTCCGATCTTCGCCAAGCAATCCCATAATGTGAGTATTGCAGGTCATGTGAATGCAATTCGGTAGTAGCCCTTTGAGAACCTCTAACTTTCCTAAAGAACCAATATTTTCTACGTCTCTAACTATTTTTAAAAATTGAAAGAAAAACAAAATTGTTCAAGAAAATTATTTTGAGCTTTTTAGTGGAATGTCTTCACTTGTCATAAGACGAGTTTGTACCTTCCCATTCGGTCCCGCCACTTGATTTTACCTTGACAGATACGTATTTCGACCTCAACAATAAGGTCGTCTTCAGTGCTTCGCATACGTATCTGTCAAGGTACAATCAAGTGGTGGAATTGGATGGGAGGGTGCAAACTCGTCTTATGACAAGGGCAAAATTGTTCTTCAATTTTGGCTCAACATTCGACAAATTTCGGACTTTGCACAAAAAAAATATTTTCGAGACATCAAAAAATGCGTTGTTTGTCCAGTTGGTATTGACTAGGTCAAGAAATCGACTGAGGCAATAGAATGGAATAAAATTATTGACGGGAAAGGTTAATTTCGCGGTTTTTCGCGAAAATGTTTAAATTTCGCGGCTAACATCAAATTTCTACCACCCCTAATTATCACCTAGACTGTCTGTAAACCATTGTTTACCTAACACACAAATCTTACAGTTCTGTATAATATCTTGGCATATACATATTTTGTAAGTTTTTTATACAAACTACTGTTTGTACTGTTTTTAAAATAACACAGAATTGTAATTATATCTTCCATTCTTGTATATGCCAGCTTTTGTAAGGCTTTAAATCGGAATTGTATTAAAATCTGCCATTCACTGTTTGGGTTGAATTCGATATCGCCTGACTTCAAGCTGATTTTCAAGCAACTGTTCTTTAAGAAGTTTCATATGTTAACCTCAAGGATGAAGACACAATGGTAAAATTGCAGTCACTCTTAGAGGTACGCGCACCGAAAAGAATGAATGAAGTTCACGATAATCGTACCCCGTGGCTCACACAAGACAACAAGCATCACAGTACGGGACCAAAAAACAGTACGCCGATAGAGGTCCCAGACAAACAACTGTGGAGTAACCTACTAAGAGAGGAATAACATAAACGAAGAAAAACATGTACCGTCAACTGGGGGGAAGATGATCATTGAGGTGAAGATGATCATTTGATGTGTCAGTCAAAAGTGCCAAAAAATTTTATGAAACGGTAGTCAACAATATTCTCCGTTCAAGTAATGTTACCGCTAGGTAGAAATCCGAGTTTTTCGATCATAATCATGAAAATGTATTTTGTGGAAGAAAGAGAGAGATAGTCATAAATGACGCTATTTTCGTTTCAAATATTGACTTCGTAGACTTCTTTACGTAGTAAATTCAACATTCATACAAATAACCTAGTGTATTTTCAGTAGAGCTGTCTTGATCAACTTCACCCCAAACCAGATTACTCAAAAAATGTGGGCTAATTTAATTTATTTTAATAAATGCGAACGCACTTCAGAAAACTAAAGTTGTTGATTATTGCAACGTATAGCAGTACATGTTTTGAAAATATTTGTTTCGATTTAAAATGTAAACACACATTGTTATTGCATGTTTTGTCTTAAAAATGATCATGCGAATTAGCTCAATCAGATTTTCACTGAGGGATCCCGGTCACAGTCTTGATAAAGCCATTCCACCATCTCCACCTACCATACTAGTCAATGTCCAAGTAGACCTCATCTTCCGTCCAACCAATGTAGGAACAGTAACCTGATAAATGTTTGAGTTGAAGTCAACGCTACAGGGTGTGACAATCTTATAGTTTCCTTTGAAAAAATGTTGAAATACCATCGTACCTTTTTCAACACCTTCTCCCCAGAGTAGACGATCGAGCACGGTTTTTCATCCTCCCACATCACATAACTTTTGGTCGAAAGAGTGTCCTTATCATCTGTCTCTAGTCGACCTGAGAAATTTTTCCGAATCTTCACCACAAGTTCCTCTGGATCTCCACCCGAAGTTCTTCTTCGAGTTTCCACCGAAAGCTCCTCCGAATTCCAATCGAAAGTTTCTCCCAATGTCCACTAGAAAATTCATCTGAATTTTATTTTAGAATTAGATTCTAACTGGGAAATTAATCTTTGCGAAGATTTCAAAAGCTATTTCATCCCTAATCCCGAAAATCCTAATAAAAACTTTATCGTAATCTACACTATATTGCTCGGTAAGCTATTGGAGTAATTCGATAAATACTTACGGTGAGAACATTTCTCAGTTTATTGTTACCAAAGGACTTTCGTTAGTCCCCTTTTACAATCATTCCTCTTACTTGTTACTACTTTAATCTTCCTCAGTGGTGAACTTACGCCCGGGTTTAAAAGAATCCAAATGAAGCTAATCTTCATTTTTTCTTTCAATTTTCGTATTTCTTCTATCTTAATTTTTCTCCCTTACTATACGGGCTTGGTAGTCACTGGCTACTGCTTCTGCCTCATACGCAGGAGGTCGTGAGTTCAATCCCAGGTCCATTCTATTCTCCTACTTTGAATCTTTCTCTATTTATTTATTTATTTATTTATTTTTATTTTATTTTTTTTATTTACTTGATCACCTTTATCTGACCTATGTCTTAATGAAGTAAAAACTAAACCAAATTAAATTACAAAAATATTCGGTACAATCATAAATCATGGAATCAGTCAAAATACATCGTCATTAAAAACAAACAGTTAAGCCAATAATGTTGTCAGAAGGATCATTATATAAAAAACACAAAACATTCATGATCAGTGTACGGTAACCTAGTCTACGTAACAAAGTCGACAATGTTCTAGCAATCGCTAGAACTGGAAATGGACTTCCATACCATTTCCATTTCTAACCTATATCTTCAACTAGAGTATTCTAGCAGTAATCTGCTAGAATTGGAAATAAACTAGCTCGTTTCCTACATTCAATTAGAAATTCTATCAGTTGCTTTCTCCTATCTATCACATTGGCAGCTCGTTAACCAAGACGGACCTCTGCCTCTCGAACCTAACCAAAAAATTCCAACAAAATTCCTCATGAACTCGTGGCAAGTGCAGAGGTATATTCGGCTTGCAGTAGGCGAGTGATTGCATCATCATTTCCTCCCCCTTCCCTACATTGACTTGCATTCTGACGTGGCAGGCGCCAGTATGACTTAACAAATGACACAGATAGAAAAATCCACTGAAATTTACGCTGAAAATCATGCACATAAATGGAACGTTATTATTAGCATACTTCCACACGAGAAGTAGCATAAATGTATACAATATTTGACGTGAATCGTCGATATTGCATACAAGTTGTACGCAATATTGTTAGGAAGAGAGCCATTTCAGCGTAGAGTAGCGTAAATTTCTGCATGTCAAGTTTTACGCGCTGTTTATTTTTCATTATTTTTTTCTGTTTCTAGTCCCAAGCAAACATCTGTTGGTTCCCTGTGCAAGAACAGCTGATCTGGATATGGAGTAGCAACTACGAGCAGTCGATCAAGTTCAAGCTCTTAATTTTTCTCCCTTACCATTCCTTCTATCTGCTTTTTTGTTTTGCGTTACATTCTCGAGAAAAATGAAAAAAAAATTCTCGTTATAATAAAAAAATAAAACCTTTCGTAAGGTGCAAAATTCTCTTTACAGATCATTGTGTATAGGTTCCCCCAAACACACGTGACGCAATTCTATCGCTTCGCGACAGCGATTCTGTTGCCGTTGGTATGGAAGCGTTAATAGAACATTACCTGCAGCGACCCAACGATAGAATCGTGGCTACTAATTGTCGCCGTTACGGCGATTAAATCGCTTAGGTCTACGAAAGTCTTAGTTGTGTAAAAGTTGCGTTAGTAATTTAATGCTATTGTTAAATATTCAGTTTGTGCCACTGATCGAAGATGCTGATCCTGATTTTTTTTTGTAAATGGCGTACGACCAAACGGCGTTATGTTAAGGTGATTATAGAATGAAGCCCGTGGTGAATTTCAAATTCACCACACGTTTATCTACATACATTTCCAAAACCCCAAATCTGGCGTAATTGTTTTCTTACAGTGCCGAAACTCAAATTATGATTGTTCAGCATAACTAAGCAAACGATCTACCATTATTTCAGCCCCATACGCGTTATGGTTCTTTTATCTCGTGCTCTTGAAAAAAATATTGGAAAAGCACGTGGTTTACAAAATGGCCGATTTCTGGCTTCATTCTATAATCACCTTAAGAAATCTTTTCGAATAAACGATGATGCAATTAATAAGAAATAGAACATACCTCAACAAATACATCCGAAGAATTAGTGTTCGCAGGTCAGTGTTATGAAATTTAGCTCTGATAGCGATGGCCATCTTCAAATGCTGAGCTGCTTTCTTCAGATCTCGCAATGGTAAATTACATCATCAACCGTACTGAGGCAGCAACGAGCCCCAATGAAAGCAATAAATTCCCAATTATTCAAAATATTTCCCTCCGGGTTGCAATAATTGCGAATTCAACTCCCCAATTTCTAATGTCTTCATTACCCCATCAGTTGACTACCACTCGAGCCGACCAGACCTTTGCAGGGCCCGACTGACAGTAGTCAACAGTAAATTAAATACCAACCCCCCCACCGCTAAACAAATGTTTCTTTTTCCCAATCGCTTTGCTCTACACAATGTCTCGCCCAGAGCTCGCCACTTCTCCTCCCCGGTGTTCCACCATGGATGATGAAGTTTTCATTCACATTTCATCGCGCTTTTTCCCGGGCTTAATTTTCACTTTGCGAAGGAAACTTTTTGCTTTCTAAATTGGTGCGCCCATCACTGAATAGCGCGCCACCCTGGCGCGCTCAAAGCCTAGACAATAACCGAGCAGCAATTTTGCTTCTGTTTGAGTTTTCCCTTAAAGCAGTTACCGACAGTTTATACAGTTAATTTCTGAATAATGTCTTTATAATATACTTTCCGGGGTCCGGACCATCGTGCAGTGCTACGGATGTACGTTTGCGTTTCCGTAGCGCTTGGGTCCCTGTTATTGTTTCATAAGTTGCGACCATTTGGCTGCCATTTGCAGACGCCTCGAGCTAGTTGTGCTTGCTGCCGTTTGATTGCTCTTAAGGAATCGTTTAATTCCAGTATCCTTCCCCAAGTCTCTTTTCCGTGGGCTCCGTTCGGCAGCGGGTGAGGGACTTTCAGTTGACCTCAGTCGACGCACAGTGGCGGCCCGCCAAACAGAATCCAAATGAAACTTTGAAAATCGATTATTCGAACAAACCAATTATTTGTAACAAACACTTTCCAAACGTGCATTTTTCCACGTATTTTCTTTGGAAAGCAGTAATTTTCCATTCCACAAAACTCTATGTAAAAAATAAATAAATATATTGAATAATACATTTTTACGGCTGCCCGCCACGGTGCAATTTGACGCCATATCTGCGGTGGAGCGGGGAAGGAAACCCTCGGAATGGGAACGATTTTCTTTCGGTTGAAAGTTGCTGGCGCTCAAACGAAACGAACAACTTTGGATTAATCATGGTGCGGATTTTGTCGTCTCTCCGCGCGTGCCGCGCGATTGCAAGTATTCCGGAAATGGTTGCAATTTTTCATTTCATCTCATCTGTAACAACCGAGAGACCGACGACGATGGCTGTCGTAAATCTGGCGCACTATTTTTCCGCTTTTCTTAACTTTTCCGCAACGAAGCGATGTTCTTCTTATTCTACTCGTACAGCTGTTGGCGCGAGTTGGCTGAGCGGAGCGGATGTTCCGTTTGACAAATTGACTCCACAGCGGCTGTCGTTTGGAAAAGCTTCCCCGGGTATTTGGAACAGAATTCGGGTCTCATCAGGTGGTGCGGGGCGACATGGAAATTTGCGGCAAGATTGGAGACGGAAAACGTCAAATTTCCTGTGAATAATAACGACTTTGATGTTGGCAATTGGTACACGCTTATTTGCTTGCTGGGAATTGTTGTCATTGTAATCATATTTCATGGCAGCCACACGACCGGGCTTCTGAAGACAAATGACGTACGTTTTGTTGAGTTGCAAATGATTTTAAATTATTGATCTGAAATTCGAATAGAAGATTAAAATAGTTTGGCTTATACATTTGGTGTAGGTAATTCATTGACATTTATTTTTTACTTGATTTATTCTAAAGAAACTCTTAAATAATTGATTTTTATTTGACAAACATATCCCTACTTCTACAAATTTGATAGTGGCCATACTGTTCAGACTTAATGAATGTATCTGAAGCATGGTCAATCATTTACAGCACGTAGTTATATGCTCAGAAAAGTATAGAAAATGTTCAACCCGAATATTTTTCAAACCACTCGAACCAGGGATCAATTGCATTCAACATGGTCTGCTGTATGACTGCGCATCTTAACTCTGGGCTTTGGAAGTAGCACTGCACAAGCCAGAAAATGAAAACACAAAATCAAGATTACAATCAGTAACAGTTCTCCAATAATAACAATTCACTCTCAATCTCAAACGGTCGTTTGACGGTTTCCAAGTGGATACCATTATTGAGATAACAAAACTTGAAGCGTAATTACGCCATACCATAAAAAGTCGTTCAACTGACAACGATAAAATTCTCTGCTCACCTTTGTCCCATTTGACTTTGACCATCTAGCGAAAAAAATGTGTCCTCCAGTTGTTTTATATACGTAGTTTCAGGTCAATCTATTATTCTGCAACTGTTTGGAACACTAATGAAATTCTCCCGGTGTCCGCTGGACGGACGTATCATACAGTATGAAGAGTACGACGATGACAACGCCGACGACGATTAATGGTTTTCTTATGTTTGCCTTTCCTCTTTGCTCTTGCAGCGGACAAAACGCCAGCGGGTTTCCCCGTCATCACCCAGAGTCCGACGACGCGCGTAATTGAAATTGGCCACACGGCCGTGATGCAGTGCAAAGCAACCGGAACGCCGCTGCCGAAGATCTACTGGATCAAGGACATGAAACGTGTCGACATGACCAATCCGCGCTACAGCATCAACAGCGAAGGTAAGAGCAAATATCTATCTGACAGGGGTGGATAAGAACGCGATATGGAACTGTCGAAATCGGGATGTATACAATGGATTCTGTTGAATCAAGGCATTAGCACTTTGATTGCATACTTATTATAGGGAAAAGCAGTAAGCGTGAAGTAATATGAGTTATTCCACCTGAAGTATGTATTTTAAATGTGCTTATAATTTTAGATAAAATCATCGCAATACGCTAAAATTTGGAATTTAGAACTGTTCCAGAAATGGCTAACAGGTTTCTTCAAAGTGACCCTTTGAGAACCGGCCCAAAAACGGCCAGTTCAATATTTTCGCTCCATATTAGCAATATGGGTATCAAACTTCAGCATTTTGCAAGATACTTGGAATGATTACATCCGGATATGACTCTAGGGATATCGGCCACCCTGAGGCCAATTCCGAGACCCTTGAGGAAGCCTTCGGAAGCATAAAAATCGACCACTTTCAAAATATTTCCAACTATGACAATATAGGTATCAAACTTCAGTGTTTTGCAAGACAAGTCAAATGATTTTCGTAATGTCACAAACTATGGCCTCCAGAATCAGTCATTTAATCACTATAAGGTATAGCAGTAAGAGCATCAAGCATCAGCATTTTTCAAGACAAGACAATGGCCGATTTCGATGCCTACGGAGGCTCCCCCATGAGACTCGGAACTGACCTCAGGGTGACCAATATTCACAGAATCATATTCGGATGTCATAATCCCTCCTTAGCCGTGCGATAAGACGTGCGGCTACAAAGCAAGACCATGCTGAGGGTGGCTGGGTTCGATTCCCGGCGCCGGTCTAGGCAATTTTCGGATTGGAAATTGTCTCGTCTCCCCTGGACATAAAAGTATCATCGTGCTAGCCTCATGATAGAACGAATGCAAAAATGGTAACGTGGCTTAGAAACCTCGCAGTTCATAACTGTGAAAGTGCTTAATGAACACTAAGCTGCGATGCGGCTCTGTCCCAGTGTGGGGATGTAATGCCAATAAGAAGAAGAAGAAGAATCCCACTCGTCTTGCATAATTCTGAAGTTTGTCACCCTTATTGCCATAGTTTGTGGTATTCCATTTTATTTATTTAGTTTACATCTAAACAGATATGTAACACTGAATCAACAATTTGACGCCACAATACACGGTCGCATCTCTCCATCCTCGAATGCGCCCCAGGCTCGCTAAGCCGTTTTGCACCTGGTCTGCCCACCTCGCTCGTTGCGCTCCACGCCATCTCGTATTTGCCGGATCGGAAGCAAACACCATCTTTGCAGGTTTGCTGTCCGGCATTCTTGCAAAATGCCCAGCCCATCGTACCATTCCGGCTTAAGCTACCTTCTGGATGCTGGGTTCGCCGTAGAGCTAAGCGAGCTCGTGGTTCATTCTTCGCCGCCACACACCGTCCTCTTGCACACCGCCAAAGATGATCCTAAGCACCCATCTCTCGAATACTCCGAGTACTTCCAAGTCTTCCACGAGCATTGTTCCTGTTTCATGTTTGTAGAGGACTACCGGTCTTATCAGCGTCTTGTACATGACACATTTGGTGCAGTGGTGAATCTTTTTTTACCGCAGTTTCTTCTGGAGCCCGTAGTAAGCCCAACTTCCACAGGCCCGCGCCTTCGTATTTCACGACTAACATTGTTATCAGCCGTTAGCAAGGATCTGAAGTCTATCGTAACACTGCCCTGTCGCGCTTAGTTCCGCCCACAAGCATGTACTTTGACTTTGACGCATTCACCACCAGTCCAACTTTTGTTGCTTCACGTTTCAGGCTGGTGTACAGTTCTGCCATCTTTGCAAATGTTCGGTAGACAATGTCGATATCATCCGCAAAACAAATAAATTGACTGGATCTGTTGAAAATTGAACCCCTACTGTTACACCCGGCTCTCCGCATGACACCTTCTAGCGCAATGTTGAACAAAAGGCACGAAAGTCTTAGTCCCCGTCGCGATTCGAACGAACTAAAGTGTTCGATCGAAATCTTCACACAGTTTTGCACACCATCCACCGTTGCTTTGATCAGTCTGGTAAGCTTCCCAGAGAAGCTGTTCTCGTCTATAATTTTACATAGCTCTACGCGGTCTATACTGTTGTATGCCGGCTTGAAATCAATGAACAGATGGTGCGTTGGGGCCTGGTATATCCGGCATTTTTGAAGGATTTTCCGTACAGTAAAGATCTGGTCCGTTGTCAAGCAGCCGTCAACGAAGCCGGCTTGATAACTTCCCACGAACTCATCCACTATTGGTGATAGACGACGGAAGATGATCTGGGATATCACTTTGTAGGCGACATTAAGGATCGTGATCGCTCGAAAGTTCTCACACTCAAGCTTGTCGCCTTTCTTGTACTTAGGGCATATAACCCCTTCCTTCCACTCCTCAGGTAGCTGTTCAGTTTCCCAGATTCTGACTATCAGTTTGTGCAGGCAAGTGGCTAGCTTTTCCGGGCCCATCTTGATGAGCTCAGCTCCGATACCATCCTTACCAACTGCTTTATTGGCCTTTAGCTGTTGGATCGCATCCTTAACTTCCCTCAAGGTGGGGGCTGGTTGCCTTCCATCCTCCGCTGAACTGACGTAGTCATTTCCTCCGCTGCCTTGGCTTTCACTGCCTGTACTGCGCCATTTAAATGTTCCTCGTAGTGCTGCCTCCACCTTTCGATCACCACACGTTCGTCCGTCAAGATGCTCCCATCCTTATCCCTGCACATTTCGGCTTGCGACACGAAGCATTTGCGGGATGCGTTGAGCTTCTGATAGAACTCGCATGTTTCTTGAGAACGGCACAACTGTTCCATCTCCTCGCACACCGCTTCTTCCAGGCGACGTTTCTTCTCCTGAAAAAGGCGGGTCTGCTGTCTCCGCTTCCGTCTATAACGTTTCACGTTCTGCCTGGCACCTTGCTGCAGCACGACCGCCCGCGCTGCGTCCTTCTCCTCCAGAATCTGTCTGCACTCTTCGTCGAGCCAATCGTTCCGTCGACTTCGTCCCACATCATCTTCTTCTTCTTCTTATTGGCATTACATCCCCACACTGGGACAGAGCCGCCTCGCAGCTTAGTGTTCATTAAGCACTTCCACAGTTATTAACTGCGAGGTTTCTAAGCCAAGTTACCATTTTTGCATTCGTATATCATGAGGCTAACACGATGATACTTTTATGCCCAGGGAAGTCGAGACAATTTCCAATCCGAAAATTGCCTAGATCGGCACCGGGAATCGAACCCAGCCACCCTCAGCATGGTCTTGCTTTGTAGCCGCGCGTCTTACCGCACGGCTAAGGAGGGCCTGTCCCACATACCCGAAGTTGTTCTCCCCTGCGTCGTTAATGGCTACTTTGACTGTATTCCAGCAGTCCTCAAGAGGGGCCCCATCGAGCTCACCGTATTTCGGCAACGCTGCCTCGAGATGCTGCGCGTATGCAGTGGCGACATCAGCTTGCTTCAGTCGTTCTAGGTCGTATTGCGGCGGTCGTTGGTACCGAACATTGTTGATGTTTAACCATCACCAGATAGTGGTCAGAGTCGATTTTAGCGTCACGATAGGTTCTGACGTCGATAATGTCGGAACAGTGTATTCCATCAATCAGTACGTGATCGATTTGTGATTCTGTCTGCAGTGGTGATCTCCAGGTGTACCGATACGGAAGGCTGTGTTGGAAGTAGGTGCTGCGAATGGCCATATTCTTGGAGGCGGCGAAATCAATTAGTCGTAGGCCGTTTTCGTTCGTCAGCCGGTGAGCGCTAAACTTTTCAATAGTCGTATTTCCAGACTCCTCCTCTTGGCCAACCTGAGCGTTCAAATCTCCTATGTGCTCTGGGGTCATATTGACCCCAAATTGCTATAACTTTTTTATTGTATAGTCAGTTTTGGATTTTTGGAACGAAACGTGGTATGACGGCAAATGTGAGCAGTTAGTGGAAGAGAAGAATGCAGCATGGGCGAGATTGCTGCAACGCCGCACGAAACCGAATGAGGCACGATACAAACAGGCGCGGAACAGACAAAACTAGATTTTCCTGAAGAAAAAGCACCAACAGGAAGATCGAGACCGTGAAGAGAAGGATTAACTGTACCGCTTTAAAAACGCACGAAAGCTCTATGAGAAGTTAAACCGTTCACGTAAGGGCCACATGTCACAGCCCGACATGTGTGAGGACATAAACGGAAACCTTCTTACGAACGAGCGTGAGGTAATTCAAAGGTCGCGGCAGCACTACGAAGAGCACCTGAATGGCGATATGGCAGACAACGGTGTCAGGATGGTAATGAACCCGGGAGCACGCGCTCAGGACATACGACTTCCGGCTGAAAAGCATCAAAGTCTCTGGAGTTGACTAACTACAAGGAGAGCTGTTTAAACACGGTAATGAGGAACTGGTTAGAACGCTGCACTGGGTAATTACCAAGGTTTGGGAGGATGAGGTTCTGTCGCATAAGAGGATGGAAGGTGTCGTGTGTCCCATCTACAAAAAGGGCAGTAAGCTAGGTTGTAGCAACTACCGTTTACATTGCTGAACGCCGTCTACAAATTTTATGCCGCCGACAGTACCTGAGGCAGTACCAGGCGGGATTTATGGGTGAACGCTCTACCACAGACCAGGTGTTCGCCGTACGTCAGGTATGGCAGCTAATGCACGAAAATAGATTTCCTGAATAACTGATATGGTTGATCAGATGAATTCAGAGACGCATCATGGCAGGAAATCGTATGTACTTTGGACTCCGCAAAACGCTCCGATCGAATAGAGTTCGCCGCCGTACCAAACTGACTATCTACAAAACGCCTAGTTTTCTACGGACACGAGATCTAGACGATGCTCGTTGAGGACCAACGCGCACTGGGAGTTTTCGAAAGGAAAGTGCTGCTCGCCACCTATGGTGGGGTGCAGATGGCGGACGGTGCGTGGAGAAGGTGAATGAACCACGAGTTGCATCAGCTGTTGGGAGAACCATCCATCGTTCACACCGCGACTGCGGTGGGCCGGGCACGTAGCCAGAATATCGGTCAGCAATCCGGTAAAAATGGTTCTCGACAACTATCCGACGGGAACAAGAAGGCAAAGTGCACAGCGAGCAAGGTGAATGATCAAGTGGTGGCGACTTGCGGACCCTCCGCAGACTGCGTGGTTGGCGACGTACAGCCATAGACCGAGCTGAATGGAGAAGACTTCTAAGCGCTGCACAGACCATTCCGGCCTTAGTCTGAAAATAAATAAATAAATCATTATTTCAGAATTGATTCTTATATTAGTTGAATGAGTAGAATATTGCCTATTCGACTATAATTAGCTTTGAATTTAATTTATTACAAGTTAGATTCCTTTTGTTGTAAAATAATTGAGAAAACAAACATTTGATCTAACTTTAATTTACACCTAGTTCGTTATTCTCATGCGTTATTTGCTTTTAGTCATGGTTTGAAAAAATATTAATTTAAAATAGGGTATTATTATGTGCCACGGCAAGTTTATGCTTTATTTATGCATGAGATTTCCTTCCTCCAACTCTTATACGCCTGCAGGATAGTGAATAAATGTGGGCCAAATCATACGTTACGTTATGAACCGACAATTTAACACCTATTACGTATTGCAGAGTAAGGCTTGTGACGAATACTCCAAGCCGCGGGGTGTACTGTGTTCGGAAACGATTTTATTATACAAAATTATGGAAAAAAGTGCGGGATCATCAATTTGAAATTAGTTTTTATTTTTAGAACGAGAGATACATAGGGGAAATGTTCCGATCTCCATCTCACTGTACATATATCCATCTCATCGCTAAACAAAGAAGTACGGTACCAAAATCGTCGCTTTTTTTGTCAACATGCGTGCTCACTGCTGAAAAAAATCACAAAAATAATAAACAAACCAAATTCCTTACCATTGCTTTGTTTTTGATGGAATGGAAATAGGAGCTATGAGATGAATTGGCGAACCGTTCCCCTACTTAATTTGTAATAGTGGCCAAGAAACACAACGTTTGAACAAAAATGATGTATTTTGTTCTAACGTTTGAACCCAACCCAGATCAGATTGAAAAAATGTAAAAGGATAATTTGCATCTGCAAAGAAAATAATTATATTATTAACATCCGTCCTAAATCGGTGCACCATAAATTCATATTCATAGCAAATTTTCATTCCGATCGTTCGTCATTTTCAGCTATTTGCGGACCGGGCCGAAGAGATGCACACATTTGCGGGTAAACTTCACTGCAATAATCGATGTATCCAGATTCATCGGAAAGGTGTTAAATAATGCATCCGCATATCGGGGAATTGCTTTTAACAAAACCAGGCAAACCATTACAGTGAGGACAAGCTCGGATTCCCATGCATAAAAGATGAACAATGAAGTGCTTTGGCTTAAACATTCATATGGTGATGGCATTTGTTACATGTACCGATGGCACAAGATCACAAAAGATGAGCTGGGCGAGCAAGCACAGCTTCTGGGCCTGACTGGCAATAGCCGATAAGGAAGTAATAAGTCACATGTTGTAGCGTTGTCTGTCGCCCTTGCATCGGCAGCGCCTTGCAACGCAGATTTTCCTAGCGATGCACATTGGGGAACGTCCACGCAAACAGAAGGCCAAAACACGATTTTCTTCAATGTAATTATTTGATTTTTGTATTTCAATTGATATTGCTTTGTTCATGGTTACTCTCGAAGGAGCAATATTGATAAAACAAGTTTCTTGTGTTAATTTCAATTCCAATTTGATTAGATATTGTCACTCATTGGAGAGCGGAAATTCCTCGCATGCAGAATATGTTTGAGCGAATTATTTACAGCTTTTCAATATTAACTATGATTACTGAATAGTGAATTTATAAATCATCCTCTGAAGCCATGTTGGAAAACATACGCTTGTCATTCTGATGCTTTTAGCTTAAACTTTTATCGTCAAATAAATAAACTAATTTTTGTTTGCATGTAGATTAAATAATATTTTTTTCAAGGTCGAAAAACGACAGGTATTCCCCTGCAGGCAATCGGATTCGAACTCCGAACAGTTTCTAAGGAAAAATGTTAGACTTTTTTTCAGCAAGCGAAAAAATACACTATTGTCAATTTTTGACCAACTATTAGCTTCCAGTGTGATGGACGAGACGAGTCTCCTCCATCCAGCAGTCTGGCCGCTGCAAAGCTATTTAACGTCACACTCCCGAGCACACGGATTGTGACTTCGGATCGTCATTGTGACTGCCCGTTCCAAGCGGGTGGTTCCGATATCTTAATCATGCAACAAAGCGCACCTGTCCGCATCGTTTCTGTCGTCACATCACTAGAACGCAGTATGTAGGTAGGGTTGTATATGCCTTCATCGACTAAGAAATATTCATCACAAGCTACTGCTCTTTGCTGGAAAATCGAGCTGCATTGACTGCATGCAGGTTGCATACAACGAAAAGGGGAGGGGTACTGACGTTATTGATTTCTTGACTCCATGTTCGCCTCCGAAGGAGTTGTAGATAGATGGCCACGAGAATGAGGCTTATGGGTGAACCGGCGATGCAGTTGCCTTTTCCTAGCCTGCAGGTAGTCTCGTGAATCAATCGTTTGCATATATTAAACAGAAGGGTGTGGTTGTCACTTGTTTGCCCTGCAGAGTGTCTGCTGTGGGGTGCAAAAGGGATGGCTGGCGTATGTAACTTACAGAGTGCAGTGCTTGCAAGGAGTTGCTGTGTTTGCTCGGTGTAGAGAAGCTTTCATGATTGGATCAAATATTGTCCCACAATTATTATTACTATCAATACCTAAACGTGATAGATAAAACTGTAATGGAAGATCAGTTATAGACCTTTGTGGTATCATATTACTAAATTTTATCGTTTTGATTGCCTGACAACTGCACTGTTTCTATACTTCAGCCAGCACAGTGTTTTGTTTTGTAGAAACTAGGGATTGAAGTCGAAAGAGAATGAAAAAGTCTCTCACTTATCATCTCTGTATTCATATACGATGTGTAGTATACCGTGAGAGACTTTTTTCCGCAAGCTGTCATGATAAAGAACTAATGTGGGGTTTGAGGAATTTCTTTTTAAAAGCTCCAAACGCGAGGAGTACTGGTTCTGATGATACATCTCAGCTTATACACAGCTATGCCGTCCCCAACACAAAATGAGCGAGAACAAAGCGAGAATCATCACTTCTCGGCTGTTTTTTCGCACTTGTATACAAGTTTGATAAATTTGTTTTCATGGCTTGCTATGATTCGGAACAGTTTTTGCCTTTCTTTCCCTTTCGATCACTGGTGGAGGAATAAGAGTCCTGCAGCCGTATTCCGAAGGTTAAGAAAAATTGAAAAATTGAAAGCTTTAGCTTAGCTTTAGCTTAGCTTTAGCTTAGCTTAGAGCTTTAGCTTAGCTTTAGCTAGTTTAGCTTAGCTTTAGCTTAGCTTTAGCTGCTTTAGCTTAGCTTTTTAGCTTAGCTTTAGCTTAGTTTTTAGCTTAGTTTTAGCTTAGCTTTAGCTAGCTTTAGCTTAGCTTTTAGCTTAGCTTTTAGCTAGCTTTAGCTTAGCTTAGTTTAGCTTAGCTTTTTTAGTTTAGTTTTAGCTTAGTTTAGCTTTGCTTTAGCTAGCTTTAGCTTAGTTTTTAGCTAGCTTAGCTAGTGAAGTTTAGCTTGAAGCTTTTAGCTTAGTTTTAGCTTAGCTTTTTAGCTTAGCTTTTTAGCTTAGTTTAGTTTAGCTTTAGCTTAGTTTTAGCTTTTAGCTTTTTAGCTAGCTTTTAGCTTAGCTTAGCTTAGCTTAGCTTAGCTTTAGCTTAGCTTTTTAGCTTAGTTTAGCTTTAGCTTAGCTTTAGCTTAGCTTTAGCTTAGCTTTAGCTTAGCTTTAGCTTAGCTTAGCTTTAGCTTAGCTTTAGCTTAGCTTTAGCTTAGCTTTAGCTTAGCTTTAGCTTAGCTTAGCTTTAGCTTAGCTTTAGCTTAGCTTTAGCTTAGCTTTAGCTTAGCTTTAGCTTAGCTTTAGCTTAGCTTTAGCTTAGCTTTAGCTTAGCTCTAGCTTAGCTTTAGCTTTCCATCTGGAACTTGGCCTGATTTTAAATTTAGCGTTCTATTAGCATTTCCACAGTTATTTGTTGGAAGTTTTCAATGCTTACCATAACATGAGTATGTATCTTGAGTGGCAATTAAGTACAATGGATGCATGCCCAGTGAACCAAGAATATTTCCCACATTATTCAACACTTATTATGGAAAGTGAAGACACAATTATACTTTCATCCCACAAATCGAATTTCTCCCACAAAAATTTCGAAGAAATTTAAATTCTCGTTTTCTTCCTCATCTGTCAAGAAAAATTTTCCACGCTTTCGTGGGAATTCCAAAATAAAAAAAAAATGGAAATTCCTTCGAGAATTTCTTTTCTTACAAGAGATTGTTTGACCGGAATTCGGCTGCTGGACCCTTGACAAAATCTCCCCTCCAACAACGAGCAAGAGGGTGGCTCCGCCCTCTGTTAGCTGGAGCGTCGAGGCATCGCTGGCGGAGAAGGGATAGTCAGATTGTCGAGTACGACAAAGAAGCGCGGGTCGATAAAACTCGGTCGCGACAACTAGAAATCAACAAATCTCGGGTACTTTTTCAAATCGGCGTATGTAACATTTTAATCAAGCTGAGAAAATGAGCTTGAAAGTTTTCAGATTTTATTTTTATTCCTATTTAGAAACTAATCATTTTTATTGCAATTGAATACACTTCAACGATACATTATGAAAAGGTTCATCGTCACTGACCCTGAAATCTGCACCGCGTGTGAACATTTCAGTTATTTTGATAAAAATATATGTTACAACGTTCTGCAACAGATAAATCACATACGTCGTTTTGATACGTCAGCATGACCGAGGACATGCTACTTTCGTCGAAATGTTACGCTGCTCCGTACGCTGCATTGTGGATACGTCGAAATGTTGCGTCAAGTTGAAACGTTTCCAAGTTGAAACACATCCATTAAAAGATGTATGCGCTATCAACGTTCAAAATTTTACATGATTCCTCAATTTTCATTTTACATTCTGTCCTGAAATCCTGAATCAGCTGAACTTCTACGCCGCGGAATGGACTCTTCGGTCCTCCATGTACTTCAGCTAGACTATGTATTACACAACCGTTTAAAAGGGTCTTTTTTAGAATTGCCATTTCATCCGTCACCAGGTGAAGCAGTAATTGCTCCCCTTTGTCTTCTTCTTCTTCTTGTTCTTCTTCTTATTGGCATTACATCCCCACACTAGGACAGAGCCGCCTCGCAGCTTAGTGTTCATTAAGCACTTCCACAGTTATTATCTGCGAGGTTTCTAAGCCAGGTTACCATTTTTGCATTCGTATATCATGAGGCTAGCACGATGATACTTTCATGCCCAGGGAAGTCGAGACAATTTCCAATCCGAAAATTGCCTAGAACGGCGCCGGGAATCGAACCCAGCCATCCTCAGCATGGTCTTGCTTTGTAGCCGCGCGTCTTACCGCACGGCTAAGGAGGGCCCCTAACTGCTCCCCTTTGACAGTAATATTTATCACCTTTTGTTTGATTGTTTTACCCTAAAGCACAATTAGGGAAAATCATCTGTCTAGCGTACTGGGATCGTGGCATCAAATCCAACCGAAGTAATAGGGGAGGAGAAGACCTCCAACTGTCGTCGAGAGAAAAAGTAGAATCATTGGAATTTCACACGGTGTGATATAAGAAATGAAGTTTATTTTTGTTATATGTAAAACAAAAAATAAAGAAGTTTTTCAAAAAATCTTGGTTTAATGGGTTAGAATTTTAAAAGCACACAAAATGGACATGATATGTCTATTTTTATATTTTTTTAATGTTTTTTCGAAAAAGCATGTAATGCTCAAGATTGATGTATTTCTAACCCCACAAACTAAAAATTATATCACTAAATTTTCATTCCATGTCAAATTTCCATGATTCTACTTTTCTCGAAACTTTTCCAGGTGGCAGCACTGTTGAAGGAACCGCCCCCATTGATTATCTCCGATATTTTTTTTTTCAACTAAATCTTTCACATCGAGTTTTAGACATTGTAATCATTGACCATGTCGGGTGGCCAATATCCGGAATATAGGCAATTAACTTTGAATGAGTGTCTTTTATTATTTTTTAATTATTTGATACCCTCACCATATACGTAATTCTGCGTTCAATTTGCGGTCATGTCTCTGATACAACCTTCTACTTTTTTCTTTGTGAGAACTAAAGTGACTGAATTATCAGTTGTCCTACAAACATATTTGCTTTCAACATGCTCAAAAAGTTATTCAAATTTTGTTTTAAGTTTGATCCATGAATATATTCACTCTGTTCGAAAAACTGCTTCCAGATTATCATTTGATGTGTAATGGCGCAATATGAAAGAGTCATCTAACATTTTCAACATTTTCGAATTGTGTTATGATAAAGAAATTGACAATTTAAGGACCACCACCAGTACATGCATACTAGATGTTGTTCACAAGATCTTAAGTGCCATTAGCGTTCTTATATTATTATTATGCTTCTACTGTCTAAGAGCTTGGGTAAATTTGACGTAACTTTGAAAATGAATTCGATTCTAATAAACATAAAAAAATATAATATTCTCGAGTTCAACAGATTGCACCCTCATTATTTGACCTACTACATACCTTAGCATCAGCACTTTATGTCTCTGATTTATGATTCATCATGATCATACGAGCAAACTGCTTTTCCCAACTTGTTCATTCTAAGCCATCTAATTTGCCGAGTACCAACCTGTCTACACAACAATAACCGTAGCCGTGTACATGCGGGACCCATCTCCGACCTCCGGCTCGGCTGCTAGATGCGAAAGGCTTCGACCGAGATCGAGGTCGTTTCTTAGACAAACTAAAACACACGGCCCCACATGGAACAATAAGTGCTGCGTGGAACACATTTTCCAACTTTAGACGAAAACCCATTATCCTTCCCCCGCTCGAACTCACACTAACGGATGAAAACAGGTGTAAAATGGTAGAAAGCGTTACCCAACCCATCCAGCTTTACGCCAGTTTTTCCCGTTGGACTCGTCACAGCACGGAAAACACAGAAGGAGAAGAGCACCCATCCGTACAACAATCACTAACAATATGGCTTTACAACTAACTCCCAAAGCTGAGAAAATGTAGAGCCCTGTTGGTTGGGTCGTTCCATCCAGTATAGTATCTGTTTGCTGTTCGGTTGAGACGTAGTGCACGCTGCATGTGTTTTTGTTGGGCTACGGCGGAGAACAGTTTTTGTTGTAAACTTTCTCCACCGAACAAACATTTGAAAAGTTCACCTCCGCATGCTCTTGCTGGCTTGCATTATGCTGGGATGGGTATATAAATATGTGCGGGCCGAGCATTCCTGGGGATTACTACCGGGACGGCAAGGATTTCACTTTTGGGCTAGCCTTTTCGCAGTAATATATTAACTATGTTCATTCATATTCTGTGTCCATTGATGGCGAACATTGTAACGCAAGATGGCGTTCGGCTGCCGAATCAATCAACAAATTGGCTATTTTAATCATATAGATAACTCTGGAGATTTGTTTAATTTTCCATATTTCGCTCCTGCATCCATCTTATCTTGACTCACTTGCCGTGACTCAAAATAACAGAACCTAAATTCGATCCCAGTTGCAGCCGTTAGCATTTTCGTAGACGAAACATCGTTTATCACTTCTTGCTCAACTTTTCAAAAGGACCTAAGTAACCTTTTTTTCTTGAATTAATTTGAGAACTGCAATCAAAAGCTCTCATGGTGTTCTGTTGACTGCGCTATTCAAATTCATGAAAAAAATGTTACTTAGGTCGTTTTGAAAAGTTAAGCGAGACTTCCTCTCAGCATGTGTTTTCTAAGAAAACTTGGGAACGGCGTTTTTTTGCTATTCACATTCGATCAAGAATTCATATGAAAACATCCACGACAATAGCAGCAACAGTAGCTGATAAATGATAGACCGGGCCTGTTCGCGCGATTCACTCTTCTATTCAACCTTTTCGGACACCGTAGAAATCAATTAGACTCGCGACGGACTTGATTGATACACTTTATTACGCGAACAGAAAACTACAACTTTATTGTGGAATTGAATCACGGATAGCATCCGTACGGCGCGACTATTTATTTCCAACTAACTTTGTGCCCTATACTCAGCTGTGTATCTGACCAGCTGATTGCTGATCGAGTAGCGATAGGAACTAGGTATATAAAACCATAACAATCAAGCGACCGATCATATCTACGAAAACATGAAATGGGCCAAGATTAACAGTGTGAGGAAGAAAGACAAATACACTTGCGACTGTGTGGAACATGTGTTTGGTCACTCATTTCGCTGTATGCTTTAGACTGGCGCAACCATAACCGGCCGCCTTGAAATCCCTAGTTTCAAAACCTCCTGCTCTAACCAGTGTGTGTTTTCAACAAATACGGTAAACAGATGTTCAATATACTTCTTACAAACTATCTATATACTAACACTGATGCTGTAATTGTTGATCCAGGTGCCGGAGCTTCGGCACAACGATGACGGCGATGATGATTCCGTTTCAACAGATGTGGTATATGTAGTATTCACCGACTGATGCTGATCGCTCGATGATTCAGACGTGCAGTTCATTGTTGTTCGTTTTCCTCGACAAAGTGAAGATTAGATGTAGTATCGTGTAGAAATTTTGGTAAAACTGGAACAACTTACCTGGCAGACAAATAACAATGCCTGAATTTGTTCCGTTGGATAAAAGCTGTCTGCCAGGCCTCGTGATTTGATGATAAGGTTGAGTAATGCCTAGTGGACTGTAGAATTCATTGATGTTGACTTGACGTTGCTCTTCCAGATTTCCATGCAAATTAACAATGATGTTTCCGATTGATGACTTGTTGATGCTGCTCTGATGACTTGACGTTGACCTTGGTAGTTGCTTTGTGGTTGACTCACAACAGCTTCTTCTTGACAGTGGATCCGATGAACCAAGAAAACGATTTAAAAATTGACTCGATGGATGACGGTGACGATTTACGGCGGATGCCGGCTTGAACAGCCTTCGAATAAACGGAGATTGAACCTTCTACTATTTCTTCGGGGATGACTGGGACGGTGATGTTGTCGATGATTAGTTTGCCTGGCAGACAATTTGTGGTGCCTGATTTGTTTCTTTTTGTGATTAGTTGTCTGCCAGGGATCCAAAGAAGTGGTGGTAAGTTGAATTCTGGACGTGTGTAATGTAGAGCTGAATAATGCTGATATGGACGATGCTTTTCAGGACTTGATGACTTGATCAGGCCGCCTTCTACCTGACTTCTTGACTCTGGTTCCGTTGAACAAAGACGTTTACGAGACGAACGAAGACTTCAACGAATAAACTGGGACTTGACTCTAGACGATTTTCTATTTATACTGAGCGACGACTGATGATCTGAACTCTCCGAATGGCACTTATGGGCCGTGCCATGACTTGAAATACAGCAGATGTGTAGATCGACTTGGGTTACACTTGGTGGTACTGAGGCGGTCCGTGCCGTTGTGCTGATGGTCTCTTAATAAAATGAGAGGGTGCTTTTTAGTCTATAATACTGAAAATGAAAATGACTTGCCTGGACGGAGGCCCTAGGGCCTCCGTTGGACGCCCGAGCGGCGCCGATGATCCTCCCCTCTTGTTTAATTTTGAAGAATCGGAATGCATTGATGTGTTTGTTTGACGAAGATAATCACAGTACGAGTTCAGGGAGGCAGAATTGCGCACTTCTACCTCTGTTGATTGCATCGAATTGTACCTCAAAATACCAAAGGTGTTTTTGGATTTTAATCGCTGGACAAGACCAAACACAACCAAATAGCTAGACTGACTGACGAAACTAAATTCACATGCAACTTCCACCAACGACAACGACACATATTACCTCAGTTTATGGACATTATTGGACGTAACACAACTCAGTTCGTTTGAGTGTCATATATTTGGCCAAGCCAAATTCAGGAGGCATGTCTGAGGAAAATGAGATGGTCACTTTTTGAATATTAAACGAATACATAACTTACTGGGCGTGCGGGGGCTTTTCAGCCCCGCCGTTGGAGGAGTCCTAGTTCTCCCCGTCGGATGACGAATTGTCGTGTCTGATTGGCAGCACACAGATCTTGGATATCGCTCGCTGGTAACTGCCATCTTTTGTCCGAACGGTTACAACTCTTATGTTCCCGTCGGAGCCTGGGTGAATATCTGTCACCCGTGCCAATTGCCACTTCAACGGTGGCAAATTTTCCTCCTTGAGGACAACCATAGTACCAACTGTGATATTGTCCCTCTGCCGCGTCCATTTTGTCCGATTGTGGAGATTGGACAGATATTGTTTGGACCATTTTCTCCACAATAGTTGGGTAAAATCTCGCAGCTTTTCCCAAGCCGAGAGCCTGTTGTCCGGAATGCCACCAAGATCGGGCTCCGGAATGGCCGCTAGTGGCCGCTGAATCAGGAAATGTCCTGGTGTGAGAGCCTCAAAATCGTCTGGATCGTTGCTGATCGGAGTCAGCGGCCTGGAGTTCAGGATTGCTTCTGTTTGAGTCAGGACCGTTTGCATCTTTTCGTATTCCAAGGCACGTGTGCCAATAGTCCGCTTGAAAAGATTCTTAAATGACTTCACCGCTGATTCCCACAGCCCTCCGAAATTTGGTGACCGGGCTGGAATGAACTGAAACTCGATTCGTTCTTCTGCTGCTTGGCGTAGTACCGCATCCGAAAATTGTTGGCTAGCGAACAGCTGGGCAAGCTCATCCAGCTTCCGCCTGGCGCCAACGAAGTTTGTAGCATTGTCGCACATTATAAGCGACGGCTTGCCGCGACGTGCCGAAAATCGTTGCAATGTCCCAAGAAAGGCTTGTGTCGTCAAATCTGCCGCTAGTTCCAAGTGTACTGCCTTGGTAACTAGGCACACATACACTGCCACGAAGCACTTGATTGGTCGTGCTCGACGTTGTGGGTAGAACACGTAGAATGGACCACAGTAGTCGACTCCGACCTTCTGAAAGGGGGAACATGGCCGCACTCGCTCTGGAGGTAAATCAGCCATCAGTTGGTCCTGAATTTTAGGTTTCGCACGAAAACACTGGACACATTCGTGGACCACTTTCCTTGCGAGGCTTCTGGCGCTCGTGGGCCAGAATTGCTCTCGAACAGCCGATACCATCTGTTGCTGACCAGAATGCAAGTACTTCCGATGGTAATAAACAACGATGAGTTTTGTGAGGGGATGACGGTGATCGAGGATGTACGGATGTTTCCGACTATCAGGTACGGCTGCATTATTCAACCGGCCGCCAACGCACAATATACCGTCGACAAGTTGTGGGTTTAGTCCAGCTATTCTCGAAGAGTCTTGCACCTGATCATACTTAGCGATGTCCGCCAATTCCTGAGAGAAACTTTCTCGCTGGGATTTCTTTATCAGTCTTTTGAGCGCTTCGTTGTACTCCTGGAAAGTGATGTAGCCGACTTTCTTGTCCAACCGATTTTCTGGTGAAGAATTCCATTTGAATCGAAGGATGTAGACTGTCAGCCGTACCAGATCTGCTAGCGACGATCGAAGACCAAATATCTCGCTGGGTAAAACTGCTGGAAGTACAGCGACGACAGCCTTTTCTTCCAAATCTACCTTGTTGATGCCACTTTCGTTGATCTGCTTGGAATCGGGCCAGTATTTCTGATCCAACATCAGCCAATTCGGTCCGTGGAACCAGCGCGATTCGTACTGCAGTTGTGTCGGCGACATGCCACGAGAAATAATGTCTGCAGGATTGTCTTCTCCAGCAACGTGATTCCAGTCACTACCCTTTGTAATATGCTGGATTTCGGAGACGCGATTCGCCACAAACTGCTTCCATCTTGAGGGTGACGATGACAACCAGCACACGACAATTGTTGAATCAGCCCAGAAGTAACACTTGGCGACAATGTTGATATTTTTGGCGACCTTTTCGTACAGGTGTGCCAGGAGCAGTGCCGACGACAGTTCTAGACGGGGAATGGACAGCAACTTTTTGTTTTTCTTTAAATTCTCGAGCGGAGCTACTCGAGATTTGGAGGTCAGCAGATGCACGTGTACGCTTCCGTCTGCTGTTACAGTGCGGATGTATATGCAGGCACCGTAAGCTTTGATTGAAGCGTCGCAGAAGCCGTGGATCTCAATAAATTTGTTGCTGCAACTAGTTCCTATCCATCGAGGAACAGTGATCTCTGCAAGACCTACCAAATTCCGCCGGTACTCACGCCACTGCTCTTGTAATCGTGCGTTCAAAGGATCGTCCCACTCGCAATCGTGTTTCCAGAGCTCCTGCAGGAAAATCTTTGCTTGAACGATGACCGGGCCTACTAGACCCAGCGGGTCGAATAGTCGGGATGCATCCGACAGGGCGCTCCTTTTGGTAATTTCTGCAGACTCATCCCATTCTGGCGAACTAAACCGGAAGCAGTCGGTGCTGGGCTCCCAAGTCAAACCTAGCGTTTTCACAGCAGCGGTCGATGAATCCAATTCCAAAATCGATCGCTCGTCTCTCAATTCCTCCGGCACCGCTGACAGCAATTCTTTGCTGTTAGAATTCCATTTTCGCAGAGAGAATCCCGCAGATTGCAGCAGTCCTATCATCTGACCGATGAGCTCTTTCCCACCTTCTATGTCGTCTACACCAGACAGCATGTCATCTACGTAGAAATCCTTCCTGAGGATCTTGGCAGCACTGGGGTATGCCTCTTGGCCTTCATTCGACAAGTGCTGCAGACACTTTGTGGCTAGATACGGAGCTGATGCCGTACCGTACGTAACCGTGACGAGAGCGAATGTCCGAAGCGGTTCCGCTGCGCTATCTCTCCAAACTATCCTCTGCAACTGCTGATCGGCTGGATTTAACAATATCATACGATACATTTTTGCTACGTCTCCTACTAGAGCGAACCGGTGAGTTCGGAAGCGGAGTGCAATGTCCACTATCGTGTCCTGAACAACGGGTCCCACCATCAGAGCATTGTTCAGAGAAATTCCGCTGGATGTCGGGCATGACGCATCGAAAACGACTCGCAACTTTGTCGTTGTGCTATCCGGCTTAATGACAGCATGATGAGGCAAGTAATACGATGATGCACTCGTTTCTTCTTCGGAAAGCTCTCGCATGTGGCCCATTGCTAAATATTCGCTCATGAACTCAGCGTAGTGCACTTTCAACTCCGGATTCATTGCGAACCGCCGCTCCATCCCCATAAAGCGCTTGATTGCTGTGGATCTTGACCCGCCTAATTGCTGGATCACTCCTTCTTTCTTAGGCAGCGTAACTACGTACCTGCCTTCTTCGTTCCTGAACGTTGTTCTGTCGAATATTTCTTCACAAGCAGACTCTTCGACCGAAAATGTAGTGGCTGAATGACAAGTTTCCACTTCCCAGAACCTTGAAAGCTGTTCTTGTATCTCCGCCGTTGAACACACGTGAACTACCGAGTACGATGCACTAACAGGAACTTCAGGAACAAGACCGGAAATAATCCATCCAAATACGGTGTCTTGCACCGTTGGACCATCATCCGTAGCTTTCCGTCTTTCCTCCTTCAGCAGTTCCATGTAATATTCAGCTCCGATTATAAGATCGATCGGTCCTGTCTCGAAGAACCTGGGATCCGCAAGAAGCGCCGAATCTGGGAGATTCCACGTTGTAACAGAGAAGCTTGCCGTAGGCAGTGACACGGTGAGCTTCGGCAGCACATGGAACTGCATTTCTTCGGCAAACGATGAAATATTTACCGATCTTGGACTAACTACGGCGGTAACCAGCCTGGTGGAAGCAATTTGAGTCGATCCAATGCCTTGAATCGCCAAATAGACTGGCGTTTCGTCTAGCTTGAGTTTGCTAGCGAAACTTGATGTCATTAGACAGTGCTGCGAACACGAATCCAGCAGCGCTCGTGCCAGCACGGATCTGCCATAGCGGTCTCTAATGCTGACCAAGGCGGTGGATAAAACTATGTTTTGTGTCGGTGTTATGGGGAGGGCTACATGTGTTTGGCTTGTGGTGGCGTGTTCTGTGGCTGGCTGTGTGTGTGAGTCTTGTGTATTGGCAGTGTTAGCAGTCCGAGTATGTTGGTTCGGTGGTGTAAATCGCTGTTGTGGCTGTCTGTGTTGTTGGTTGACTGTCGGAGGTCTTGACTGCGTGGGTGGATCGGAGGATCTAGACTGTTCAGTGTGCAGCAGTGTGTGATGCTTCTGACGACACTGACGACACGTTCCCTTCTCGCACGTTCTGGCAAAATGGCCCGGATATAAACAATTCCGACAGAGTTTGTTTCTGCTGGCAGCCTCAATTCTGTCCGACACACTCATACGCTGGAATCTGACACACTGGAACACGGAATGGCGCGGTTCGTTGCAAAACCAGCATTTCACCGTCGATTTAACCATTGTATTGCAAATTGCAGGACGTGACGACCGTTGCTTGTTGGAACTGACGGTATCGACTGGCACCACAGATTGCAATACGGAACAGTGGCTCTTCAGGAAGTCCATCAAGTCTTTGTACTTCGCCACTTCCTTGCTGTTGTGGTGGGTTTCCCACTGCCGTAAAGTCGCCAAGTCCAATCTGGTACACACCATGTAAGCCAGAATGGTGCTCCAATCCGACGGCTTCTCTCCGATCTTCTCAAGCATCTGCAGGTTCTTCTCGAAGTCACCTATTAGTTGGTTGAGTCCTCCATAGCTTTCCTTCTTGAGACTCTCCACGGCGAAGAGCGCATCGAGATGCGCCTTGACAATCAGCTTCTTGTTCTCGTAGCGACTCTCGAGCGATTTCCATGCTACCTCATAATTGGCCGCAGACAATTCAATGGAACTCACTTCCTGAAAAGCGTCGCCAACTAAAGAAGACCGGAGATAGGTGAACCGATCGACATCCGAAAGGAGGGGATTATCGTGGATCAGGCTACGGAAACTGTCACGGTATGGCACCCAGTCGTGAATCTTCCCACTAAACGATGGCAGCTTGATCTCCGGGAGTTTCACTTTTGCAAACTGGGATGCCGGCTGCTGACTTGTAGAACCCACCGATACATTGGAGCCCACCGTTTTGAAGGCCACTAGGTCTGCCTTTAGGGAATAAAAGCTGTCTTCGAATTCCTGCCTCACTTTATCGTTCGCTACCGTCAACGCTTCTTCTTCTTGGGGATTGCCCTTCTCAACTGCGTCTTCTAAAAGCAGCTCAATCTCCATACGAATATCGACGAACTGGCCATATACCCTCTCTAATGCCTCCAGACGTACACAGACCTGTCGCGCATCTCTACTTGCTTGATAACTAGCGACGAACTGCTGAATCCCTTCAAGCGACTTCCGGAGCTGATGTTCCTTTTTACTCAATGTTCGGAGATCTGGCATTTTACACTTCACTGGCACTTGAACAAAGCTTGGGAAACACTGCTCTCATATAAAATGCACTCCACTGCACAGGCGAAGCCAAGTTCACAACACAGCACTTTTTTGTATCACTTTGCACAACGATCGACTCGACGAACCACCCAACGCGACCACGGATTGACAGAACATGCCTCCCTAGTTGACAGCAGCAGAGGGAATCAACCTTGGAACCAACGATATCATGAAAACCAGCGAAAACCGAGACCAAACAAACTTTAATGGGCGGATAACAGGGCTACTGCTCGAAAAAAAGATGGACTCACATGCAATCAATCAATTTATTTGCCTTACAGCCACAGTGTTTACTCATGCAAATAACGCCACCACACATGCACTCTACTCCCTTTTTCCTTGCTCCGTCACTTAAACGTCTGTCCTGGTCCTGATTTGCTCCGTCTCCACTTTCAAAGGACATCAAAACACAGCATTTGTTCCGTCCCTGGATCACCAATCGACGCGATCTTCCAGCTTAGCAATCCACTTTGCTACAGAATGTCCTGGTTCTGGCACTGTATTTCCACTCGATGGCGCAGGCTCGCATCGAAAATGGTGAAACTATTCACCGTTCGCTTTCATGTCACCGTCACAATAGTGTCAATCGTCCATCACGGTTCGCGGGGATTGTTCGTGAACAAACACTTTTCGCTAATTGTCCGCCACACGTAAAATGTCCGAAAACTTTTGCCGGGAATGCTTATCCGGATCAAAGGACCAAATGTTCGCGCGATTCACTCTTCTATTCAACCTTTTCGGACACCGTAGAAATCAATTAGACTCGCGACGGACTTGATTGATACACTTTATTACGCGAACAGAAAACTACAACTTTATTGTGGAATTGAATCACGGATAGCATCCGTACGGCGCGACTATTTATTTCCAACTAACTTTGTGCCCTATACTCAGCTGTGTATCTGACCAGCTGATTGCTGATCGAGTAGCGATAGGAACTAGGTATATAAAACCATAACAATCAAGCGACCGATCATATCTACGAAAACATGAAATGGGCCAAGATTAACAGTGTGAGGAAGAAAGACAAATACACTTGCGACTGTGTGGAACATGTGTTTGGTCACTCATTTCGCTGTATGCTTTAGACTGGCGCAACCAGGGCCTAACATTTTTGCATACCATCATGCAATGCGTTTATCCCCAGAGCTAGAATTAGATGTAAGAGAGCTCGGAGCTCTCGGACTGTTTTCAATTCCCTTCGGGTGGTAAGGCGGATTATTGTTTATTTCATTTTACCATTTTATAGAAAGCATGGCTAAAAATCTCCGTAATTAATAACTGTGGAAGCGCCTATTGAATACTTTTACGAAGCCTAAATCCAGTTGGAAGATATCCGATAAGATACTGATTAAATTCGTTATTTGGCTTTGCTTCTCGATCGTTCAAAGACATGAACCGAAATATGAATTTGTTTTAAAGAAACATTAATTGAAGCAATCATTTACTTCATTTTTGCTTACTCAATTAGTTGATTAAACTCTTTTTTCTTTATTGATGCAAACTGAATCCCTTGAAGGTTTACAATCCATATTCATTATTTATAGATTTCATGAGTCACAAAACAATGGTTCCAAAGTCACGAGCGGAGAAAAACTGTTGAAATCTATTTTTATGCATGTGCACACGTCCTACACCCCAACCAGATTGTATAAAAAGACAAGAAAGGCTTGCCATACAATCTCTTTCTCCAACTTTTAATTTGATGGCTAACCCTGACAGGGATGGCTGGGGGCAGAACTTATTACATTATCCAGGCACCCGGGACAATAATGGATGCAATAGATTTTCCCCGGCGGTGTCTTTCGTCTATGGAAAGGAAAGGAAATCATAGGGACTGTGTAGTACGGTGCAAAAATAAATATTAATTCTAAAGTAATTAATTTCCTCAGGTACCCAACAATATTACAGCATGTTTTTACTTTGTGTTGCAGGAAGCCTCCAGATAGACAACAGCGAAGAAAGTGACATGGGACGATACGAGTGCGTAGCGGAAAACTCTGTCGGCACGGAACACACCAAGCAAACAAACCTCTATGTGAAAGTTAGACGTGTGCCTCCCACTTTTTCGCGGCCACCGGAGCCCATCTACGAGGTGATGTTGGGTGGCAACCTGACGTTAACCTGCGTAGCCGTGGGCTCTCCGATGCCTCTCGTCAAATGGCGGCAAGGAATTGATCAGGATCTTACACCGGAGACTGACGTCCCGGTGGGGCGCAACGTCCTGGAGCTGAGTAACATCAGACACAGTGCCAATTATACTTGTATCGCATCGTCAACCCTTGGGGTTATCGATGCCACCACCCTGGTGAAGGTGCAATGTATGTCATCCGACGAGTTATGAGATCAGACCACGAATCGTTAATAATTCGTTGTATCAATTTTGCAGCCCTTCCCGCAGCGCCAACCGACGTGACGATATCGGAAGTCACCGCAACGCAAGTTCGCCTAGAGTGGTCGTACAAGGGACCGGAAGATCTCCAATACTACGTAATCCAGTACAAACCGAAGAATGCCAATCAGGTAAGTGCTCCCCTGGGTGACCGGGGCCGTTGGAAATTGAAGCTTGTTAATTTTTCTTTGCCCCGGTGAAAATGCGCAAAGATGAAATTAATCCCCCGTAATTGACAGCATTATTAATGGTGTTTTTTCCTCTCCACGGCAATTTTTCTCTGGCAGGCGTTCAGCGAAATCAGTGGCATCATTACAATGTTCTACGTGGTGCGGACGCTGAGTCCATACACGGAGTACGAGTTTTATGTTATTGCTGTGAACAATATCGGTAGAGGGCCGCCCTCGTCGCCAGCCACGTGCACTACCGGAGAGACAGGTATTTCGAATTGGATCCAGCACCCAGGTTTATCCCCATCTTCACTTCCCCCCAGCTCACGCTTACCTTATCGCAATATCTATAGACCCCGTTCCCTTCGTCCTCAATTGCACCGACAATAGAGCGAAAAAAAACAATACACCTATTCATTTCATAGCAGCACCATTACCACCACCACCACCACCACCTACGCCACAGTATTGGGGTGTTTTCTCTCAGTTTTTTTTCCGATATCAAACGAACAGGTATCAGTTTCTCTCGTCCTATGTTTTCACAAGCGCACAAAATAACAAACACCGTCCATTAACACATCACACGTCAGTACTCATAGCTTCGCATTGTTGGGTGAAGCGAACTAGGGTGGGTTATAGTGTGTCTATCGGAACTGTGGACACTGATTTTTCCGGGTTGAGACAGGAGATGAAGCTGCGGAATATATCTTACGCCAAATGTTAATTCTCAAAGCGAATCAAAGTATTACGAATCAACGTAAATATCTCATAAATTAAGATAACTTAGAAGAAATAGTCTACAGTCCAAGTGGTGTGTGATATTTATTAAGTGGGAGGGTTCTACTACTAATATGAGTAATATATCCACATTGGAATTATATCAACTATACTGCCGTGAATCGCATATTTGTCCCATCTTTGCTGGGTTTCCTATTCATATGGGACAAATATGCGATTCACGGCAGTATAGTCATTTGGTTTCTTTTGGGAATTTTATGTTTGGGATCGTTCTTGAAGTACCATAATTATCTTGGGCGTTATAAGATTCCCTGCAAAATTTTAACATTGTTGTAATTTGAAACCTCAATATTTTATCTTGTCACATTACTCTAGAAATCTCCGATTTGTGGCTCTAACATACGGTGGTGTTTTGAAAGATTATGATGACATTTAGAAAATCCAAACTTTGTTCTATTAGTTATTGTTATAGTTTATAAGGTCAAATGTGGTACAATATCGTGAGTTTCGTAGCCATGTAGTTACCGACGTCAGTCGTCTAGACGCATATGTTGTGGAGTGTGGGTTCAATTCCCACCCTGGTAAGCAGAAGACGTTTTGTAAAGCGGAAAAGCCTCCACTAGTTCAATCGGTGTTGTGTAAAATCGCCTTTCACACACCACACCCTGAGTCCTGAATGGCAGGGAGATTATGCAACACGTTCTCATGCACACCATGCAAAGAACCGGAGGCAACGTCAACATGGCTACAAGGGAAACGCACCTGACAGAAAAGGAAGTGAACAAAAAGGAAAGGAATATGGATGGGAGAATAATGGGAAGTTTGGGAAAGGACCCTTGAAGAGACATACAACGTATACACGTACAAAAACTCATAGCTCCTTACCACAACGGGCTATGAACAACAGAATACTTTGAAGGTTCAGGTTTCTGTAGTCAATTTCACTTAGTAAGTGTTTACCATATTTTTGGAAACGCAGTTGCGCAGAAACTGAGTAGTTACATATAAGATGATAAGAAGTTCCATAATCGGATTCACAATCATCACAGATAAATGATTCAACACGTTGAATATTTGCCATGTGATAGTTGAGTCGGCAGTGACCTGTCAAGGCCTTGACTAAGACACTGCAATTCTGTTTAGACAGATTAGCTAAATAGTTTGCTACTATCGGAGATGGCTCTCGGATATACAATTTTGTTTGTCGACATGAATCCAAACTACTCCAATACCGTTTGTGCTGAGTGGAAGCCCTAGGGCTAATCAAACGCTTTACCCAACACTTAGATATTGGAATAGCTGGCTCAGGACCAATAAAGTCTTGTGATGCTCCAGTGCGGGCTAACTCGTCAGCCAGTTCGTTTCCAGCTATGGAAGAATGGCTAAGTATTAACTGAATTCAGTTCCTCAATTTGAGTTCGACATGCGATTGCCAACTTCGACCTTGAGTTGGCCCAAGCAAGAGCTTTAATAGCTGCTTGGCTATCTGAACAGAAGTATATTACTTTGCCCATAATATGTTTCTGCAATGCGGATTGCACTCCACACATAATGGCAAATATTTCCGCTTGAAAGACAGTGCAGTGTCTACCCAGTGAGTGGGGCTGTTCCAATCTTAGCTCACGCGAGTAGACACCTGCACCCGCTCTACTTTCGAACAGGGAGCCGCCAGTGTAACAAACAATGCTGTCCGACATACTTCTCTTCAAATAGCCAGATGTCTCATCCCGCGAGGGGAATTGTATTGAAAATGTCCTATAAGGAAAACTACTAGCGAGTGTGAGATCACTTGGAGCGAGGACAGTTCTGTCCCAATCAACCATGAGTTGTAACAACGAAGTGTGTGTAAAACTGCGGTTGACAGAATTCTCTTCCATGAAACCGAGAACCCATAATCGGTAAGTACAAGAAAGTGCTTCTTGTTTGAGATGTATGTGTAGTGGGACCACATCGAAGAGAACGTCAAGAGCAGCCGTGAAGATTATGGGACCTCAAAAGGAACCTCAAGAGCATTTCAGAAGAAATGAGGTCAGACTGATGGGTCTAAAACTCTTTGCTTCTTCATACAAAGCACGCCCTCCTTGTGGAATAAACTTTACAGTGACACAGTGAGTAAGAGTGAGTGAGTGAGTGAGTAAGAGTGAGCGAGTGAGTAAATGAGTAAGAAAGAGTGCATGAGTAAAATTGAGTGACTAAGAGTGAGTGAATGAGTATGATAGAATGAGCAAGAGTGAGTGAGCGCGTGAAAGTGAGTGAGTGGTATGAATGAGCGAATTATGCAAGAGTGAGTGAGTGAGTAAGAGCGAGCGAGTGACTAAGAGGAAGTGAGGGAGTAAGAGTTTTTTTCTTCCTAAGCAATGGAGGGGGAATCTGCTCAAAAGACATCCTGGGTTGTCCAGGAAGTGCGGGGTTAGGGACCACCTCCAACAGCAAACGAGGGAGGCAGGACTACATCCCGACCCGCTAAACCGTTTCCATTGCCGCCAAGCCCATCGTCCCTTCGGTACAACCAGAAAGTAATGCTTCAAAGGGGGGGCAGTGCACAACGCACCCTCGAGGTTGACTGCGTGTCCTTGCAGCATCGAACATCGTGACTCGCTTTTTCAGAAGAACACCATGGTATCGCGCCAGCGCATTGCCGGCTTTCCAGGTGGCCTTACCACGACCTATGCCCTCGGAAGGTGGGTCGACTTCGCGCCTGCACGGCTGGTATCAAGAATGATTATGCTGCGTGCACCTCAAATTGACCTCTCTGCGATAGGGCCTATTCGCCAACAAACAGAGGGACTTGCCGACGCGGTGCCTACGCCTGCCCCAGCCATGACGTGGGCCCCTTTCCGTCCTCGAACTCGGAACCCGCCCGGTTGACCGACGCCGCGAAAGCAACGATACCAAGTTGTTCTTGGCCGGGCCAGTTGTTCGATGAAGCCGACTCCGATCCCTTGGACCACCTCTTATTTGCGATGCCGAGTCCGGTGTAGATACTGTCTGAAGCAACCATGGCCTGTAAGAACCTGGGTCAGGTGGAAAGTGATTTCCTCTCTTGACCCACTTACCTATCTCCGGTATCAACCTATGTGTCCATCTAACCTTAGTGGAACTGTCCCACGCACGCTGCCATTTGACCATTGAGGCCAACCTGACAGTCCTACGGATGCCTCTCGTGCCGCGCATTTCGAAGCACTCTATGTTTTCACCGATAACGATATCAATAGGCATCGTGCGAAGGCGAAGTGCATCGTGCGACACGGTACGGTACGCGCTCGCAACTCTTAGGCACATGAGCCTATACGTACTTTCTAACTTCGTTCTGTAGCAGTTAATACGCAGGGCCGTGCCCCAAGCTGGCCCTCCATACCTCAGTATGGACAGAGCGACACTAGCCAGAAGCTTGCGCTTGCTGGCATAAACCGCAGAGCTATTGGACATCATCCGGGACAATGCCACTATAGCTGTGGAGGCACGCTTGCAGGCGTAATTGACGTGGCTACCAAAGGTGAGCTTATTGTCGATCATTACCCCCAAGTGTTTGACGAAGCGTTAAGAGGTGACCGCGTAGTTGCCTGCCCTTATCACCGCTTGTTGCTCCGACTTTCGGTTGTTAACAACAACCACCTCAGTCTTGTGGTGAGCCAGTTCTAACTTCCTGGAACTCATCCACTCCTCCACAATTGCGGTCGAGTGGGCTGCAGTCAACTCCACCTCTTCGATCGATTCGCCGTAGACCTCCAGCGTAATATCGTCAGCGAAGCCGACGATTACCACGCCCACCGGGAACTTCAACCTCAAGACACCGTCGTACATGACGTTCCATAACACCGGACCCAGTATGGAACCTTGAGTATACGGAACCCTTGAGTATACGCACTTCCGCCCGCCTCCGTGTCGTATACTGGTACTCGATCCTGGAAGTAGTTTCCGAGAATCTTGTTACTCGGGAATTCCAAGACGCATGAGCGCATCTGCAATAGCTGCCTAACTGGCACAATAGAGAACTCCCCTCCTCTTACGCTCTATAGCATTCTCCGCGAACTTGGTAACCGACAAGATAGCGTCTTCGGTCGACTTACCCTTTCGGAAGCCAAACTGGTTACTCGATGGACCATCCGCACCCTCCATGCTTATCAACAGCCTGTTGAGGATGATCTTCTCGAGCACCTTCCCCTCCGTATCAAGCAGGCATATTGGTCTATATGCTGACGGATTCCCCGGTGGTTTTCCCGCCTTTGGCAATAGGACCAAGCTCTGCCTTTTCCATGCTTCAGGGCAGACTGCCTCGTCCAGCCTCAGCAATGGCCACTTTGATGGCCAGGTTCGGAATACCATCTGGTCCTGGCGCCTTACCTACACTAAGGGACTGTGCAATCCCCGCAAGTTCCACCATGGTTACTCTTCCCTTGTCGGCCACCCTGGCCCCTAGCAGCTCCACAAAGTGAGGCCAGGGACTTGGGTCATGACGTGGGGAGAGCCCCGCGATGATCCTCTCCAGCATCTCTGGAGACCGCTCTGTGGGGGCCATCGCCCAACGTGTCTTGGCCATTACGACCCTATAGGCGTCATCCCATGGATTCGCGTTGGCACTTTGACACAGGCCCTCGAAGCAGGCTTTTTTGCTTCATCTAATCTCAGTCTTCAAGGATACGTCTTTTGGTGCTGATGTGCGACGAGATTTTCGAAGATGGCTTCAAAGCGCTTTTTCTACTGACAACGAAACTTTAGAGGACCGATTGTGCTGATAGGAGACAATATTTTCTCACGTTTGTGTCCAAAAATTGTTGAAATTTGATTTTAAAAATGCCTGTGGATTCATATGCTTGTCACCGAACATATACTAATCTGTCGCCGCGTACTTCGGATCAATGAAGTGGGATGGACGAAAGATTTTGGGATACTGGCGGTGAAGGTTCTAAAATTGCAACAGCCTTAACAACGGTTTAATGGAGTAAATGGTCCCGAATACAAGTCTCATTCTGAAATCAGGCTATTGTACATGCAGAATTGATCGCATTGATATGCTTCGATTTACTTGGTTTGTTTGATACAAGTTTTGAAATTAACTGAAATTAACGATATTGGAGCTCACCTTCTTCTATGATTGTATGAGAATTTGTTGGATGGTGCGTTTCACCTCGGGGGAGTATTTTTTTTCTTCAACCTTTTCCATCTAGGTATAAAGTCATAATAAAATAATACTGACGCCACGTTTCTAGTTTTGATAAAACTTTTACCCAATGACTCCAACAGTCGATTTCCTATTAATGTCGGTAAGCTTGAATATATTTTCAACTGAAATATTCCTAGCTAGGTAAATTTAAGCGTGGCTACGACTAATTGTCTTCAGGGAACGCTTCAGAAAAGTATTTCCGAAAAGAAGAGAACCCACATCATTATCACTGATGGAAAAGGTCTTTGCTTGACTGCACTACTATTAAGAGCTCCAGGACACGATGTCCGTTAGATCACATGCCAGATTTTATGTGACGCGGCACTAAACAAAAATAGTCTACAAGTGATACCGCCACGGCAGGATATGTCTTTGGTTGCCGTTTCAGTACTAATGGCATAAGCCCATCCATCGCAGCAAGATCACACATCCGAAAAGAGAAACTTGCGGAGATCATATTAGAACCAAATACTTTTCTATGTGTTGTCTACAAGGTGTTTGAAGACTGAAAAGGATACGTCTTTTGGTGCTGATGTTTCATATTCCTCCGTATACCTTATATTTTTTGGAATTCATCATTGCTGAGGATCTCCAAAAAATTTTTTTTTAGAACGAAGGGCTGCCACTACGATTTACTCCATTGTTCTAGCGTCTCGCTTCCGTGAGACATAAAGCAAACGATTAAAGAAAAGCTAAAATGCAACATCCACTAAACTTCTCTCATGCGAGATGTCACATAAGCGATGGTCTTGAACTATCGTCGATAAAGTGTCATGTCATGGTTATATCGAAGATAGGATTCGACAAGTGCCAAACATTCGTAATGGTGAAGGAATATTATCAGTTGTGGAATCTGTGGTACAACGCCACAACTTATCAACTGCAAGATTTCTATAAATATTAATCATTTATCCATTCGCATGCTATTTGTCTAACGCGACAAATTTCATTCCCGAAAACAAAAATTCAAATTTGAAAATTGCCCATTCTAGAAGAAGAACTGAACCAGTTTGGCGCACCCTATTACGCACATAAATGATCATGGAAGCACATCAACCAAAGCCAAAGCTTTTCGCGGCATCAAACGTCAGCCAATCAATAACGAGAGCGACGGGGACGGGATTCCACACCCGCCATCATCCCGTTCCCGGCTGGAAAAATAATGACCTGTTAAGCCCTGGCCGGTTGTTCGGGTTTTGCCCGAAAGCGCCACTATAATTGATTTTATTACACGACAACGGTCGGTCCATAGATCACCATTAGCTAGACACCGGGTCCATTAACTATCGTGCACCGTCCGCAAACCCCTCTCCGGGGGCCATACTGATTTTTCTCCACTACGATGGAATCAATGAAAATGAAACACTACACTGGAACAGGTGTTGGGGCGTGTTTGCGTGTGTGCAGAATAAGAATGGCCGGAATATCCGCCTCCGGCCGGAATACCGGAAAGCAAACAACGATTTCACACTATTTTTGTTTTGATAGTAGAGTAAGTTGCTTGTTTGCTGAAGGGATGAATTCATGACATACGACCGGCACCATCTGACTATTGAATTGCCTTGAACAATGAACAATTTATCAACTTTTATGTGCGGACAATGACTTTCAAATCTATTTATGTGTGAGGCATGGTCAATGCTCAAACTATTGAAGCAATTTATTAGGGAAGAGGCAGTTCATTTTTATTTTAATGAATATGTTTACCTCATCTAACAATTGACAAATATAACTGCCGGATGGCAAATGAACAATGCCAAAAATATTTATTATGTTTAGAGGTGATACACAGATTTCTTGGTAACAGCATATCATGCGTTCATTAATTATGTTATTAATGCGAACGGCGCATGGTACATCCTCAGATAGCGTTGCGAAGGAGCTTTTCTTTGTAAGATGTGTTGGTTATTTAAACCTTATCTCTATCTAATAGATATCCCATTCCTAGTCTCATGAAAGACCGTTCTGAGGGACACATCTATTGTGAGATTTTTTTGCAACTAATCCCGAATAAATGATTTAAATCTGCAATCACAGCCCTGGTGTTGACGTTGGCTATTAACGTCCCACTCCATCTTCATCGTCCGATTTTATTACAATATCATCAGTGTAGGGAACCGCGCGCTGAAAGGTTGGGCGTCGGGCCATTGTTATTCACCGGGAAACAGAAACGCACACAGGTGCGGACGCATATACCCTCGGGGTGGTGTTGATTTTTGCCCAGTAACCATTAAATATCACTCAATTCGTGGGACCAATTATTCAACAAACGTATCAGCAATTTATCTTCATTAATGACCATTGGTGCTGCTAATGTGCGTTCTATTTGTTAAAGCGTCGTACTACGACCGTTCGCCAGTTGATACGAGCTGGGGGTGTGTTCCTGCTTTGATACAGATGTCACCATCTAAAAATATCCGAATGTTAATTGAACCGGCTAGTGCGAGCATACAACAAAAATGAGTACTAAAAATAAATTCGATATTCAATATTTTGTGATTATGATCGTGTACAAAAAAGTCATGTATACTGCATTTTTTAATGAATTCAGGAGCTTGAATATTAGTAAAAAAATTAAGTAATTTAATTATCACCTCTTTAAGAAAATACTTTTTTTGCCTCACTTGAATTATTTGACGAACTAAACTGATTTGAACTGATTTTGGATGAGTTTTGGATTGAACTTGATTTGTATTTGATTTGCATTGATTTTGATTTAGATTTGGATTGAAACAAATTTGGATTGGATTTGAATAAAATTCGGATTGCATTGGATTTTGACTGGCTTAGGATTGGATTTGCCAAATCCAATCCAAATCTAAATAAAAATCGATGCAAATCAAATACAAATCAAATTCAATTAAAAACTCATCCAAAATCAGTTTAAATACAATCCAAAGCCAATCCAAATTAAGTCCAAATCCGATCTAAACCCGATTCATTTACAATCCAAATCCAGTTCAAACCCAATCCAAACCCAATCCTAATTCAATCCAAAGCAATTTGAAATTCAATCAAAGTCTAATCCAAATCTAATCCAAATCCAATCCCAAGCCGATCCAACTCCAATGCTAATCCAATCCAAATCCAGTCCAAATCCAATCCAAATCCACTTCAAGTCCAATCCAAATCTAATCCAAATCAAATCCAAATCTAATTCAAATTCAATGCAAATCCTTTCAAAATCCAATCCAAATCCAATCCCAATCCAATCCAAATCTAAATAGAATCCAAATCCAATCCCAATCCAATCCAAATTTAATCCAAATTCAATCGAAAGCCAATCCAAATCCAAGCCGAATCCAATCCAAATCCAATCCAAATGCAATCCAAATTCAATCCAAATCCAATCCATATCCAACCCAAATCCAAGCCAAATCCAATCCAATCCAAATTCAATCCAAATCCATCCAAATCATATCCATATTCAATCCAAATTCTATCTAAATCCAATCCATATCCAATCCAAAGCCAATACAAATCCAATCCAAATCCAATCCAAATTCAACCCAAGTCCAATTAAATTCAATCCAAATCCAGCCCAAATACAATCTAATACCAATCCAAATCCAATCCAGACCCAATCCAAATTCAATCCAAAGCCAATTCAAATCCACTCCGAATTCAATCCAAATCCAAGCCGAATCCAATCCAAATCCAATCCAAAGCCAATCCAAATTCAATCCAAATCCAATCTAAATTCAATCCAAATCCAATCCAAATTCAATCCAAATCCAGCCCAAATACAATCTAATACCAATCCAAATCCAATACATATCCAATCCAAACCCAATCCCAATCCAATCCAAAGCCAATCCGAAGCCAATCCAAATTCAATCCAAATCAAATCCAATCCCAAGCCAATCCAACTCCAATCCAAATCCAGTCCAAATCCAATCTAAATACACTTCAAGTTCAATGCAAATCCAATTCAAATCCAAATCCAATTCAAATCCAGTCCAAATCCAATCCAAAACCACTTCAAGTCCAATGCAAATCTAATCCAAATCCAAATCCAATTCAAATCCAGTCCAAACCCAATTCAATTCCAATTCAAATCCAATTCAAATCCATTCCAAATCAAATCCAAATCCAATCTAAATCCAATTCAAATCCAATCCAAATTCAATCCAATCCCAATCAAAATCTAATCCAATCTCAATACAAATCCAATCCAAATGCAATCCAATCCCAATCAAAATCTAATCCAATCTCAATCCAAATCCAATTCAAATCCAATCCAAATTCAATCCAAATCCAGCCCAAATACAATCTAATACCAATCCAAATCCAATACATATCCAATCCAAACCCAATCCCAATCCAATCCAAAGCCAATCCGAAGCCAATCCAAATTCAATCCAAATCAAATCCAATCCCAAGCCAATCCAACTCCAATCCAAATCCAGTCCAAATACAATCTAAATACTCTTCAAGCTCAATGCAAATCCAACTCAAATCCAAATCCAATTCAAATCCAGTCCAAATCCAATCCAAAACCACTTCAAGTCCAATGCAAATCTAATCCAAATCCAATTCAAATCCAGTCCAAATCCAATTCAATTCCAATTCAAATCCAATTCAAATCCATTCCAAATCAAATCCAAATCCAATCTAAATCCAATTCAAATCCAATCCAAATTCAATCCAATCCCAATCAAAATCTAATCCAATCTCAATACAAATCCAATTCAAATCCAATCCAAATGCAATCCAATCCCAATCAAAATCTAATCCAATCTCAATCCAAATCCAATCCAAATCCATGCCAAATCGAATCCAAATCCAATCTATATCCAATCCAAATCCAATCCAGATCCAATTCAAATCCAGCCCAAATCCAATCCAAATCCAACCAAAATTCAATCCAAATCTAATCCAAATTCAATCCAAATCCAGCCAAAATACAATCTAATACCAATCCAAATCCAATACAAATCCAATCCAAACCCAATCCCAATCCAATCCAAATCAAATCCGAAGCCAATCCAAATTCAATCCAAATCAAATCCAATCCCAAGCCAATCCAACTCCAATCCAAATCCAGTTCAAATCCAATCCAAATCCACTTCAAGTTCAATGCAAATCCAAATCCAATTCAAATCCAGTCTAAATCCAATCCAAAACCACTTCAAGTCCAATGCAAATCTAATCCAAATCCAAATCCAATTCAAATCCAGTCCAAATCCAATTCCAATCCATTCCAAATCAAATCCAAATCCAATCTAAATCCAATCCACATCAAATCTAAATGCAATCCAAATCCAATTCAAATCCAATCCAAATACAATCCAATCCCAATTAAAATCTAATATACGGCCCTCCTTAGCCGTGCGGTAAGACGCGCGGCTACAAAGCAAGACCATGCTGAGGGTGGCTGGGTTCGATTCCCGGTGCCGGTCTAGGTAATTTTCGGATTGGAAATTGTCTCGACTTCCCTGGGCATAAAAGTATCATCGTTGTTAGCCTCATGATATACGAATGCAAAAATGGTAACCTGGCTTAGAAACCTCGCAGTTAATAACTGTGGAAGTGCTTAATGAACACTAAGCTGCGAGGCGGCTCTATCCCAGTGTGGGATGTAATGCCAATAAGAAGAAGAAGAAGAAGAAGAAGAAGAAGACAATCTCATTCCAAATCCAATTCAAATCCAGCCCAAATCCAATCCAAATCCAATCCAAAGTCAATCCAAAGCCAATCCGAATCCACTTCAAGTTCAATGCAAATCCAATTCAAATTCAAATCCAATTCAAATCCAGTCTAAATCCAATCCAAAGCCACTTCAAGTCCAATGCAAATCTAATCCAAATCCAAATCCAATTCAAATCCAGTCCAAATCCAATTCAAATCCAATTCAAATCCAGCCCAAATCCAATCCAAATCCAATCCAAAGCCAATCCAAATTCAATGCAAATCCAATTCAAATCCAAATCCAATTCAAATCCAGTCTAAATCCAATCCAAAACCACTTCAAGTCCAATGCAAATCTAATCCAAATCCAAATCCAATTCAAATCCAGTCCAAATCCAATTCAAATCCAATTCCAATCCATTCCAAATCCAATCCAAATCCAATCTAAATCCAATCCACATCAAATCCAAATTCAATCCGAATCCAATTCAAATCCAATCCAAATTCAATCCAATCCCAATTAAAATCTAATACAATCTCATTCCAAATCCAATTCAAATCCAATCCAAATACAATCTAAATTTAATATAAATCCAATTCAAATCCAGCCCAAATCCAATCCAAAGCCAATCCAAATCCAATCTGAATCGGTTCCAAATCTAATCCAAACACAATCCAAATCCAATCCAATCCCAAGCCAATCCAACTTCAATCCAAATCCAATCCAAATCCAACCCAAATCCAAATCCACTTCAAGTCCAATGCATATCCAATCCAAATCCAATTCAAATCTAGTCCAAATCCAATTCAAATCCAGTTCAAATCCAATCCAAATCCAACCTAAATCAAATCCAAATCCAATCTTAATCAAATCCAAATCCAATCCAATCCCAATAAAAATCTAATCCAATCTCAATCCAAATCCGCTTCAAATCCAATCCAAGCCAAATACAATCTGAATCCAATCTATATCCAATGCAAATCGAATCCACATCTAATCCAGATCCAACCCAGAGACAATCCAAATGCAATCCAAATCCAAGCCAAATCCAAGTCGAATCCATTTCAGATCTAATCCAAACACAATCTAAATCCAATCCAAATCTAAACAAATTCATACTAAATGCAGATATTGGTCCAAAAAATTTATCAGCAAATTATTTTCTCAACTTTTCCATTAGATATGGATGGCAACGCAGCTTTTAGAAAGAACTTTTTCCAATGATATAAATTATAAATGTTTGTTTGTTTTGGAACACATTGGTTTCCGAACCATGAAGTTTTTTAAAAGGAAAATGAATATTCTGAATATCAGTCTCTAACTTCGATTGCAAAAGTATCACAAGAACTAAAACTTGAGTACACAAACCACAATCACAGCATACAAAACTCATTAAACCAACCCTTGTAGATTCCGAACTCTGTCACCACCAACTGAATATGAATTTTATTTTCGCTACATTTGCACTCTGCACCGAATTCCAGCTACCCCTGTTCCCATGAAATCCCGCAAAAATGCGACATAAAATACTTAGAAATGTTTTCCATATTATTTGTTTCCATATTCTCTGCTACATTTCATCATCAATATAAAACAAACTGACAAATCCAACTCGTCCATCGTCGATCTGTCCCGTAACAACAAACCCAAAACCAAACAAAAAAAAATCTGCCAAAAACTTTACCGTCAAACTCGCGACAAACGAAAAACCTGATTTTTGCTTTGGATTTTGTCAATCGTCGATCGTCGCCCGTAAATGTAAGTGATAATCTTTTTGCGAGTGAATCGCAATTTTCCCCTCGAGTAGCCATTTGTAGGATTATCGTTTCCTTGGGTTCTTCTTCCGTTTGGTGCCTAGTTTAATATTCGAACACGTTTTTAGAGTAGATGTATTAAGAAAGTTGACAAAAAAAATAAAGCCATTATTTTGTGTTTTGGTTGGCTAGAAGTTTTATTTTGCAATATTACCATTCGAAAAGCGTTTCTTTTTTGGCATTCCGGAGATCGAAATTAAATTGTTATTCAATCCTATGCATCTGCGAATGCCAGAAGAAATTCTACCGTGTTATACCATTTTTTGAAAACAAACCATCTTTCTGTGTCTCTCCCATCTTTCAACGCCACCGAAAATCCCGTCTGAGCAGATGATTCTGCGTATGGAGGCTCCAGTAAGTAGATTTTTGCGTAACACATTTTTATATAATACTCTACTTTTCGGGTTTTAGTAGATGATATTTTGAGCGAAAACCTTTGCATCCATATTTTTCCCCTCCCTCGGCTCCAAAACGGCGATTGAATCCAATCCGTGCCACAACCGAAAAAAAGTACATCGAACAGCAGCCGTTACTTGTTATTGGTTATTTTTCTTCAATTTTTATGTGAGATCCTTTATCTGTTCGCCTGTTCAATTTACATTTCCATTTTCATGAAGAGTAGAGCCCTGACAGCAACAGCAGCAGTAGTAGAGACAAAAAACGAACCCTAAACTATGGAGAAAAGTTTCCACGTGAAAACAACCAAGACGACGACGTCTTGGAAATGCAACTTTCCTTCCGTTTCCGTTCAGATTTTTGTTCCACTTTTTTTTAGTCACCCACTCCCGCACCACTAAACCCTGTCATGCCGCACTATTGGTTTCCTTTTCGAATCTTTCACTGCATTGCAAATATTCAATTTCCCAAAAGAGGAAAACTTTTGTTTTAGTCTTATGGCGCTCGGCGTGAGTTCTGTGTTTGCAACATTTCCATTCTTTTATATATTTTCCTGTCTCTCTAGTCCGTTCCGCTGCCTTAAATCTAATAAGATGTTTATTTTATTTCACTTTTCCTCGGGGCACTTCAACTAGCCCGGCTAGCATTTTTCCTATGGAGGATTTGGCTGACCATTGCGCTGCCAATTTGGGTGAGGGGGTGGTCTGTATGGAAATCCACAGAACCCAGTCCTTCTGCACTCGTCATTGTTCAATTTCTCGCTGAAATGGTTTTGTCTTGGGTTGACCCGCTCGCTCTCTCTCTCTTTCTTCGTTTGCCATTTATTTGCAGAAACCAATTCAAAAATTTACATTTATTCGCCTCGTAAAACGCCAACCAGGCACTACTGTTGTACTATCGGTTGTGCTGTTTTTCGAGTGGACAGCGGTCGTTTTGCTCCGAACGATAATGTGTGCGGTGGGACGGAATGGAGTTTCTTTGGCAGAATTGTGTAGTCGGGGCCAAGTAAGCCTTTGTGAGTTGAATTACTTATTGTGCTCTGTTTTCATCAAACACAATGACCTTTTCATAACGTTGCCATATTTATATAGGAAGGGAATCTGCAATATCACAATGGAAGCACATTACTCATATCAGATGGGTAGATTGATGCTGTATAATATCCCATACTAATTAAATGTAGTAGCTTTAACAGAGATGTTGACTTTGCTCAGGTGATGGACTTCCCTAACTGCGAGCGCAGACACTTTTCATTTTTTCACAAAATACTTGTAGAAGGTTTGTTCTTTTGATTGATTCGGATACTTCAGCATCTATTTTTCAAATAGTCCGATTTTGCTAACATCGACCAAAACAATGGAGGACCCAATTTCTCACCTGACAAGAATTCTTTAAAAAAAAGTCAGGGAAAGAGTGGAAAATTTAAGTCACACTTGAAAAACAAGAAAGAGACATCTTGCGGAACATTCATTCATTAACAAAGGAGAGCTAGTTTCTAAAATCGTTGCATTCCGTACCAAATTCTCAGAATTTTCCTCATTTGATAATATTAGGGTTATAAATGCATATTTCAGTGTACATTTTGACACATCTGAAGGCCACAAGGTCATTTCTTTTCCTTTTCCAAGAAAAGGCGGAAATGAGACTTATCTGACCCTCAGAAATGTGCAAAATTACAGTTATATAAATACAAGCAAAATAAATGCAAATTTGAGTGTTTTTCCTTCATAAAATGGCTGTAACAGAACTCGAAGAACTTTGGTCTGCAAAATTTTAATGCGTGACAAACTTATCAAAACAATAATTACTATGTTCCAACAAAAATAAAAATAAAAACAATGTATGGTTGTTCAGAAAAAAAATATCATTTTGTTTTTTATTTTAAGTAATTTTTTTCAATATTTATCGAACAGTGCCGCAGTTTAAAAGAAAACCAGCTGCTTGGTTTAGTGTTTAAGTTCATTTGTCCAAGTAAATCGTTTTGATTTCTATAATAAATCAATTATCTTTCAAGCTGAACTTTTTTTTTCGATTTTCGTGTTTCTTTTGTTATGTCATAATTTAACTTGTAACACAAATTCAATAGATTACCTCATCGAACTTGTATCTTTTGACCCCGATTAATGTAAGCCACGAACAACAAATTTCCTCCCAAATACCCATTTTGCAAATATAATCTCGTTCCACGGAACCGCTTTTTTATCATTTCAAAGGGCTACGACACTAAAGTTGCACATTTTACAGCATCGTTGCAGCGTTCGACTACTTTATTTCCATCCGTATACAAGAAAACGATTTCCTTGCAACATTTTTCTTCTCGTCCAGCTCGTTCTCTCTTGTGTTCTGTATGTGTGTGTGTATTTATATCGATACCTACCAAGCTGTTCAGTTGTTGTTCGGTTTGGGTCTCACGGTCTCACCATTACGTGTTGTCAAAGTTTGTAGCTACAAACCCCCCTCCGATCAACACAATAACGAAACAAAAACTAAAAAAGTGTCTCTTCTCGGATCGTTTCTTTCTTGGCCACCCCACTTGCAGAGATGGAAAGTGCACCGAGGAACATTCAAGTGCGCCCGTTAAGTTCATCGACAATGGTTATCACTTGGGAGCCACCTGAGACGCCTAATGGACAAGTGACTGTAAGTTTCGCTCCACTTGCATCCCCCACTGAATGGGGGTCCGATCCGGGCTTCTCTGCCACTGGTTGTTACATAAGCGAGAATGTGTCGCGCTGATGTCGGTGTACCGAATGCTTTTTAAATATGCATTCGATTTTGGCGCTCCGACATCCCCGGATGGACCTCCTCGGACCGTCGACAACAAAGAACACTCCGATAATTGTATAACATTTTCCTTATCCTACTCCAAACAGGGCTACAAAGTGTACTACACCACAAACCCCGGCCAACCGGAAGCATCCTGGGAATCGCAGATGGTGGACAACAGCGAGCTAACGACCATCTCCGAGTTAGCGCCGCACGCAATCTACACCATCCGGGTGCAGGCGTTCACGTCCATGGGGGCCGGTCCGATGTCCAACCCGGTACAGGTCAAAACCCAGCAAGGTAATTATTTGAAATGGATTTTGTTTGGTCCGCGTGTGGGTCACACCGAACGGGGGCTTTTCGTGTATATGTGAAGGTAGCGCGAATGTGCGAGATTCGGTTTCATGTGGGGCGTTCGATTGTGCTTACCGCAAATAGCCACAGCCAGCCGCGACAAAGCAAAGGCTTTCGGTTGGTTTGCTACTTACTTATTCAAATAAGGGCTAATAGGGTGTTAATAGAGGACCGCCAACCGTTTCCACATCGGCAGGACCAAAATAGAAAACATTAGGTGTCATAGACATAAAATTTTCACAGGAAATAAGCGACGCATTGACATCCATACGATGGAATAGGTAATTAGGGGTAATAATGAATTATGTGAAGCAATGTGCTATAATTTTAACACTCTATAGCACTAAGGCACTCAACTCGGGTCAATACGACTTGGCGCCTCGGAACGGAAACTATAGAAGCGCTTGTGCTAGAAATATGAGCCACTAGTTTAAATTCTGTTTAAGTTTCAGGTAGGGGAAAGTGGGGCAGGACGGCCACCTTAATCGGTAACCCTTGTAAAAAAGTGAAACTCCTTCGAATTCTGATTTGTCCATGAAACCTCTACAGGGGTTGGACAGAATGATCGGGACAGGCAAAATTGTATCGAAATTCAAATGACCATAACTCTGTGAAAAATCAACCGATTTCTTTGGTTCTTACAGTGTTCGACGGGAAAATTAGACAAGTTTTGGGAAACTGTTTCGAATCCATGTTCAGACCGCTGGATACTGGAGATAATCCGGATTATTTGAGGGCATGCCAAAAATGCTATTTTTTGAGCGCTTGTATTTTTTGCTTGTGCGAAATGTTGACTCTTTTTATATGGTTTACATAAACTAGAGCTCTTCCTGAGTTGATTGATATATTGACGTCACAGATCGGACACCTGAGATATGGCCGTTTCCGTGAAATCCGTGAAACCGGTTCTACCCATTGACGCATGCACACTATTGTTCTAGTAGGCAGCGTTCTTGCACCAAGTGGTATCCTGTGTTTCTGAGCAAATATTTCAATCACAATTGTCCTAGTAAAGGTGAGCCCCGGTCCGAAAATCGTTTCGTAATTCGATAACTCGAAAACCACATTGCCAGAGTTTTTACGTCTTCAGACGAAATTATCTACAAGAAAATATCTATTTTTGGTGTAAGTTGTCATTGTTGAAGAGCAACATAATGTACATCGTAGCAACATAGCAACATTGCCGTAGAGCGGTGTAACATAGTTACCTTGTTGTGTTAAATAAATAAAATTTTCATTCTCTGTTCTCAACTCACTGAAACAAGACGTGTTTCATTTCCGTCCACCTGCATAACTCTATCAGGTTATGGGCTCAGAGTAGTGAGGCGGATACTGGAGTATTATAGAAAGCGAGAATCTTTAAAAGCGAAGCAGTTGTTATATTGTGATGGAGTGGGGAAGAATTCCAAAACTCAACAGTTCCAACTACCAGTCGTGGTCGTTTGCGGTTCAAGCGCTGCTGAGACGGGAACAATTATGGAAATATGTCGACCCAGGGACAGCACCGGCTGAAGTAACCGAAACGTGGACTAATGGCGATGAAAAGGCACTGGCAACAATTCATTTAACTTTGGAAGAAAGTCAGTACAGCATTATCCAACATAAAACGACGGCAAAATCGACATGGACTACGTTGAAGGAACACCACAATAGAGCATCGCTGGGACAGAAGGTAACTCTCTTGAAGCAAATTACGAATCAGAACTATCGAGTTGGAGAAAGCATGGAAATGTATTTAGAAGATATTCTGAAGAATTACGCGAGATTGGAGAGCTCTGGATTCAAAATGCAAGAATGTCTCAAGGTCGCCTTAATTCTCCGAGGACTTCCAGATTCATTCAATCCTCTGACGACAGCTTTAGAAGCTCGCAACGAAGACGATCTCAAACTAGAAATGGTGAAAATTAAACTAATTGATGAAGCCGAAAAGCAGTCGAAACAGAGAGGAGGAATAGAAGAACAAGCCTTGAAGATCGCGGGCAGAGGTAAGCAGCTAAAATCAATATCCTGCTACTTCTGTGGAATGCAAGGTCACCGGAAGAAAGAATGCAAAGCGTTTCTTGCGGAGCAACATTCAAATGAAAAACATAAGAAGAAGTATCAGAAAGAAAAAGCAAAAACAGTTCGAGAAAACGATCGCAGCAAAGCCTTTACTTTTATGGTCCGGAACTGTGGTAATCCAACGAAATCCTGGATAGTGGACTCGGGTGCGACTTCCCACTTGGCAAGCGATGAAGAACTATTTCAGCGATTGGATAGATCAGCACGACCTGTGATTTCTTCTGCCGATGGAAAACTGATTCGTACCGCCGGAATCGGTGATTGTTTGATTCAATGCATGAATAACAGAGGTGAAGTAATTAAAGTCACGTTGACAGAAGTTATCTACGCACCGGAACTTGAAGGAAATCTTATTTCTGTGACCAAACTGGCGAAAAAAGGTGTACGTGCAGTATTTGATGCTGAAAAGTGCAGTATGTTTTTTAAAGGGGAAGAAATCGCGACAGCAGATCGAATCATTGGTTTGTACCGGTTAAACACGGTGGATGAAGCGCGATCCATGTTGATAGGAAATCGTCAGCATAATAAGGATTGTCAACATTTGTGGCACCGGCGACTTGGACACAGAGATCCGGATGTTCTTGCAGAAATCGATCGAAAAACTTGGTATCTGGTATGAAAGTGAGAAATTGCGGAATACGAATGCCATGTGAATCATGTATCGAAGGGAAGATGGCAAGGCCGGCGTTTCCATCAGTTGCTGTGAAGACTACAAAGGATGTTTTGGATATCGTACATACTGATGTGAGTGGCCCAATGACGAAAACTTCAGGTGGATGCAGATACTATCTAACCATGATCGACGACCACAGCCGCTACACAATTGTATATTTTCTGAAAGAAAAGTCTGAAGTTGAAAGCAGAATTCGTGAATACGTACGATATGTTGAGAATCAGTTCCATAAAAAACCGAAGATCATCCGATCGGATAGAGGTGGCGAGTATATAAGCCAGAAACTTAGGCAATTCTACGCTGAAGAAGGCATTAAGGCAGAATACACGGCTGGATATGCTCCTCAACAAAATGGTGTGGCAGAACGAAAAAATAGAAGCTTGAACGAAATGGGACTTTGCATGCTTTTAGACGCTGGGCTGCCGAGAAGGTTTTGGGCGGAAGCTGTGAATACGGCTGCTTATTTGCAAAATAGGCTGCCTACGAAAGCAATTGACGTTACACCCTTTGAAACCTGGTTTGGCAGGAAACCCGATTTCAGTCATCTCAAAGTTTTTGGATGTCAGGCATACATGTGGAAGCCTCAACAAAAGCGCAAGAAGTTCGAACCCAAAGCCATCAAGTTGACGTTTGTTGGATATGCAAATGAAAGCAAGGCGTATAGATTACTCAACACTACTTCAGGAGAAATTTCAATTAGCCGGGATGTGAAGTTCCTTGAAAATAATGATGAAGCGATAAAGGAACCTACTGAATTCACTGACGAATCGATCAATACTGATGGAGAAGTTCAAGTACGATTGCTAGATGAAGTAGATGTCGAACTAGGTAATGAGATACGTGATGAATTGGATGATTCAGTGCAATTTTACGAGGCCGAAGGCGGAGAAGTAACAAATGAACCTAACGAAATGAGCAATGTGGATCATCATGCAAATGAAGAACAATGTATTGAATCTGTTACAGTACGCCGATCCACTCGAATGAATATTGGAGTACCACCTGGAAGATATACGGAGTCAATTAGCATAGCAGTTCATCAGGCAGAACCTAAAACTTTTACAGAAGCAGTATCCTGTTCTGAACAAGAAGAGTGGAAAGCAGCAATGAAAGAAGAGATGATATCACACCAAGAGAATGGAACGTGGGAGATTACCAAACTACCTCCAGGACGCAAAGCCATAGGTTGCAAATGGGTATATAAGCGAAAGCTGGACGAGACTGGTCAAATAGCAAGATATAAAGCCAGGCTGGTAGCTCAAAGTTTTTCTCAAAATTTGGCACGGACTATGATCTTGTATTCGCTCCTGTAATAAAGCAAGCAACTTTTCGGGCTGTTTTAACACTGGCTAGTAGGGATCGGATGCTGGTGCGTCATGTAGACATCAAAACGGCATACCTGTATGGAGAGTTGCAGGAGGAGATCTACATGAAACAACCTCCAGGTTTCAAGATTGATGATACAAGTAAGGTGTGCAAACTACGACGCAGCATATATGGACTCAAACAAGCGGCAAGAGTATGGAACCACAAGATTGATGGATTTTTCAAAAAATTGGGATTTCATAGCTCAACTGTGGATCCCTGCCTATACGTTAGACGAACGAAGACTACCAAGATGTACCTTCTCCTATACGTAGATGACATTGTAATTGTGGTTCAAAGCGAAGCTGAGTATCAAGCCTTGGTAGCAGCATTTCAAGAAGAATTTAAAGTAACAGCGCTCGGAGATTTACGTTTTTTCCTTGGAATACAGGTTAAAAAGAGAGAAGGAAGATACACATTGAATCAAAAAGGCTATATTTCAAAAATTTTGTCCCGTTTCCGAATGGAGAATTGCAAGTCCTCGAAAATTCCTATGACAACCGGCTTTCTACAACAAAAGGAGGAGAATATACTTGAAAATCAAGAAGAGTACCAGAACGTGATTGGGTGTTTGTTGTATATCGCTGTCAATACTAGGCCTGACGTAGCAATCGCAACATCTATTCTTGGAAGACGAGTATCTAAACCAACCACAGCCGATTGGAATGAAGCAAAAAGAATACTTCGATATCTCAAGGGCACTGCAGAACACGAACTGTATTTAGGCGGAGGGCCATCATATAAAATGGAGTGTTACGTAGACGCAGATTGGGCCGGAGAAGTCGGAGACCGTAAATCAAACACTGGATACATATTTAAGCTCGGAGGTGGACTTGTTCATTGGCGATGTAGCAAACAGACAAGTGTTTCATTGTCAAGTACTGAGGCGGAATACATCGCACTTGCAGAATGTCTTCAGGAATTGCAATGGATGCGACAGCTGATGGAAGATCTAGGCGAACCGTTGAAGTTACCCGTGCGTGTAAATGAAGATAACCAAAGCTGCATAGCTCTTACTATTGCAGACAGAATTACACGAAAATCAAAACATATTGATACAAAATACTGCTTTGTCAAGGACCTTGTGAAGAAGAAAATAGTTAATATCCAATATTGCCCAACGGACAAAATGGAGGCAGATCTTCTAACAAAACCTTTAGGAGCAGTCAAACTAAAGCAACTAAGAGAAGCAATTGGTGTACGATTAGTCAATGTTGAGGAGGAGTGTTGAAGAGCAACATAATGTACATCGTAGCAACATAGCAACATTGCCGTAGAGCGGTGTAACATAGTTACCTTGTTGTGTTAAATAAATAAAATTTTCATTCTCTGTTCTCAACTCACTGAAACAAGACGTGTTTCATTTCCGTCCACCTGCATAACTCTATCAGTCATTAGGGTGGCCCTTTTGTGACAAATTTTGTAAAATTTTTGTTTTAATCTTTTAAATTGGGGGTCGTACTGTTCTACAAAGTTGTAGAAAATTTAATTCTAAGCATTTTTGCCAAAATAATATTAATTTCATCTCATACAGGTAATTTTTCATGACAAAATTACTAAATTTAGATATGGTGGTCCCGGAAAAACAGTTTTTAGCTTCTACTTTTTTCAATTCAAATTATGTTCAAAAACTGTCAAAGCATCGCTTCAGCTTTGTTTTAAATCATCTCTATTTTGATGATTTTCAAATGCATTTGAGGGTTAGGCGACTCTTAATCCTGGAGATGACGTTGTTCCTAATGCAGTTGGCAATACCGCCCCAAGCTGACATATGTATATTCAAAAAATTATATTCTTTTTATCATAATTACTGTAAATCTCCTCAAATTACTCATGAAGATAGACTTTAGTTATATGAAAGCCTTGGTAAATATTAATTAGTGCTGAAAAATGAGTAATTTAGGCTTTAAACCTCAAATTATGTAACTACAAAATTATAAGAAACTTCGAACTTCAACTAAACCATCTTAAAATCAATATTTCAAAAACAAGTGAGGTTGTCAAAATGCGTTTTTTAGTTGTATAGCCCTTTAACATTAGTGTTAACCATCCCTCGTAATAATAATGTGAATATAATACTCACTTAAGTCATAATCAACGTTGGCTGTTTTGCGCCACTTTCCCCTATTGAGGCATTCCACGGGGGCATGTCAGTCGATCCTGAGCGACCATTTCGAAAATATTTGAAACTCTGCACAGTTTTTCAATTTCATCTAAATCGTCATTTTTCGATATCAAATCTTCATATTGAGTCACGACTAACTTTTCAAAAGGGTGTATGTGAAAATGGTTCAAAAATATTTAAAAAGCTGCACAGCAAAAACGGAATGTTCGATTGTTATGATTTTTTCAGCAAAGTTAGACAACTAAATGGTGATTCTTAAGAAAATGTGCACAGTAAAAAAAAATTTTTTTTTGCTTTTAAAAATATCATTTTTGTCACAAAAACTCAAATATCTCAAAACCCTATCTTTTTTCGAACGTAATTTTTTTAGGGAAAACGGTCCATTATATTAGCTATCTACCATAAAAATTTGGTGATGGTAAACTAATAAACAAAAAAGTTATGACATTTCAAACATTTCACAATTTTCACATTTAGTAAAAATTTTTTTTTCTGTGTAAGTTATTTCGAGAATTGCAGTTTGATGCAGATTTTATTGTTAAGGGACGTGATTTAAACAAGTTGTTTTCATGATATTTTGATTTAATTATTCATAGCATCTATAAGAAACTTAGACACGATCCAGTGTTGTGATCAAAAGTATTGATAGTGTCATAATTTTCATTGCACGTGACTGGCGAAAAATTCTTTTAATAGTGTTGAAACCTGTTGATAATAACGTTGATAGAAACATATCAGAAATGTTATTTTTAAGACAAAAGCTGCAAAATCAAAGATTTATATACACGTGTACGTCTATAGTTTACCTGCAAAAAATATACCTCTTAGAGAATAGACTTTATGATCGGGAGGAAACGGGTATCTTCAACAACAACAAATGCATGATAGGTACATACCATGACAATGTTTCACGAAAAAGCAAAAAATTACTACTACTAAGGTTGTTAAAGATCTTATAGTAATTTTTTCTTCAGTCAAGCAAATGACACCAAACTAGTCAGTAAAAACTTAAAAGTGATTTTGTTTATTGAAATATTACGAACAACATGAGTAGCCGCTTTCTCAACTGTTGTAGGCCGTTTGATGGAAAAAGTGTTCAAAAGAGTTACGAAATCTCACCGAAAGCACCATAGATAAACTGAAAGCGACTGGTTATGCTCCAATGTCCACATTGAATACAAATTTACGCATTTGCACGTCCTGCCGTCTAAACGTTGACAAAGAGCAATCTGTATATCATCGGTTGAGCAGAGCGCAGGAAGTTCGAAAACGACAGCAACTGAGGAATTGCCAGATGTATCGACAACAACTGAGGAATTACCAGAAGTATTAAGTGCTGAGAGCCTTGCCACCGTACCATCAGCGAAATCTGTTTCAACAAATCAATCGGAAGATGAGTGTATCCAAAAGGTCAACATCGAACGCTTTAACGAGGGCATAGCTGGGATAAAAGTGACTCCGATTAAATGGAGTAAGATGGACTACGTTTATTACCCGGAGAAAAATACCGTGAAATAAACGAAGCTGTACGAAGAAACCTCTTCAAATTAGGACCTGATGATGTGGAAAATACAGACTACGATGAGGTAATTATAAATATGAAGGAAAGGTTCTCGAATGCAGCCACGACAAGGAAAGAAAAATTATTGATTTTGTCGATGCTGCCAAGTTCGTGGTCTATTCAGGATGCCATTGATGAGTTCAAAACCAATAGAAATACAGTAAAAGAGGCAAAACAATTGAAGAATAACTGTCTTTCAACCAAAAATACTAGGTCTAGTACTGCATTAACAGATGAGACAAAAGAAATAGTAGTTCAATATTTTGAAGATGATGAAGTAAGTCGAGCTATGCCTGGTCAAAAAGATTATGTATCAGTAAAAAAGATGGAAAGCGTCAAGCAATCCAAAAACGATTAATGATGACGACTTTGAAAGAAGCGTACACACGCTTCAAGGAAATTCACGATAATATTAAAATAGGTTTTTCCTCATTTGCAAGCCTTCGGCCAAGGCAATGTAAGCTTCTTTCCAATTCAGGAACACATAATGTGTGTGTGTGCACAACCCATGAGAATATTAATCTTATTTTACATAGTTTGAAAAGAATCAATTTAACAAAGGATATTAAAATGTTAACTGGTAGTCTTTTGTGTGAAAATACAACATCAAATTGCTATCTACGATCTTGTTCGGATTGTCCAGATTCTTCATCATTGGAAAATACTTTATTCGCTGAGTTTGAAGAAAAATATATTGATCAGTTATCATTTGAGCAATGGGTGACCACGGATAGGTGTGACATAGAAACTATTGTAAAACCTGTAGATGAGTTTGTGTCATATTTTTGCTTGAAATTAGAAAGTTTAATTCCTCACGATTTCATTAAAACAGAACAATCCAGCTTTTTTAAAAATACGAAAAATACATTACAAAATGGTGAATTTTTAGTCATTTGTGATTTTTCTGAAAATTACAGCTTTGTATTGCAAGATGAAGTGCAGTCCCATCACTGGAACGTACAACAAGCTACAATTCATCCATTCGTTATTTATTTTAATGGAAGTACGCAAATTGAACACTTAAGTTTTATTATAATTTCCGAAGATTTAAGACACGATTCAGTATCCGTAAACTTGTTCATTGAAAATGATTAACTTTTTACGCGTTGATAAGCATAAAGAAGTCAAAAGATATATTTCATGTCTGATGGAGCAGCGTCGCAGTACAAAAATCGTAAGAATTTTTCGAGCCTATGTCAATTTAAATCAATGTACGGAATTGATGCAGAATGGCATTTTTTGCTACATCACATGGCAAAGGTCCTTGTGATGCTATTGGAGGAACAATAAAGCGCATGGCCACAAGAGCAAGTTTAGCCAAAGAACGTGAGCATCCAATTAAAACTGCGAAAGAACTTTTTGATTGGGCAAATCGTAGAAAAGAAAAAGATTTAACCAAATTATCATTTTGTTTTACTACTACTGAAGAGTACGAAATAAAGGCTTCAGAGCTCAGCGAGCAATTTAATAACGCGAAAACGATCCAAGGAACCCAAAAATTTCACTGTTTCATTCCATTGTCGGAAAATTAAAGCAAAACTATACTCAAACTGTGCTGATAATAATTCAAAAGTGTTCGATATTTTAAAAAATTTGAATAAAAATAAATAAAAAATAAGTATTAATAAACTGTTTTCATGATATCATAACCCATACCAAAATTCAAACCCAAAACTCTTAGAGTTTCTATAACAACATTGTATAACTGCCACATTTAATTTAATACTTAGGATAATATTAATTCATTTTTATTTATTTATACATATAATATTTATACATATAATATACATAATATCGATGAATACATAAATATGGAATATCATACAAACAACTTGTTTAACTCACGCAAGGCCCTTAACAATAAAATCAGCATCAAACTGCGATTCTTGAAAAAAAATACACGGAAATTTTTTTTTGTTTACTATATGTGAAAATTGTGAAATGTTTGAAATGTCATAACTTTTTTGTTTATTAGTTTACCATTTTTATGGTAGATAGCTAATATAATGGACCGTTTTCCCTAAAAAATAGGGTTTTGAGATATTTGAGTTTTTGTGACAAAAATGATATTTTTAAAGGCAAAAAAATTTTTTTTTTACTGTGCACATTTTCTTAAGAATTACCATTTAGTTGTCTAACTTTGCTGAAAAAATCATAACAATCGAACATTCCGTTTTTGCTGTGCAGCTTTTTAAATATTTTTGAACCATTTTCACATACACCCTTTTGAAAAGTTAGTCGTGACTCAATATGAAGATTTGATATCGAAAAATGACGATTTAGATGAAATTGAAAAACTGTGCAAAGTTTCAACTCAATAGAAAATCATGAATTAAAAATTTTCTTAAATTTTGATGCTGTTGCTTGGAATCGCTCTATTCTCATTTCAGCCGTCAAAGTTTAAATGTGCATGCGAGATGAACCCTTGAAAGTCTCGTTAATAAGGGCAATTCGTATTTTATTCTAAACTTGTTCTCCTTATTTTTATTGGCCTAACAAACACCCCCCCCCCCCGGGGGCATTGCCGCCTCGCCGCCTAGTGTTCAGTTCATTCAGCACTTCCACTGTTATTACCTTCGAGATTTCTAAGCCAAGTTACCATTTTTGCATTTGTGAAGCTAATACGATAATACTTTTATGCTCAGGGAAGTAGAGAATTTCCAATTCGATAATATCCTTGACCAGACCGGATATCGAACCCCTTATCTTCAGCTTGTCTTGCTTTGTAAACGCGGCTTATGTAGACCCCGGAAGAAAAATCGAGTCATACCCGGTCTGTGCAACTTGTTGCAAGTACATGATATTTTCACCAAGAGTTGGCAAGCCTCGTTGGATAAATACTATACTAATACAATAATTTTGAAAATTTAACGATGTGTAAAATTGCGGCTTATCCCAACCAACGAATAAACACTTGATATTCAATTAAATTAGGCTGGATTTTACAAGCAAGCACGGTATAAATGTATTTTGATTTAATAGAACAGCAAGATCGATTGAATATTATGTTTATAAATATTATGTTTATGAATATTAGATTTATTTGCAAGATAGATTTAATATTATGTTTGTTTGCATGAAAATACATTTAAAATCACAACGTATTTTTATCTGTGTACATGTAGTTTTGCAATGATTTTTTTTTGCATTGTCAAAAAATAGACTTAAATATGATAAATCTGTACCAAAATTGTACAGTCTAATTTATTTAACATAATCTTTCTTGTCAATAAATCATGTTATTGCAGAGAACATTCAAATTCCTAGTGCCTAGAACATTGCATTGCTCGACAAAACTCAAAGCGATAGATGGACTTGCCTTTGAAAAATGTTGATGTCATGTCTATTAATCGTAAATGCCCAAGACGAACTTTTAATGTAGAAAATCATATATCTCTGAAGTTTTTAGAGGTTTTTATTCGTTTTTATTAACTAAAATCAAGGGGAATAGTTGTACTTTTAGGCAAATGCAAACCCTCCACTCCGCACCCTTCCCTCTTTTTATGGTTAGGAAAACTAGGTGGCACAAGAGCGTAATTTTAGGCAGTGATATATGAAACTGGTCATATTTGGTGTTTCAATAATATGTTTAACAGCCGGTATGAACAGTGCTATTCAATATGATTCATTTGTATGAGATTTGTGCAATTAATGTAACAAAACCTTCCTTGTTGCTCTGAATAAATTAAATTTTGATGTGCCTGAAGCATGAACCTATAGTGATCCAATAAATCCATATATGTCCATTTAATAATATTCAAATAAGCCCAACTCAGATGTTATAGGTTCTCCAAATTGCCCGAGAGTTGAGTTCAATTGGTCTTTCGGTATTTCGGTTTGATACAAGGGTGATAGATGTGGTAGACTAATTGATCTGTACCCCAGAACAATTTGGAGAACCTAGAACATCTGCATTCAACTTGTTTGAACTGCATATAATACGCAAGGGCTCTAGGGACTTGAACATGTACTTCCCAACAAGTAATTAGGTTCAGGTTTCTCTTAATACAAATTGCCATACAAAAGCAATGCACGCACTTGTACATTTTATTTTATTTAACGGATTAGCAGAAAATTGCATAAAAACTTCAGTCTCAAGACGAATCATTGCACAGAAGTACCATGCGTCTCCATATGTTGTTGTGCTTATATGCTGCTGAACAGCTTTCAACATGGCTACCCACCGTTTTCCCTGGGAGGCCCATTTTTTGCCTGAAAACCCTTATGAGGACATACAGATATCGTAATAACTTAGATTATCGTTTTAACTTAGTATTTTACCTTCTATTAATCTGCAATCATGCAAACATAACAATGACTTCAACGCCATTAAAGCGACAAACCTTCTCCAATTTTGTGACCAAATCTCGGTTACTTATTCAAAAGGACGTATGTGATTTTTTAAACAAAGATTCAATCTTCGATTTGTCTAATCTGATGGCACTCCCGCGTTTACAAAATCCCATACGTCCTTTTGAATAAGTACCCGAGAAATAAACTTGGAATTTTCCTAATCAATCAAATAACGCCGGTAACCAGTCGATTCTAGAGGTCGAAAACTACAAATGCAACACATAAGCGTCACGAATACAAATTCACTGTCGAGCAGTGAGTCTCGCATCCAGTACTTTTCAGGAACTGCTTTCGGTTACATTCGAAATCAACCCAAATAAAGTCATAGTCACTGATTCCACCAATTCACGTATTTAGATATCAACTATGTCTCGTACTTGATTCGACTCAAGTGTGAAACACTGAAGATGGTCTTACAGTTGAGGTCGAAATACGTCTCTGTAAAGATTGAAACGTGGTGGACATAAATGAAATAGTACTAATAGTCTTATGACGAATTTAGTAATATTATTGATGAAGTTTAAATAGTTTTTAATAAATAAATCAATCGTAGGTGAAGGAAAACCAGCTTTATGGCGAGTGGGAGAGGTTTTATCATTTTTAATGACAATTCATTCAGTCGTTTATGTAGTTTACGAGTTTCGTGTAAGTTTTCTAGCGTCATATTAATTTTGAAATCACCAAGCAACCGAAAAAATTAGATCAAAATATTAGGGTCAGCAGCTGACATTTCAGGAAACGATCGAAAAAGCTTTGAACAATGAATATCTGATGTCTTATAAATAAACTAAATACACGTGATTGACCTACTTACCTATGGTGGTCGTAAACTCCGTGTTATCCGGAGCAACCGAAAAATTTAGATTATACGTCAAACTTCCTACACGACATTGAGGATTTTTATAAGGCTTCCGAGCCTCTTGAAAGGAGGCTTCCGAGCCTCTTGAAAGGAGGCTTCCGAGCCTCTTGAAAGGAGGCTTCCGAGCCTCTTGAAAGGAGGCTTCCGAGCCTCTTGAAAGGAGGCTTCCGAGCCTCTTGAAAGGAGTCTTCCGAGCCTCTTGAAAGGAGGCTTCCGAGCCTCTTGAAAGGATGCTTTCCAGTCTCTTGAAAGGAGGCTTCCGAGCCTCTTGAAAGGAGGCTTCCGAGCCTCTTGAAAGGAGGCTTCCGAGCCTCTTGAAAGGATGCTTTCCAGTCTCTTGAAAGGAGGCTTCCGAGCCTCTTGAAAGGAGGCTTCCGAGCCTCTTGAAAGGAGGCTTCCAAGCCTCTTGAAAGGAGGCTTCCAGGCCTCTTGAAAGGAGGCTTCCAGGCCTCTTGAAAGGAGGCTTCCGAGCCTCTTGAAAGGAGGCTTCCGAGCCTCTTGAAAGGAGGCTTCCGAGCCTCTTGAAAGGAGGCTTCCGAGCCTCTTGAAAGGAGGCTTCCGAGCCTCTTGAAAGGAGGCTTCCGAGCCTCTTGAAAGGAGGCTTCCGAGCCTCTTGAAAGGAGGCTTCCGAGCCTCTTGAAAGGAGGCTTCCGAGCCTCTTGAAAGGAGGCTTCCGAGCCTCTTGAAAGGAGGCTTTGAATCTTCTTGAAAGGATGCTTACGAACCACTTTGAGGGGGGCTTCCAAGCCTCTTGCATCGGAGCTAGGGTAAGACGGATTTTTCCTTCTCAACGCAATTTATGCAAACTTTGTCTTGTTTGGTAGTCCAAAAAGTCGCAAATGGATTGCCCTTTTTTGAAAAGTCGTGAAAAATTGGACTTCAACAAGTGCCTGGACAAAACACCCCACCGTAACCAAAGAAGTTTTACAAACCCTTATGTACTTGATATTAGAAAAGTTTGAAGTACATTTCGATAGTTCCCATATAATTTGGAAGCAACTGCTGCAGGCTCGACGCGCTTGTGTGAAGCAATTTGCAATATGGCAGCAAAATAAAATTATCATAAAACATAGACATTTTCCATAAACAATTAGGAAATTGCCAATAAAGAAATCAGGGTACGAGCAATAAATGAACATAAAATTTCCATAAACAATTAAGAATTTTTCACAAAATAAAAATAAATAAGCACTTTTAAAAGCAAAAATAGCAATTCTAAAAGAAGAATTTTCCATAAAGAAATCAAAATGTTCCACGAAAAAAATTCAAAATTTTCATAAATAAATCAATATTAGCAATAAACAATTACAAAATTGTCCACAAAATATATATTTTTTTCCATAGAAAATTAACATTTTTCCACAAAATAATCGATAAAGAGCAATCAAAAAAATGAGAAAATTTCAAAAAAAAAAATACAGGAAAGCTGATGAAATTCTACATGAACTTTAAACGCTTTTAAAGAAGGGGTCATCTATGGAAAAAAGCACAGTTTGATTGCTTTTTTATATTACTTCATGGATTTTTTTTTATTGCTCTTTATTGATCATTTTGTGAAAAAAAAATATTCTTTTTGTGGAAAAAATATATTTATTTAGTGGAAAATTTTGTAATTTTTTATTGTTATTATTGATTTATTTATGAAAATTTAGAATTTTTTTCGTGGAACATTTTGATTTTTTTATGGAAAATTCTTCTTCAATAATTACAAATTTTGCTTTTAAAAGTGCTTACTTATTTTTGTTTTGTGGAAAATTCTTAATTGTTTATGGAAATTTTGTTTTATTTATGAAAATTTTATATTTATTTATTGCTTATACCTTGGTTTCTTTTTTGGCAATTTTCTAATTTTATTATAAGAAATTTCTAGTTTTTAGGAGGAGTTCTTATTTTAGTAAATTTTCATTTTATATTCTATATTATAGTTATATTATATATTTTAGTTGGCTATGGTTATCTTGAAATCAAACAGAGGCGCTTTGGCCAGGTGGGGCGCATTATACCGTCTTACCCTACTCAGCCTTTTGAAAAAAAAAACGAAATTCGAAAAAAAAAAATGTTTGGTACATTATATCTACCAAATAGAAGCTTCCTTACCATGAGATTCGAGATTTTAGTTCAGAAGCATATTATTAACATGTTCTGATGATTTGGCCTATTGTCATCGAATAGATAATGGATATCCTAGACCTTAAACATCCGATTCAAGATAAGGTTCGTAGCTGCTGGATCGATCTTGTTTATTTCAATTACGTACAAATATCAGAAATAATTAATAATTAGTGACTCTCTAGTACTCTCCACCAGGGAATCTATTTTTCTCGGGTGCGCTTGCGAAACAAGTGACAAAAGAGAACCAACGACAAAGCTTTGTTTTTGTCGGAGATAATAATTACAAAGATCCGAAATTTTTTGTCAGCAACAAAAAAGAAGACAATTTTGTTGCTAACTTTTGATTCCGCTATTTTGCATTATCTCTACAGCAAATTTCGATTTTATGGTATCATAGTTTCTGCTGTTATAGAAATATTCGAGAATCTTACTATGATTACAAAATTAGCATCGTATTTTCGGAAATATCAGAGCATGCAAGGCAAATGATTCTTGTCATATTGTGTTTGGGTTCTGATAAAGGCTTGTTGCAAGGTGCGTTTGTCAGTAGGGGAAAGGGGGGGCAATATGCCCTAGCTGAGCAAACACTGCTTTATTGTATTATTTGTAACGCTATTCATGGGTATTTTTACATTATGCAACAGTTAAACAAGATAGCTAGTTGATACCATTCAAAAAATGACAAAAATCTCAATCATATTGATAATACTCACATTTCAAAAAATGGTGATATTTTGTTGCCGGAAAACTCATGAGGCAAAACGCCTTTTAGCTGGCAGCTCCTAGGGAACAAAGCACCATGCGTCGGCGAATCAGCATTCTGGTATGGATAGTGCGTGGAGACGCAAGTACATTGTAGTTTAGAGCCACTAGGGCATTTTGGCTCGCCAAAATGTTAGATGTTTCTTCAAAATGTGGAAATTTTCGGTTTTTCCGCCTTCCCTTACTCTATTTTGAAACTTTTTTCGCCTAACCTACATAATTTTAGATCTAGTTTTGTTACGGCCATCCTAGTGACGGTAAATATGAGGGAAACTACAAAAGGCGTTTTGCCTCGGGGGGAGTTTTGGAGCCTCTTCCCTTAACAAACTCTATTGACGACAAAGGGTATAATGTTAGGCGTTGCTCGAATATTGATTCCCTGCTCTCCACTGATGAGTCTCCAGTCACCATGCGTCTCCATCCGAAAATTCGAAAAATCAATTTCTGTTTGTTCTGTTTGCCACACAACCACACAAACCATATGACTGGACACTTAAAAGCTTTACGCGGGCTAAACACACAAGTCAATTTACCATTTTTCTGCAAAACAATTAAATCCATATTCCTTTCAGTCTAGATAATTCACTATCACTGAGTGAAAAGAGTGAGATTCTATAGCGTTTGGCAATGTGTTTCGGTTAGGAATGCAACGTCATCAGCCATCGAAGAAAACTTTGGTGGAAAATCTTCAAGATCAAACCGGGAACCGAGTCACCTCAGCTTGGTCTTGCTCAGCTGTCAAGCATCTTATCGCTAAGTGTAGGAAGGCCTTTAAACTCTGCCTTCATAGACCTTAATTCATCGGACTGAGTCTATTGGTATTCGGTTCTCCGGGCTGAAATTAACTTTTTTAGCCTGTACGTATACTTAATGACGCCAAAAACAAATATATTCATTTAAATGTTCATCAGTATTCATGATAGGTTATCAACATAATTAACGGTGGGTTCCATCTCCTAAATTCAACTGAAACATCAGATAATAGGATTAAATGGTAGAATTAAATCATTTCAACCAACCACCGTTAGAAACTCATTCAGGAAATTATCATAAACCACCCATATGCATGTTTTATACAACCGATAATTGATCGTCTTTTGTGCAGCCGAACAACAATGAGCACCAGAAGTGCAAATCGGATAAATTGCTTCTAAAATCAGTGCAAACCGAACCACTCCGCGGGGTGTTCGTTCCAAATCATCCCATTTCCCAGTGACTAATTCAATCGACGCAAACCCCAAGCTTTCGATGAATAAACATCGTGCCTTCCCGCCGGGCCACTCGACTGACCAACCTGCTTCGCTAATGATTCCAGTCGAACGGTGAAGCTGTAGCCATCCCGCGCAAGTGTCAATTTACTCGATCGCCGGTGACAGATTTGAAAATCGGAACGGCGGCGCCTGGATTTGCAAACTAGAAATCCAACCGCGTGAATCCGAAAAGGGTACCCCGGAGATCCCATTAGCGTAGTGCGGCCGGGTCAGTCCCAGTTTGCAAAAACGATGGACACCGTTGATTGTGTCGAACTTTCGTCATGTTGTGACAGTACTGTTCGGTGGCAACACTTTCAACGGTTGTAATGTGATGTCAAAAATGGTGCGTATAATGGGGGTAGAATAGTGGAGAACTTTTGGTAGTCATACGTTCATATCAGTCTTAGGAATGTTTCAATCATTGGATAAGTTGAATGTCATGAGGCTTCTCAAAGGAACTTTCTCAGGTTTATTTCAATTTAATGTTCAATGATTAACATCGCCAACAAAAAAAGTAAATCGCAGAAAACACAAATATTGGTCGCAAATATGTGTTTACTGTTTCTCAATTAGGAAGTGAAAACGTCAGCATATGCATGTGGTAAACCTATTTTTTGCGAGAGATATTCATCGATTCAAGCATGTAAACATTTATAAATTCTAAGCTACGGATGATAATGTTTGCGCATATTTTGAAAACTAACTGTATTCTGAATTATCGCCATTTCTGTTGAACTTTGTGTGTTTGTGTACTTGTATATTTGGGTGTGAGTGCGTATGTATATGTCCCAAACTCAACTATGCGGTTAAACTACTTTACATATGCAAATGATGCACATTCAAATGTGCTCACTTTTCATTTACACGTCCATCATTCAATCCATTCACACACGGACCGCGCGCGACTGCCCCCGGGTTTTCGCGCTGCTGCGTAGTCTCAAACCTCGAATAACGGTTATCCTTTTTTGTCCCTTCTTTGTAATTTTGCAGGCGTTCCCTCCCAACCGAGCAACTTCCGAGCTACCGATATTGGCGAAACAGCTGTCACTCTCCAGTGGTCCCGACCGACCCACTCCGGCGAGAACATCGTACACTACGAGCTGTACTGGAATGACACCTATGCAAACGAGCAGCATCATCAGTATGTATTAATGTTGTTTTATAGTGCTTTTACTTCCGGGTGACACTGTTAGGTATGCCACGTCAACTGAACCAACCACGTTCTGGCAGTTGGGGACTGAACAGTTAGAAAGGTTCTTTGTTGGATAATAAAATGTTAACTTTATAGCGGGTGTCGAGTGTATTAAAATGGGATGCTTGGTCCCATAATTTGTAGACTAGGAAAGTTACTTTTGAACATTAAGATCGATTGCGCCACATGGGGTTCCGGTCGATGGTGGGTTTTGCGTTCTCCCCTCGCAATGAACCGAACCGAATAAAGAAGTCAGCTAATAAATGTATGTAAAGTAACAAAGAATCAGATATCCAGCTAAATGTTAAAAGTTAAAAGCTTTCTGATACCAACAATTCAAGAAACTTTTTTTAAATATACGAAATTGTATTTTACCTTGAATTTTGAAACAGATAATCACCCGTATTCTTGTTTACGGACAACCGATACTTTCAAACCAGTCCGATTCGATCGAATCATTTCTCCCATTTGATTTTATCGACGTAAACCAGAATGTGGATCAACTTTCTATCGAAAAGGCATTCGAACGTATACATTGATTGCGTGAATACTTTTTGCCTTTCTCGTACAACAAAGTTGTATCGAAAGGCTATATAGGATTGCTCCAAAAAATAACTTTTAATAGAAGGTTCGAAGACCTATACTGCCGTGAATCGCATATTTGTCCCATATGAATAGGAAACCCAGCAAAGATGGGACAGATATGCGATTCACGGCAGTATAGTGGTATATACCGATCGACTCAGCTCGACAAACTGAGGTGATGTCTGTTTGTGTGTGTGTATGTGGGTGTGTATGTATGTGTACAAATTTTGTAGACACACTTTTTAAAATTTAGCAATATCCGATTTTCTCGGAACAAGTTGCATTCGGCGGGGAATGCTGTCCCATTGTTTGCTATTGAAAATTGACCGATCAGACATTGAATTTCGAAATTATTGAAAAATTATTGCTTTTTTCCAGGAGTCCCCCCTTGAAAAAAAACAAATCAAAACAGAATTGTTTTTCCAAAGATGGTGGCAATGCATTTTAATCAATGCAAAATGTTCGAAAAAGTGTGTTATATTATTTACAAAAAAAGAACGACTAAAATTGTTAAAATTGTCTCAGTGCGACTTAATCTCACAACTGAAAATTTTGTTTTTTACTGACCGATGAAAGTGACAAAACATCCAGTGCCTAATATGAAAAGGACTAAAAGCTTTGAAAAGATTTGCGATTTGCGAATATTCAACTGAAGACTGAATAACTCTGTATCCAGGCACGATTCCACCCAGAAACTGCGCGCTTGAAAATATATTTAGGATGTCTGATGCGGCTGTTAAGCTCAAGATTCCGATGTTGTTTTTCCAGTATTATTCCCTAAGTTGCCATCTGGGATGTTTTTACGCAGCGATGCCACAAACGGACAATGCGTATTTTTCCGTTTCGTCTACGTGGGAGAGGTATCTTAGCTGAAGATGGCGATTCACGACGCCACGGATTGAATTCGGTGAGATCAAACCAATAATTCTATATCATATAACACTCTTAGTTAGAAGAATTCTTGCATGGAGTAATATTCTTCAAATTTCAATATTTTCACTTATACTATTTGTTTTTAAATATCTTTGAAACCCTATTTGACAGTATGATGGTGATTTTCAGGGCTTTAATTATTTCCTACCGTTAATGGTAAATTGAAAACTAAAAATTCAAAGTGGCTGCTGAAGTCAAAACTTGTGTTGATTTTAATGTAAAACTTAAAAAAATACACAAATGAAGATATAACAAAAAAAATCCAGATGTCAAGAGAGGTCTCATACATTAAATTTCCATATGGTCCCTTTAATCTCGAGTAGTAAAGTATTAAGACTATGAGTTTTGTCTCGTGAGTCTTGCAGTGAAGTGTTATATAATTTATTTCGGGTGAAAATAGGAAAAGTGGATTATGGTATACAGTGGAACTCGACCCTTTCAATCATATGACAATAGCATGTCAATCCGCATATTGATGTAGAATCTACAGCTGCAAAGTTAGGCATCGTCATAATCAGGTAGCACTCTACGCCTTTCAATGTACTTGGCATAAATCAGGAAAGTTAAGGTACCCCGGGGCAAGTAGGACCTAAAAAAACGCTAGTTCAGCAAAATTGTTAACGCATACTTAGAAAACTGGTTATTTTAGAACATTAACCATGGATACATTATTATATGCTTCCATTGTTGAATAGTAGAGGTGTTGAAAGCCATTTATTCAATTACAAAAATATTGGTAGTGCAAGGAATAACTTTACATTCAGGACCCACTTATCCCTTCAAACGGGGCAAGTGCGACCTATTCTGTTTTCTACTGTTGAACAAAACTAATTTGAAGAATGTAGATATACTATTCATATTATTTCTAGGTATTAGTATATTCAGATCATCAATGGAGATTGGTTGCATGTCGGACTTTATTTAGATGTTAGCAAATGAATTAAACTAAATGCACGCTGGATTCAAGATATATTATATAAATGTTGAATCCGGAAGTTTGATTATGATAGGGTAGTGAGCTAATTCCCGTCGTAGTAGGTAGTGCTTGGTTTTCAAATCTAATTTATACGCCAGCCCAACTATTTACTCTAACTAAGTTGTATGTAACACGTATTTCAGAGTTCCTAGTTTTCATTGTGTACTATTAGCGCATTGAACAAATCATAGTTTATTGAGAATCGGCAATCAGAAATACCCTTCAAATTTTTCAAATTTGTCTTATGAAAATCTGTTTACGTCCATGAGAATTTTCATTCGTCCAGTCTAAAACTCGATGGATTGCTGTCAAATAAATCTGTTGGTATTGGTGTGCGATTTCTACAAGTACACCAAATTAGTTTTTTATGCGGTATCATACCGTGTTAAATAAAAATAACATAAATTCAATTAATATTGGCCTGTTCTGAACATGATATGTGTACATTGTGAAACATTGAATAGAATATGTGTACGGAGGATGTTCGCGGCTATCCAAGAAATACCTGAAGTGGAGGTCTTCAGATCTACACGCGTAACCAATGATCTACGGGCTGGTTTTGAAAATGTAATGTTTCCATTGTAGTACATATAACAGAATCTGCGTATGGAAGACGTTCGCGGTTATCCAAGAAATACCTGAAGTGCAGGTCTTCAGATCTACACGCGTATCCCATGATCTACAGGCCTGTTTTGTAAATGTAATATACCCATTGTGGTACATATGATAGAATCTGCGTATGGAAGATCTTCACGGTTGTCCAAGAAATCCCTGAAGTGAAGGCCTTCAGGTCCACACGCGTAACCAATGATCTACAGGCCTGTTTTGTAAATGTAATGTACCCGTTGTAGCACATATAACAGTATCTGCGTACCGAAGACGTTCGCGGATATCCAAGAAATACCTGAAGTCGAGGTCTTCAGATCTACGCGCGTAACCAATGATCTACAGGCCTGTTTTGTAAATGTAATATACCCATTGTGGTACATATGATAGAATCTGCGTATGGAAGATCTTCACGGTTATCCAAGAAATCCCTGAAGGGAAAACCTTCAGATCTATACGCGTAACCAATGATCTACAGGCCTATTTTGTAAATTTATTTTACCCATTGTGGTACATATAACAGAAACTGCGTATGGAAGACGTTCGCGGTTATCCAAGAAATACCAGAAGTGGAGGCCTTCAGATCTACACGCGTAACCAATGAACTACAGGCTTTTTTCGTAAATGTAATATACCCATTGTGGTACATATGATAGAATCTGCATATGGAAGATCTTCACGGTTATCCAAGAAATCCCTGAAGTGAAGGCCTTCAGGTCTACACGCGTAACCAATGATCTACAGGCCTGTTTTGTTAATGTAATGTACCCATTGTAGTACATTTAACCGAATCTGCGTATGGAAGACTTTCGCGGTTATCCAAGAAATACCTGAAGTGGAGGGCTTCAGATCTACACGCGTAACCAATGTTCTACAGGCCTGTTTTGTAAATGTAATATATCCATTGTGGTACATATGATAGAACCTGCGTATGGAAGATCTTCACGGTTACCGTCGTGCGGGGCTTCTTTTGACAAATCGGGGGCTACTTTGGACATTTTGAAACAAGAATTATAACGTTAATTACTACCCAATTGCCACTATCACCATTTGAGTGTCTTGCTGATATTTGGATGGCAACTTTCTGTTTCAAATTTGGTATTTTTATCGTTTAACTTTTTTAGAAAATCAAAAATCCAAAGTAGCCCCCGGAGTCAAAAGAAGCCCCGCACGACGGTATCAAAGAAATCCCTGAAGTGAAGGCCTTTAGGTTTACACGCGTAACCAATGATCTACAGGCCTGCTTTGTAAATGTAATGTACCCATTGTAGTACATATAACAAAATTTGCGTATGGAAGACGTTCGCTGTTATCCAAAAAATATCGGAAGTGAAGGCCTTCAGATCTACACGCGTAACCAATGATATACAGGCCTGTTTTGTAAATGCAATATACCCATGGTGGTACCTATGATAGAATCTGCGTATGGAAGATCTTCACGGTTATCAAAAAAAAACCTGAAGTGGAGGCCTTCAGATCTACACGCGTAACCAATGATCTACAGGCCTGTTTTGTAAATGCAATATACTGCCGCTAACCGCAAGTCAGACTTATCTGTATATGGACGCCATATCCAGATAAGTCTGACTTGCGGTTAGCGGCAGTATACCCATTGTAGTACATATAACAGAATCTGCGTATGGAAGACGTTCGCGGTTATCCAAAAAATACCTGAAGTGGAGGCCTTCAGATCTACATGCATAACATATGATCTACAAGATGGTTTTGTAAATGTAAGGTCCCTTCAATATCGACTCATGGAGGTTTCACAGTAACAGAAACTGCGTATGAAAGCCGTTCGCGGATATCCAAGAAATACCTGAAGTGGATCATTTCAGATCGACACGCCTAACCAACGATCTAAAGGCCTGTTTTGAATATATAATGAACCCATTATTTTTGCCTTTCTCGTACAACAAAGTTGTACCGAAAGGCTATCATTTCACTCCAAGAACGAACTTTTTATAGAAGGCCCGGAGACCCATAGTGTTATATACCAATCAACTCAGCTCAACGAACTGTATGCATGTGTGTATTTTTTTTTTCTTCCTAAACAATGGAGGGGGAATCTGCTCAACAGACATGCTGGGTTGACCAGGAAGTGCGGGGTTAGGGATCACCGAGGGAGGCAGGACTACATCCCCGACCCGCTAAACCGTTTTAATTGCCGCCAAGCCCATAGTCCCTTCGGTACAACCAGAAAGTAATGCTTCAAAGGGGGGCCAGTGCACAACGCACCCTCGAGGTTAGCTGCCTGTCCTTGCAGCACCGAACATCGTAACTCGCTTTTTTAGAAGAGCACCATGGTATCGTGCCAGCGTGTTGCCGGCTTTCCAGGTGGCCTTACCACGCCCTATGTCCTCGGAAGGTAGGAAGGGTCGACTTCGCGTCTGCTTCCCTCTGCACGACTGGTATCAAGAATGATGATGCCGCGTGCACCCCAAATTGACCTTTCTGCGATAGGGCCTATTCGCCAGCACACAGAGGGACTTGCCGACGCGAGGCCTACGCCTGCCCCAGCCTTGACGAGGACCCCTTTCCGTCCTCGGGCTCGGAACCCGCCCGGTTGACCAACGCCGCGAAAGCGACGATACCATGTTGTTCTTCGCGCGGCCACTTGTTCGATAAAAGGATCGAGTTCGACCACAGAGCATGACCACCGGTATGACCCATGAAGCCGACTCCAATCCCTTGGACCACCTCTTATTTGCGCCTGAACTAGCCATCCTTGAGTCCACGCGCCACCTTCTGTGTAGCTCCGAGACGATTTGGGCGATAGCCGATAAAACGGCGTTCCAGCCAACTTCATCTTTACACATCCTCCGAACTAGGTTGTCCGGGGTAGTGTCCAGACCACATGTGGCAAGCATGTGGTCATGCATTGCGCGAAAACGTGAGCACACGAACAACACGTGTTCCGCCGTTTCCTCTAAACCTGCGCACACCAAACACTCGGGCGAGGCCGAGCAAGCCAGCTGCGTTACCTGCACTGTGATTTTGCAGCACGCTTAAACGCCGGGCACATCGAACCCCCCTTGCTTGCTTGCTGTTCACAGCTTTGCTGGAACAAATCAAACAATTGGGAGGGTTCGTGCAGCATTGTGCCTTATGTCCCTCCAATCCGCAGCGTCGGCAGAGATTGCTTCTGTCAGGGCCTTTGCAGTCCCATTGCTTGTGCCCCGGTTCCAGGCACTTGAAGCAAACTTCGGGTTGCTCGTATATGCGCACAGGGCATACCGACCACCCCACCTTGACGCTCCCTAACTTGACTACCTTGGAGGCGTCCGCTACAGATAGCCGAACCAATGCTACCTGCGTCCCTGCCGGACCTTTCCGTAGCCGAACGGCTGCGGTGGGCGTCTCCACTTCACACTGTCGCCGCAGTGCCGTGACGAGCTCTTCGACTTCAGTGATCTCGTCCAGGTCTTTAACCCTTAGATTCACCTCCGTCGTGAGTGCCCTCACCTTGACCGTCTCGCCTAGGACTTCCTCCGCCAACTTCTTGTAGGCGGCGCCCTCTTGCGAGACGCCCCGCTTCAGCTCGAGTATCATCTCGCCCATCCGGGTACGTCTTATTCGACGTACGTCGGCACCGAGTTCACCGAGCTTGACGTCACTCCTCATCGCCTTCAAAACATCCGAGTACTTAGCCTCGTCCGCCGTGATGACTAGGGCATCGCCCCTGGAGCGATTGGCGCCTACCCTAGACTTCTTGCTACCCTCATTCGCCTGGGCCTTCTTTTCGGCCCTTGACGTCTTCGGTTTCTTCTTGTTCTTGACCAGGGTCCAGGAGGCGTCATCCCCCTCTATTTCCCTGGTCTGGTGCGGCTGAGAACTTTCAGCCTGCCGTAACCCCTTACCACCGTCTTTCCTGAGTGGACGGACCTTTCCAGGTCCTTCCTCCCCCGGTTTTGGAGGTACCAGACCGGGGTTCAGCTTCCCAGCCCCACTACCCTTGTTCGGGGTAGTAACCCTCCGCGTTTTGGAGCGGCCCCAGGGAGCTCATCTCCTGGAGACTGTCTCCCCCGTTTTTGTGTCTGCTCCGTTGGAGCAGTCACCCCCGACGTACCCGCAAACACTTGAGCCTCAGTCTGGGTAGACTTTGGCACCACCGTCTTCGCTGGCACGCCTTCGGTCGATTCAACCTTGCCCGAGTCCGCGAATCCTTGGGCCTCAGTCTGGGTAGACCTCGACTCCACCGATTTCACGGGTTTACACTTGGCCGTCCCGACCGCCCTCTCCAGCTTGGCGTCTAGCATCGACTTTCGAAGTTTCTGCAAGCTCCTCTTGAGGTCCTTGCTGATATTATGCTTCGATGACGCAAAGTCGATGATGGCGTCCAGCTGTTCCGTCGCCACCTCGAAGGCCGAAAGCCCATCGCGTTTGCGGTTCATCGCCTCCACAAGCCATGGGCCGTCAATAACCCCTACCGGCGTTTTTCTAGCCGAGAGGAAGGTTGAGTGACCCACGCTGGCGCTGCGCACTGAGCTGCCGACTATTGCCTCTGGCCTCCTAGGCGGAGACCTGAACAACCCACCTCTTGCGAAGGGGTTGTCGCCTACACTACTACCACTAATTGAAGAATTGACTTGGTTTTCCATTTTGGTCCCACGAGTTGCTCGGGAAAAAAGGTCCACCACGCCAGAGCCCAGCATAACGCGGTAAGGGACAATTACTGTGGAGGGTGCCCAGGTACCCCACAGGCTCCGTTAAAGGCCTAGCTTATTATTTCACCCCCTGGCCATGCATCCCCTCGGCACGGGTCGCTTGACGCCTTGGGATTAGGGGTTAGGGACGATGGTCCCGGTCTAACTCGCAGTGGCCATGGGGAGGGGTCGTCAAGCCCTTGGATGTGTGTATGTGTGTGTATGTGTGTGTATGTGTGTGCACAAAAGCTAAGAAAAACATTAGACAACTTTTCTTATAGTAATCCTTAGCCGATTTTCTCGCAACAAGTTTTATTCGATAGAAGGCAAAGCCTAGTTGATCGCGTTTGAAAGTTATTACGAAAATGGTACACTGAACCGAGCCATACCGAGCATGTACCATATTTGAAACCGGTAAATTAATCTTCAGTTATGCGTGTAGATCGAAAAGCCTTACTCCAAGGATTTCTTGGATGACCACGAACATATGCAGTGAACGCATTCGTGTATTGGTACTACAGAGAGCATGTACCATATTTGAAACCGGAAAATTGATTTTTAGTTACGCGTGTAGATCGAAAAGCCTTACTCCAGGGATTTCTTGGTTGACCAAGAACATATGATGTGAACGCATTCTGTTCTTTGTACTACAGAGAGCATGTACCATATTTGAAACCGGAAAATTGATCTTCAGTTACGCGTGTAGATCGAAAGGCCTTACTCCAGGGATTTCTTGGATGACCAAGAACATATACAGTGAACGCATTCTGTTCTTTGTACTACAGAGAGCATGTACCATATTTGAAACCGGAAAATTTATCTTCAGTTACACGTGTAGATCGAAAGGCCTTACTCACGGGATTTCTTGGATGACTAAGAACATATGCAGTGAAAGCATTCTGTTCTTTGTACTACAGAGAGCATGTACCATATTTGAAACCGGAAAAGTGATCTTCAGTTACACGTGTAGATCAAAAGGCCTCACTCCAGGGGTTTCTTGGATGACCAAGAACATATGCAGTGAACGCATTCTGTTATTTGTACTACAGAGAGCATGTACCATATTTGAAACCGGAAAAGTGATCTTCAGTTACACGTGTAGATCGAAAGGCCTTACTTCAGGGATTTCTTGGATGACCAAGAACATATGCAGTGAACGCATTCTGTTCTTGGTACTACAGAGAGCATGTACCATATTTGAAACCGGAGAATTGATCTTCAGTTACGCGTGTAGATCGGAAGGCCTTAATCCAGGGATTTCTTGGATGATCAAGAACATATGCAGTGAACGCATTCTGTTCTTTGTACTACAGAGAGCATGTACCATATTTGAAACCGGAAAATTGATCATCTACGTATTCTTTCTCTGTACCACAAGGAGCATGTACCATACTTAAAACAGGACTGCAAATCTTTGTTCTTGAGCTCAAGCCATTTCTTGGATAACCGGACGACTTATCTGTGACTTTATGCAGAATAACTATCATTTCGGTCAATTTTGAAAGTCAAACTTAAAAGTTTATTTTCGGTTCCAGTTAACAAAAATTTCCTATTGCAATCCCATTTCTACCGCATAAAAATGGTTTCGATTGTGCTGCCATTCAGTTAAATGCCTCAGTCTGTCAAACAACTAACACACATGCTTAACATGTACGTGGGTAGTGCTGCCAACAGACTTCTGTTATGAAATTATTTCTCCGGTTTCAAACTTTTGGGATAGTGGGAAATTTTAGTGTGAATGACGAGTGTGTATGAAAAATATTTATTTGGAAGACTTTTCTTTTATTACACTAGCGGAAAATAATTGAAAAACACACTTTTATTGACTGCATGATGTATTATCAGATGTGTAACAAAAGATTATTTCAGTTCAAATCGCCAGTTTGGCAACGCGTTTTTCGACTATAAACAAGGCGACGAAGAAAATAAATTTCAAACGCTCTAAAGTTTGAAAGCACAGATCATTTGAACGCCTTCCGGCAGTTATTTTGCAATTATTATTCACTTGAGCAATAAACATTGCTTTTATTTAGTGCGCAGTGAGAAATTTATGTGAAAAAGTGCGGTGAAAATCAGTGAATTACGTTTATTTTGGTGACGGTGTTGCGCGTCTTCTACAGCAGTGAACGAACTGGATTTTCCTTCGTCGCACGGATAACGTAGGAAATTGTGAAAAAGTCACTGCTGCAAAGTTAAATTTAACTGTATTTCAAGTAAGTAACACCGGAATGTAATTAAAATGAATGCAGATCGTAGTGTACACTTTTTTCTATCTCGCCAGATGATTAGTTCATTATTTTAGTTTACGATTCGCGAGTATTTAGTGATTTAAAATTTGATATGACGAATGCTAGCGCCATGGACGAATTAGCGCTTAACCCTACCTTTATCCATTTGATAAACGGTAGCATAACCAGGCGGGGCTTACTGTTAGTGATAGTGACCTCGGAGTGGACATGAAATACCAGGCACTCTGAAATGGGTCACTGGAACTGCAGTAGAGCTAGCACTTTCTAACTCCCGGATTAAATCTGACTGTTTTAACAGACAGCTTTCTTCCATAACATCACTGCCAGACAGTGGGGGTTAGTTTGTATACACACACAGTGCGACTTAATCTCACAACTTATTTATAAATTGCCATGAAACTCCGTATTCCGTGGGGCATCGAAATCCGTACACTTATGCACCTTAGTACGTGAAAAGGGTCTTGAAAACGAATGCAAATAAAGTTTATACAGGAGCACGAAGGCTTCTATTTTCAATATGTTGCGCATTTCCACATTAGAAGTTCCAAAAAAAATATGATAAAATAATGAAATAAAGCCACACCTCTTGAACCGAAATCCGTATACCGTGGACGGATTTCCAACCAAAAGATCAAAATTCGTACAGCCATTTTTAACGCAATATATAAATTGCAGCAGACTAGTTGACCGAGCTACCACTGTAAATAGTTAAAAACGAACCATGACAAACGATGCCTTTGATTTGTATTCCGCTTATCTTACTTTATTAATAGCAATTTGAAATTAATCCGCACTTAATTTTGATGCTATTATGTTCTACACGCATAAAAATGATGTCAGAAACTATGCGTTTGGTGGGTGACGATTTGTTTTTGATTTATGTTGTTTTAATTTCAAAGCCTACTTTTCATCTCAATGGCCTAAAAATTTACTGTCAAGTATATGAACAGGATGAGAAAAATTATGTGTCAACTAATTACTTTAGATTCCCTATAATTTATTGATAGCTCTTGAAGTAGACGGATTTCGGTCCCCCACGGTAATACGAGATACCACTTGATAGCAGTGACGAATTTCAAGTTTATATGCACGAACAACTGTTAAGAATACAAACTCATCTCAAATCTTTCTACCTCATCAAGAACTTTATTTACCACACTGACAAGCTAAGGGAAGAATTGCTACCGATGAAAATTCACAATAGACAGGCTATAAAGGTGTCAAGTTATTTGGCCGAAGGTCATTAGGCCGAACGGTCATTAGGTCAAATTAGCAAAAAGAAGTAAACAGTGAAAAATGAGAAGTTTTTTCTTCACCTTACCCCTTCTCCCTTCTCACTTCTTACATCTTCCTTCTTCTATCTCTCTCCCCTTTTTCCTCCTTCTTTTCTTTCTTCTTTCTTCTTCTTTGCTACTTATTTCTTCTCCCTTCTCTCCTCTTCTTTCTGCATTTTTCTTCCTTCCTTCCTCTTCCTCCTTTTTTCTTCTTTTCCCCATCCTTCTTCCTTCCTTTTTCCTCTTCCTTCTTTCTTCTTCCTTCTTCTTTCTTCCTCTTCCTTCTTTCTTTTTTCTTCTTTTCCCCATCCTTCTTTCTACTTTCTTCTTCTTTTTGCCTTTTTCTTTCTCCTTTCTCCCTTCTTCTTTTATCCTTCCATCTTTTCTTCTTTCTTGTCGCTTCTTTCTTTCTGTTGCTTTTTCCATTTTTCTTCTTCCTTCTCAATTATTCCTTTTTTCTTCCTCCTTCTTTCTTTTTCATTTTCCCTTCTTCGCTTTTTTCTTCCTTCTCCCTTCTTCTTTATTCTTCATTCTTCATTCTTTTTTCTCCTTCCTTCTTTATTCTTTCTTCCTTCTTCTTTCTTCCTCCTTCCCTCAGCCTTCTTCCTTCCACTTTCTTCCTTTTTCCTTCTACCTTCTTCCTTCTTCTTTATTCTTTCCTCCTTCCTTCTTCTTTATTCCTTCCTCGTTCCTTTTTCCTTATTCTTTCTTCCTTCTTGTTCTTTTCCTCAGCCTCCTTCCTTCTTCCTTCTTTCTTTTTCTTTCTTCCTTTTTACTTCTTCCTTCTTCTTTTTTTCTTCTTTCCTCTTCCTTCTTCCTTCTACCTTCTTTCCTCTTCCTTCTTCTTTCTTCTTTCTTACGTTTTCTTCCTTCTATCTCCCATCTTCCTTCCTTCTTCTTCTTTCTCTCTTCTTCCTTATTGCTTCTGCCTTCTTATTTCTTCATTTTCCTTTTTCTTCTTATTTCTTCCTTCTTCGTTTTTCCTTCTTTCTTCTTCTCTCTTCCTTCTACCTTCTTTTTTCTTCATTCTTCCTAATTCTTTCTTCTTTTTTCTCTTGTCATAAGACGAGTTTGTACAATCCCATTGAATTCCACCACTTAATTGTATCTTGACAGATACGAATTTCGACCTCAACAGTAGGGCCGTCTTCAGTGTCTCGTACTTGACTCGACTTTTTCTTTTTTCTGTTTTCTTCCTTCTTTCTCACGTCTTCCTTCTTCTTCCTTCCTTCTTCCTTTTTTCTTCTTCCTTCTTCCTTCTTCCTTCTACCTTCTTCCTGCTTCCTTCTTCCGTCTTCCTTCTTACTTCTTCCTCATTTTTCCTTTTTGCCTTTCTCGTACAACAAAGTTGTACCGAAAGGCTATCATTTCACTCCAAAATCGAACTTTTTATAGAAGTTTCGGAGACCCATGATGTTATATACCAATCGACTCAGCTCGTCGAGCTGAACGAATGTCTTTCTGTCCGTGTGTATGTGTGTGTGTATGTGTGCACACGAAAACCGAAAAATATTAGCCACTTTTTCATATAGTAATTCTTAACCGATTTTCTCGCAGCAAGTTGCATTCGACAGGGGAAAAAGCCTTGTTGATCACTATTGAATTATATAACGATCGACCATTGCGTTTGAAAGTTATTAAGAAAATAGATTCGAACTATATAAGCGCCATATAAGGTTGGTGTCTTGGCTAAATGCGAGAAAGGCAATATCACCACTCGGTGAATTAAGTTTTTCTTCTTCCATTCAACTTCTTCCCCACTTCGCACTACTCACTTCTCACTCCCCAGTTTTCATTCGGCCTAATGACTATTCGGCCTAATGACCTTCGGCCTAACGGCCTATTTTGAACTATTTGCAGCACTGCAGTTTAGATCAATTTTCATGCGATTGTTTTGCTTTCCTCAACCACTGACCCAAAGTTGCATTCTACTGATTTTTTCACCTTTCCCCGTTAAACTAACCAACTTTTTGTACATGCAAACCTTACGGATCCCAAGACGAATCGATTAGGAAGAAAATTATGCAAATCGGTTAACCGTCATCGGTTAACGGTAATCGTCAAGAAGGGAACCTAAACTAATTTGTAATTATATAGATATATATTGTCTTCAAACGTTTGTAGACTGTTTTAACTTGTTTACAACAGTACTTATGATCTATTCTTATCGAACATTTTTTCTATAGACTTGAAATTGTTATAACAAGACAGCATTTTGTTCAAAGGATCATTTTCGACATAGTCTGTTATATCATGATGTATGTAAAACAAATTTCTATTTCTCAGAGAACGAGATGGAATGATGAAATTAAAGTTTTGTTTAAATTTCTGGACAAGAAATTTTATTGGCTCCAACAACATTTACAAAAGGTACCATTGCAAATTCTTTTCGTTTTCCAACACTTACATTTCCCCAATTTCATAGAAAACTAATTTTTCAAAATGATGATTCTCAGCCGTCTTGTCGAATTCCGATCGATTTTGCTTTCTGCAAGCTATCACAAAATTTATATAGTTTTAGGGCCACTGGTTATGGTTATTAAGGCCACTGGTTATTTTAAAATATCCATAAACATATTGTTGGGAGTACTGGGGTAACATTCCTTCCCGAGAAAAATAGCCACTTCCTGATCGAGCCAGGAATACGGTATGCGATGTATCAAACTTCATGATTTTGCAAAATAAGTTCATAGGAATGTGCTCTGAGGGTATATGATCCGTCTAGTCACATTTCGAAACATCGTGCATCAAACATCATGTTGGGTTCCGGGAGAAACCTTTCTTGTTGATTCTAAAACCTGGCTTGCGACGTTTGACGACAATTTGTCACCATTGGAGCAATTGGAGTTTATGTTTTGCTGAATTAAATTCACTACTACTTTGTAGAAAAGTACGATCCCCTAACTCGAAAAACTAAAAAAAGTTGTCACCAAAGGGCCACCCCAATGGAAACTAGAAACCAAAAATAGATCTTTTCTTGTAAATTATTTCTTCTGAACACGTCAAAACTCTAGCGCTGATAATTTTCGAGCTATCGAATTATGTCGTGAAATTCAACGAATCCGCCAACCATTGCATTGTGCAGCGAATGACTTCCAATCTGTTGATTTTCTATTTTCTATCGATTATCTACTTCCTCATACTTTGAGTAGAACTGACCTATAAAGCCGATGAATAAATCAATATTGTTTATGCCAGAATGAATTGAAGTGTGTTAGAAAAATATATGCTTTGACTGAAATTAGTTCTTCACCTCGTTAATTTAAATCATTAAACAGCTTTCCAATCGATGTCGAGCAAACTCCATTCACAATATACGCCTGTGTTCAGAGTAATAGCATGCGGAAGCCGTAAGTCGAGCCGACGTAAGTCCTACGTCAATAATAGATAAGAAGGTAGGAAACCCGAAATCTTCCACATTAGGCATTACGGCAAAGCAAAACGCTATAGTGGGACTAACCTACAATGTACTACGCGTCTCCACAAACAGAATACTGATTCGCCGAAGCCAACCAGCCAGTTTCCGGCAACGAAATATCACCCCAACTCATTATAATATTGAGGATGTTCTTTAATAAACACACGCATAAATGAATGTACCTATTAGTTTAGTTCTGCTTTCATTTTATGAACAAAATATCTGTTTGGGCTGTTTTATATCCCTTCTCAACATTTTCAAATGAATTACTTGATTTCAGTACATCTTTAAATGCCAAAGTTGTGTGATGTTTAAAATATCATTTTGTTTAAATGCGACTGAATAATAAAGACCGGATGGTCAAACAAGTTGTCTCCTTAAGATGGTCTGTGTAGAAGCACTAAGTTTAGAATGTTTTGTTTTCTATAAAAAAAAATCAACTTTCTCCAATCAGTCACCCCACCCCTGAAAACGAGTTGGCGTGTGATTCGTCCACTCTTGAATATTTGATACGCGGTTCTCGAAACAAGTTGAACAACACGTCTTTCTCAATTACAGGCGAATCCCCAACACGGAAACGTACACGCTAAGTAGTCTGTACCCGGACACGCTTTACTACTTCTGGCTGGCGGCTCGGTCACAGCGCGGTGAGGGAGCCACCACTCCGCCGATTCCCGTTCGAACGAAGCAATACGGTAAGTTGACTACAATGTCTTGTACCATTCCACTAGAAACGAATTTTTGATTTTTGTTAAGAATCTTAGACCTAAGAGATCAAAATCTGTGCAAAACATAGCAAAACAGAGAACAAACGACCATACCCAAACGGGGAACAAATTGTTAAGAAAATTTTTGTGAAAAGAGAAGATGTGAACAGGCTACCAAGCAGTGGTGTAGTCCAAAGACTTTTTGATGACATTGAACGTAACGGAAAGGAAAGGGCTTTCCAACTGCTACGCATAATCAGTTCATACCAACTGCCCAACGGGTTTTATCCTATCCAGTTTTTTATACATATGCCCCCTTTGCATTTCTTATTCCCCATGATCAGCTTCGTTCGATTTAATTTGTTTCGTTTCAATTGGTTGTGTTTGCCATTTCTCATGCGAAGTGGACTCCGTTTGAGAAATTCCGATTCCGTTTCTTGTGCCACTGTTTTTGGCGGCAAACTTTTTCCCGGAGGATGTGTGTGCAATACTTTGGGAGCGAGTGTGTCATGATGGCGTGCCGAGTGCCTTTATGCGTGTGCGTGTGCGAGTGAATTGGCTTGCTTAACCTTTATTTTTCGTTTCTGGTTCTGAGCTTTGGTTCGGCAACATCCCCATCAACCGTTCTGGACAATTGTATTTATTATTCGTGAAAGTTTGAATGTTTTATTATGGTGGCAATTGTTTTTCCTGATTTCTCTCTTTCGAAAGCTGCATGCCAGTACTTTTGAATACCATCGATGGACTATTTTTTTTATTCGTTCGTCAATGAGTTACGGTTTTACTTTGATTTCCCTTGGTTTCGGTTGATGCTACTCCGGCTTTGTTTTCAATTTCGTTCAAACAGTTTCTATTTATTTACTTACCTATTGTTTGGGAAAGACCCCTCTGTCTTTACTTACGTCTGTTCCGTTTATCTTCACCGTATTTTGCACCTCAAACTGCACTGATTGATGAGCACTGATTGTGTAAAGCACCTATTTCTTGTAATAAGTTCAATGCACCGTAGATAATATTTTTGAGTCTTGATCAAATATCTAGGTTAATAATAAAAAAAAATCGTAAGTGCGTCGGTTTTGAGGTTTAAATCTAAACATAAGGTGCTAGGGAAGCTCTCGTTTCGCCTTCATAATTCATTACCTTTAGTTTCAAATTGAGAGGTATTACTTTCAGTTGGACATTAGTGCTATACTTCCAAGTTAAGTAGCAAATTTGATTATATTATGCTCTTTTTTGTAGGCTATTGAAGTATCTTCTCATAAGGCTGGGTATTTTATCATCTTTACAAATTTGTGAGATAACTACTTGAGCTGTTATATCTATATTCATAATGAATTGTGATATCTATGCTCAGTTTATGTATATGAACAATGCATAAATAGCCAGCTTATGAATATTATTATATAGTTTCTGTTTTATTTAAAAAATATATAGTTTGGCAAGTTCAGGAAAAAAAAAGATATTTGTTCCAAATTATTATCAAGAGCCTAATCATCATTTTCGTCTTTTTTAAGTGGCTTTAAGTTCCTGTTGAATTGGCCTGCAATTCAATGAACAAAAACCTGTCAAATATCAATGGCATGCTGTTAAGCTAGCCAATACATATTTTTTTTGTCTTGTGTGGCAAGCACTATCAATTAAGTTGTCAGTAAATTGAGAATCCTATGGCTTCGCTTGTAAGGCCAATGTGAGACCCTAAGCATTAGTTTTCATGTATCTCTACTCAGCTATCGCCGATATTACAGCATTTTTCATTTCCTTTTCCGAGATGGTGAGAAACAGTGGTGCCCGATTTTGCCAAGCTACAAAAATATTAGCTTTGAGATAATAGTTTCCAATTTCGTACAATAATAGTCTCCGATTTGGTACAATTTGCATTTGCCACAGTAGAGGAATAATAGTTTATTTGTCTTTGTTAAATAGATTTTTAGCCCTAGACTCATCTCTTAAGGAATAATAGTTGCTTAGATAATTATGATTAATAAGTAAAGAAAATTAGGGAAAAAAGCAGCTACAAAAGTAAAGTATAAGATATAAAATAACTAGAAGTGTGCATAAGTATGAATGCTTCTGAAGTCCCAAAAAGAAATTTTCTGAATTTTTACAAGCAAATTATTTTGAACTCAACGCAAATATTCTTTCCAGCTTCCACAGAGGAATTCTTTAGCAAAAAATTCTTCTGAATTTCCACAGCAAATATCTTCCTAATTCCACTGGAATTTTTGAAAGTTTCCTCGGAGGCTTTGAATTTCCACACGGTAATTCCTTAGGATTTTTACAATTCTTCTGGACTTTCATAGAGAAATTCCTTTTAGAATTTCCACCGACAAATTCTTAAAAATTTTCACAGGTACTTTTTTCAGAACATCAACAGGAAAATGACTCATAATTTTCCACCGTTTTTTAATTTCCTACGGAATATTCTTCTGAGTTTCCACAAGGAAATTTTTCTGGTTTTTCACAGAGAAATTTCTCGTAATTTCCACAGGGAAATTCCTTTACCTAGCTACATGCTTCTAAATATCAACCTGAAGTTTCCTCTGAATTTTCACATGGAAATTCCTTTGAGATTCCAAAAGGAAATTTCTCTGAACCCACAGGAAAATTCATCTGAACTTCCACAGCAAAATTAGTTTTCAAAAGGTAATTCTCCGGAATTTCCTCAGAACTGTGAAATGAGAAATGAAAATTGAGAAATGTAAAATTAGACAAAAAGAATGAAAAATAAAGAATTTTGGATTTCGAGAAGAGGAAGTGAGGAATGAACTATGAGAATTAAGAAATAATAAGAAAATAATAAAAAAAGAATTTGAAGAAAAAAACAAGCAATAAGAGATAGGAGAAAATTTATCGACTTTTCTTAATCGACCTATTTTGATTTTTGTTTCGTAGAAGAAATATGTATAAAATGCGCCATGCGCCATTTTAAAAATAAAATATTATTTTGGCTCATTCCAACGCAATTTCGGCGTTTGCGTCCACAATGCTTTTATTTTAGATAAAAACATATTTTCTTTTAATTTCCTTCAGTCTGAGACATTGACCAAATGAAACGATATAGTTGACACTAATCTTGTGCAGAAGAGATTGAAAATTTTGATGATAAATTTTGGAATATTTTGAATATCATTTTTGGAAGGCGCATATTTCCCAGCATCGTTCATTTTGGATTGAAATTTTCAATTTTGGAATAAAATCGTTTTGTGGCGATATTGTTGGCTTTCAATGGACATTTTTGAGCTTTATAATGACTGATATGTTAAGTATGTTAGATTATCGATAAACACTTCGAAAATACATATTTTCGAAGGAAATCACCATTAAATTAAGGGATTAGCTTAGGGGGCGCATATTGATCGCATCTCCCCTATTTAAGTTATACATTGAAGGATTTATTTGTAAACTGTGTTATTATTTAGGCTGTAGCATTCTGTCTATTATTATTGCAAGGTTTTTATGGATTTCGACTGGATTAGTTGCTAATAATTAGGATTTTTGGCTTTCAGCCACATAAAAACGTTGATAATTTCAAATCATTGCCAACGTTTCGATCCGGGGGTTTGGATCATCATCAGGGCTCGAGATTAATCAACCTTTCTATTGTTGATGATCCAAACCCCAGGATCGAATGGATGGCAATGATTTGAAATTATTAATATTTTCATGTGGCTAAAAGCCGAAAATCCTAATTGCAAGGCTAACGTAGAAAACCTAGAAAATTTAGAGGTCTTGTAAGTTACTTCGACCTATACATTAGTTTTGTTTCAAGGAAAATTAAGTATGTAAATCTTACGTGATTTTTGAAAACGTCGTAAGTCCAAAAGAGCGGCTCTCTTTGTTTACTTGCTCTTTTGATTATTACGAAACCAAACTAACTTTTTTGGATATCTTCTAGCGTGCTGAGGTGGAAATATTACAATAAATGCAAAACTAGCTTCGATATTAGTTAAAAAGAGCGTAATGAAAAACAGTCTTTCATTTGGACATACGACGTTTTCAAAAATCATACTAGAAATGTTCTCTTTTTTCTATTAACTAATGTGCCAATAAATTAGAAGTAAACATATTCAAATTGCGTATGGCAGCGTATTTTTAAATAATGAGAACTGTAATGTTATTTGTCGCGGTTTTATTTTGCAATTGCGGATTCAATTTTCCTTGTCACGTATTTCGAGGATTGAAAATTGATTAATTTGTAACAACCCTGCGTTTGGCCGAAAATGTCATTTGGTCAAACCATACGGCCAAAACTGTCGTTTGGCCGAAAGTCATTGAGCCGAATTTTGCCAAAAATGACCTTTAGTCGAAAAGGTTGTTTGGCAGAAAAAGGCCTTTTAGTCGAAAATGTCGATTGGCCAAACAGATCATATAACCAAAAATGTCATTTGGCCGAAAATGCCGTTTTACTGAAAATGTAATTTAGCCGAATTAGACGTATGGCAGAAAGAGCAATTTGGTTGAATGTGTCATTAGGCCGAACGGGTCATACGGCCATGTCGTTTGGCAAAAAAATCTGAAGTTAAGAAAATACGGAGAAATGAGAAACGCAGAAGTAGTAGAAGAGGCCATTTTTTTTCAAAACTTTTTGTTTTTCTTTAAGCAAGGAATAATTGTCGTGACACATTATTATGGACCTAGGTGCCCACCGAAGCCCATTCGGAAGATGCTTCTGTGGAAGCATTCATTTCAAGGTATCTATTCTAGAAAAGTGCATTGTTTTGTACTTTTGGCAAGAAATTACTTACTATCATAAACCTAACTGGCCCTCTTTGCATTTGGGACATTCGAAAAAGTGATCAAATCATGAATCTCATTTTAAAAATACACTGTTTTTCGAAATTATCTATAATCGGACTATGAGAAAGAAATTATTGTCGTGATCAATACTTATGGTCACCGAAGATCCTACAAAAGATGCGGAACAACTATCAAAGTGGTGAACTCATAAAATCCATCCATTCTTATTTCTCACTTCTTACTGTAACAAGTGAGAAGTGCAAAGTGAGAAGTGGGAAATGAGATGTCTTATTTCTTACTTCTCACTCCTCAATTCTCACTTCTTGCTTTTCACAGTGAGATATGAGAAGTTATGGAAATGGAAAATAAGTTGTGAGTAGTCACCATTTCTTTTAAATTTTCAATTATCATTAACCATTTATAACTGGTGTCAAGCCATTAGACTGAAGGCCGTTAGGCCGAAGGTCATTAGGTGGCCAATAAGTAAGAAGCAAAACGTAAAAAATTAGGAGTTTTCCTTCTTTCTTCCTCCTTCTTTCTTTTTCCTTCTTCCTTATTCCGTCTTCCTTCTTCCATCTTCTTTCTTCCTTCTTCCATCTTCCTTCTTCTTCCTTCCTTCTTCCTTTTTCCTTCTTCCTTCTTCTTCTTTTTTCTTTCTACCTTCTTCCTTCTTTCATCTTCCTTTTTCCCTTTTTCTTCTTCTTTCTTCCGCCTTCCTTCTTTATTCTTCCATCTTCCTTTTTTTTCATCTGCCTTCTTCCTTCTTCCTTTTTTCTTTTATCTTCTTCCTTCTTCCTTCTTCTTCCATCTTCCTTCTATGTTTTCTCTTTCCTTCTTCTTCCTTAATTCTTCCTTCTTCTTGCTGTCTTTTTCCTTCTTCTGTCTTCCTTCTTCTTTCTTCCTTCTTCCTTCTTCCTTATTGCTTCTTCACTTCACACTCCCCACTTCTCGTTTGGCTTAATGGCCTTCGGCCTAATGACATAGCATCTTTAAACTTTTCACATTCACTATTGTTTGATTAAATGACAATTTACGGTCATATGACCTTTCCGTCCCAACGACACCGTCAAACGTAGGACCTGTCTGGTCAAATTATTATTTCGGTCAAATGACCTGTTCGGCCAAACAACATTTTCGACCATATTTGACCATATTTTGACCTTTTTGGCCAAACAACATTTTCGGCCGTATGACATTTTCGACCAAATGGCTTTTTAAACCAAACTTTTGGAAGGAAATTTTTTAGAAGGAATATCCAAGTATTTTTTCCGAGGAAATTTTGTAGGACAAGAATAGGGTTTGAAGGATCCGAGAAGTCTAATTTTTTGCATGTTTTCTTGCATTTTTAGAGCAATTGTTTATTTTTATGAATTATCACATTTCCTTGTTATTGAACGGTACTGTGTCCCTCCAGAAGTTCCAGAGCATTCGTAGAGGTGATTTATTCATGAAATCCTAGAATAGTGCGATTTTTTCAATACTTTGTCGTCGTTCTCTGAGTAACAAATGATTTTTGTGACTCCTGAGTGGTCAGAGCACATCCTTCTGCATAATATTTTTTTTTATTATCGTACTCTAAGCAAAACATGTTTGCCGTGACCATTTCAGAACATCCTTGAAAATCATAGAACTCATTCAAGAAATGCGCGGTTATTCAAAACTTTCTTTTTAAAATTGTTGTCGTGATCCATACTTACTTGAATGATCACCGGAGATCTGGAACAACCATCAAAGTGGTAATTTTTTTTAATCTATCGTTTATTTGGGAGGCTCATTTGCCGTGAAGCGCTACGGAGCCGAAATCATATAGTTTTTCATGATTCTTCTACAATGGTGTTAGTATTGGGGAACCGAAAGACGCGCGGTTTGGTCGAGGTTAGGGAATACAATAATACAGTAGGAAAGAAAGGGAATTTAGGGTGCAAAAGTGGTCAATTCATAGAACTCATTTTAAAGGAACTTTTTTTTCATTATTTTCATTAAAAAAGGATAGAAATATATCCCGTGGAAAATTCAAAGGATTTTCCAAGGAAACACTGAAGAGTTTCCCGATAAAGTGCTAAAAAATTTTACAACGATATACCAAAAAAAATTTAAGAAGGCTCGGAAAATTAAGAATTAAAAAATAAAGAATAATATTATGAATGAAAGACATAAATGAGAAAAAAAAGTGTTTCCGGTCTTTCACTCTACGAGACTATGAAAACGACCTCAAAGTTGAGATCAAAATATGCGTGTTTATAAATATGTAAATGGAATACTGCAATCAAGGCATCTAGACTGCCAATGCATTTTAATAAACAAGCATTAACGGATGGGAACTTCTTCTTCTTATTAACATTACATCCCCATCCCCCTGGGACATTGCAGCACTTTCACAGTTATTAACCGCGAGGTTTCTAAGCCAAGTTACCATTTTTGCATTTGTATATCATGAGGCTAACATGATACTTTTATGTTCAGGGAGATCGAGACAATTTCTAAACCAAAAGTTGCCTAGACCAGCACCGGGAATCGAACCCAGTCACCCGCAGCATTGTATTGCTTTATAGCCGCACATCTTACCGTTAGAGTAAGGAGGGCCCCCACGAATGATAACGGCCAAAAAGCATGTTTGTTTTTAAACGGATGGAAACAGACAAAAATTAAAAAAAAAATTAAAATGTAAACCGCAAAAGGAATAGAAAATGAAAATGGAACATATACAATGGAAATGGACAATGGAACTATGAAAACACAAAAAGAAAGATGACCGGATTGTCAAATAATGAAAAGTAGGGAATGGTGTAATAATAAAAAAAAACTAAGAATCGTGAAATTTTTTTTTTTACATTTCAAAAGCACAGAGACTTTTGAAACAACGCACGACTAAGGTGCATCAATTTGCAGGTGGCTGGGTTCGGCTCCCGGTCCGATCTAGGAAGTTTTCGGATTGGAAATCTGCTCGACTTCCCTGGGTATAAGTATAACTGCGGAAGGGCTGAATGAGCCAGTGCTAAAAATGTCGTCCGATTTACTTGGACACTGAAAAGCAAATCTAGTCAGTCACTTTTTGTCTCAATCGTTTTCCACGCCATCTCAATCGATCACTACCTACCTCTTGTCAATTGAAAGTTTCTATTCTGTCAATTGAAAACCGGCCTATTAAAAAAATGAGCAATTGCGGGGAAAACATATTTCTTGTGTCCGATTTAATATGTATGTATTATTAATGTCGAGTTGATGTTTGTGCCAATTGATGCAAATATAATCCCGAAAAATGATTTTCCAGCAAATTTTCAAACTGACAAGATATGTGCTAACAGTCAATAGTATAAAAGCATTCGCTGCTATCAATTGAATAGACGGGAGCTATTGGATTGACATCGCAGTATCCAATTGAGATCTACGTAGACTGAGCTCATATTTGGGTCAAAAACTTTAATTCAAATTGATTTTGATCACGGCACTGGAGTGAACATTGAACATCAAGCTGCGAGGGGTAATGTCCCAGTAAAAGATGTATTAAATTGTTTATGTGTAAAGCTTTATTAAATTAAATTATTTAAAATTTATTTTTTAACCATGGGTTGGGTGGATTTCGGTCCCATACGGCACGGTGCAGAGCTTTTTTGGCAGAATATTGGATAGTTATAAAACCTGTCAACTAAATTAGTGCTTGTCCTTTTAATAGAAGTTTTTTTATGGAAATTTCTACTGACTTACATAATGCGATTACTCTACCTCTTTATAATCTGATAATAATTTGGAACAACTTCAGGGGTAACTGCTAAACTATATTTATGAATCTTTTAAACTCATGTAATATTCGAGTCTTTATTACGATCTTAGAGTAGCCTTCAAGATCGCTATAAAGCCAGAATGTTATTTAAGATTTTTTTAGTATAAATAATAGGTTGATTTTGCTTCTCATATTTTCTTTTAGTGGCTTAGTAACCTCTCTAATTTAGTTGTTTTTTTATTTCTTTTCTTTTATTTTCATTTCATCCCTGTGTGATTTTACGTTTGAACTATTGTCATCACATCGTAATATTCCCAAAAAAAAACTCACAAATCGTAAATCACCCGAAAATAATTCGACCCACATTGCAAAATCGTAGTACCTGGTGCACCACCACGTAATATAACAGTTGAAGCCACCAGTCCGACGACGATCAACGTTTCCTGGCTGCCCCCGCCAGTGGAGCGTTCGAACGGTGCCATCGTGTACTATAAAGTGTTTTTCGTCGAGGACGGCCGCTCCGACGGGGATGCCACCGTGACCACCCTCAACTCCACCAGCATCATGCTGGACGAGCTGAAACGCTGGACCGATTACAAGATCTGGGTGCTGGCCGGGACAAGCGTGGGCGATGGGCCCCGGTCCTACCCGGTCACTGTTAGAACCCACGAAGACGGTACGTATTGCACTGATTACCTTTAAATCCCTCTCTATTGGAACCTTTAGTTTCGGTACACTGACACTGCCACCCCGGACACCAAAACCGAAGACACCAACTCCAAACTCTAACCTCAATCACAACACCAACCCCACCAGATGGAACACACTAACAAACTACCAGGCACCAACTACTAATCAAACTCAGTTTGCTTCCGTAATTACAGATTACTAACCGATTTTTTGTATTTTGAAGGTTTTTAATCAAACTACATATTTTTCTAACCCTGTTGTTGCAAACCAAAATTCTCTTTAATACTCTTTATTATAAGTAACACCCACGAAAGCAGCGAGGAACTAACAGAATTTTGCATTTTGAATAGCTGCCCATAATAGGATTCGCATTTTTTGTGCCCATGTGCTTAATTTGAACCTTTTTTTTGTACCATCAACATTCTTTTGCGCTGTGAATACCAACGGTGAACATTTTTTTGTGTGTGTGTAGTTTTGCATATTTAATTTCCCACCACAATTCCCTCAGGTGCCGATAACAGCCATATTGTTCGGGCAGTGCAACACAACATTCCGGAATGTTTTCGATTATTTTTTTTTTCTGTTCATTCCTCGAATAAAGAAAACAAACAACGACCAATAGGTTACCAACTACCGCGCGTCCAGCGGGGCATCGATTCGGGAACTCTTTCGCCGCGAAAAACCTTTGCCGCCGTTGTGTCATCGTGGTGTCTCCATCTGTTGGCAGTCAAACCGCAACCGCATGTGGCAAGCACGGGGAGTTTGGCGAGCAGTCACGGTTTTACAAATTTCGGCATTTGTTTCGCACAAAACAAGAGAGCCGCATCATAATTAAGTGTGCATTTTTCGTTCGGTTTCAAAAACCATGGTGCATTTCTTTTTTTTTTCTCGTATTGCGAACACTGTTTGTAACCGGAACGGAAATATTCGCGATGCACCGGACCGTGCATAACTTCTCGCCAATCTCCTGAGAGCCCGTGTTGGGGACAAACAATTTTTGACGTCCTGTATGTGCAGATTTTTTTGGAGGCGAACTTTCACCATCATACAGTAAAACCGTTGCTTCTCCATCCGTACACGAAAAGCTCAGCCAACGGAAAGTTGGATATGAATAGACAGAAACTCGGACTAAAACGTTGTGGGAAATGATTCATGTGTTCGCGAAAATTATCTATTGCGAGGTTCGTTTTAGTTTGAATTGTTCTCTTATTATCATGAAAAAAGATTTCCATCCCCGTCGAATGAATGACAAGCATAGTAATCAACAGTGCAATTGTAAAACAGAAGTATTCCATTGAAATGGCTATTTCGTTCTCGTTATTAAGATGACATGCGTATTAACTTTTCCTTGAATTTCCAAATAAACACTGGTATCTAAATCAAAAAAAATGGCGCAAGAACGTAACAAAGGTGTTCTGGTTAGTATTTTGTGTGACAAGCACAATGATGCACTCAACGTTGACCAAGTAAATCTGCTTTGAAAAATCGTTTTGAAAAACAAAGCACAACAAAAAAAACATCTTGAGACGGAAATATAACAATTAGCCGTTACATCGCCTTCATTATCTCACAAAACAGTTCTTATATTTTTAATTCGATCGTAAAACTCGAAATGAAATTCCTTATGCGATACGAACGAAAATATGATCTTAAGTGTTGCTAGCCCGCCATCAGCAGACGACAGTCCAGTGCTGCTGTGCGCAATTACGCTCGGAAACAGCCTAATGAAAAGCCATTGATGCTGCCCAGGCACGATTGCGCGCCCAAGCAAACACCTTTCCACTCGGCTATCTATCATCCTAATCTGGCTCGCTTTTCAACTCATTTGCTCGGCATTCAAAGCAAAACTAATTCAATTTCTCGTTTCTCAGTTTTAATCAAATCTCACATTCCGAAATTAGTTCCGCGTCAACGAAATGGCATTCTTCATTGTGAGATTTTGGACCGTTTTGCTCCCTGCGCCCGCTGCCCATCGCACGTCCAGTCCAGTTGGGCTTCCCTTCTGCCCAGGGTAGACGATCCAACACCTTTTATGTGCCACCCCCTCCTATGGCACAGTGATCTAAAAGGGCATATGGTGGAACCTTTTTTCACACTACGTTTCGCATTCTCATGATTTTCACATCAAACATGTCATGGAGCATGATGCATACTGAATGCTACAGCTTCAAGTTGGGATGATTCGATTTCATTTCAAAGAATTACAAATATTCATATTTTTCTATATTTGCACTAATTTCCAGTTTCGTTACATCGTAATTCCAAAGTCCTTTGAAATAGGACAGTTTTGGTAAATTGCGTATGACCCGTTAATGCGTTGATAATTTTTAAATGTTATAATTTTCCGCAGAAATTTTCCTTTGCTGAAAGATGTCTTTAAGGTTGAGCTGCAAAGGTCTCTGGAAATGGAAATATTTCACTTCGGATCACCGTGCAGTGGAGCGGATTTTCCTGGCAAACGTAGCGCAAAATAAAATTAAGATTCTCATTACCAGATTCTCCACCTTCCGGGCGAACGATGCCACCGGATGATGGCGGCGAATTGCCGGTTGGGTAGCATACTTTTGTTCCCACTCGCTCGAAACTAGAGGTGTATAATGCCATTATTTCCGATGCCTAATCTTCGGGCGAAGCCTTTCGAGGATCATTTGAAAAGAGTCCCCCAAAATGAGAACTATAAAGGATCAAAAGCGGTGTTGGCGTTTCCCGTCCCGCATCCGCCATACTGCCACCATTTAACGATAAGAATGGAATTAGGATGATAAGAGGGGGGGGGGGCACCGGGCGACAATGAATCAAGAGCTTTTGCTCACTGCTAAAACAAATTACTTTTCACGGAAAAGGACTGACAATAAAAATTCCTAATTTATTGTTCTGCCTGACGGTGATGAGCCTTGACTGGATTCGGGCAAGAGCCGTGAAGCTCTGTGGATCCGACGGATTTTAGTATCCCGGTGTCCCATATAGTATAAGACAAGTTGCAACCATTCAGTTGGACACAAATTTCAATTATTACAAGCACTCGGGCGGGATGCTGGAGTTAAGCTTGACGAACATTGTTGGAATATAATAGGCTAGGTTCAAAAGAACCCTTTTGGAAAATTATTGTTTGAAACAACAAAAAAGGTTATCATATCATATCATTCTTAATGCGAGAGCCATGGCGCATTTGTTTCCCATTTTCATGATTTTTTTTCTACAATGAAAACGTATGGTTACAGAATGGATGAATGGATATGAGCTCGGTTTCGGCTTATAAAGGAGCTTGTTAATCTGCTTAAATCGTTATCCCAATGATCGGGGTATGGATTCATTTATTTCTCACTTCTCATATTAAATATGTATATCTCTGCTAAAATTTATGAATGGATTTGGTTTTCGCACGGTCTTGAAAGCTTATAATATTAATCTAAAAGTTATTGAAAGTCATGGCACATGCATTTTAAAGAAATAGCATTCAAAAAAGTTATGGATGTCTTGCTCCCACATAAAACAATTGTTGTTTGACGCTGTACTCTCGGATTTGTTTTTTTTTGTCTTTTTTGAGAGGTTTTCAGCCGTAGGCTGAAACGAAATCGCACTATGTAGATTTGGGCGGACTAATGTCGGAAAATCCACTTTTACCTATATTTTTTTTCCACTAATTTCTTTCAAAAGTTAATACGCAAGAAAAGAGAACCTCAAAATTTAGAGTCCCTACAAATTGCAGTGATCAAAGTAAAAGAAAGTTTTTTTTTAACAATACCAATGTTGGTATACAGTATTGAACAAAACATATACAACTGATATCTAACTAGCATATAAATCTCTACAAAACATTTATTTTCAAATTTCTAAATAAAATTATCTTTACCAGATGAAGGATTACGTACATATGTATATCATGTTACATAAACAAATTATCAATAATTTGTTGAATTACAGCTCACGGACATGTTTTTGATGACCAACGTAATTTTGCGTTCGACAAAACAAATGCCACTTCACGGTGTTCTATGTTCATGCGTAAAGATTAAAAATCAAAGCTTCAAATTTGTCATTTTACATAAAAAGTAATATATTTCAGTCATCTCCGGTTATTAAACGGTAAACATTTGAAGATTTACTCTTAATGTTGCCGTTCAGCAAATGTTGCTTAAGAAATGGCTATCTATTAGGAAAATCATTCACAACAAAGAGGTGAGCCAGCCAAGGGCTGAAAGCCTTTCAAATAAAGACAATAATAATAATTCACAATCATCAAAACAGATTACAGATTTACAAGGATTTCTAAAAAACAGATTTGTGACAAATTCCGTTTAACACGAAACATTGTAATGAATAATCAGAATCAGATATCAGAATAATCAGAGAGGTGTGAAATTAGGTTCCACAACGCCGAGAGAGGGACTTATGATGGGGAAGGACCGTTTGGCCGTATGCTATTTGGCCGAAGACCACTAAGCCGAAAGTTGTTTGGCCGAACAGACCATTAAGCCGAAAGGGTCATATAGCCGAATAGGTCATTTGGCCGAATAGGGCATCCCATTTCAGGAAATCATTCGATCAAAATATTCTAAGTTATGCGAATCGATGACTATTTAGACATTTTCAAGATAATAATCACATCTGACTATCCATTAGTTGATTCCAGATTCGACAAGAATGCCATTTTATGTTTTTTTAACATAAAAGTTGTACTTACAAAATAAATATTATGACAATTGTTGCTTATATTTTTCCATTTGGTGAGCAAATTTGGCAATTACTGATTTCACATTTCTATGGCACCTGGCAACTGATAAAGATTAGTCAGTGAGTCTTAAAGTCCTGAAAATCTAATCAAAACCAGAGCAAGAGGTAATAACATACATACATATATCATAACTTGATATTAATAAATGATACTCGTCATAGATAAGTTACAATGACTGTGACACGACTTTATTAATTTATATGAAAGTTGCTGTAACCAAATCGGTCTGAATTGTGTTGATAGGATGATGGAGGTATAACCATGTTGTTATTGTGTACTATACTGCCGTCATAGCATAACTGAATTAACATGCATTCGATATTCATAGAAGATGATTGAGTTACTATTTCTGGTTATTTTCGTTATATGCAAAGCTCTCCCAAACCATAGATCATTGCAGTTGAAAGTATTGGATATTAGAATGTTTTAAATGTATTCCCTCTTGCTTCAGTAGTTATCGTTTTCAAAATATGAAAGCTAATATTATATATTAGCATGGTCTCGGTCAGTATAAAGCACTCCACATGGCAGTGCCAGTGGTGATGCCTTTCTCGTGCCTTTGTAAGAGTTAAAAAGCACACAAGAAAGGTCCAAAATATGACTGATAGGTAAACAGCTCCTAATTTTTAATCCGTTTATACCCATTATAAAATTTCACGTCGAACGCAATTTGTTTCGAGTACATCGGATGAGTATAGATGCCAGAAAAGTGATTTCTCAATACATTTTCATTTTAGCCATAGCTTCAAGCCCAAAGTCCGACGTATGGCGTATTTTCAATAGGAAATAATGGGGATGATGAATACCACCCTTCTTAAACCTATCGGATAACACTGAGTTATTTCACGAAAAATTATGGTAAATTGAATTTCGACATTTTTTTCTTATCTCAACCTATATAGGTATCTATCCCCTGAAAAATCTTGAAATCTAATTTTCTTAAATTTTCACCGATAGAATATTTGGATCGCATGCTTTCCTGAAAGGGGATGATTAGTACTAGAACCCTGTGAAAACAGATCGGAGGTTCATCTTATTTTCATAATATAGTCATTCCTGGTATGCGTGCACTCCTCATTTCGCACTGCTCACTGCTAAAAGTGAGAAGTGATTAGTGAGACGTCTCACTTCTCACGTCGCATTACTCGCATTTTTCACAGTGATTTCATGGCCATAACATTTCTCACTTCTCATGGTATGAAGTGAGTAGTGCGAAGTGAGAAGTGAGACATCTCAATACTCACTTCTCACTTCTCATTTTTCAATGATAAGTGAGAAATGAAGAATGAGAATTGAGAGTTCTCACTTCTCACTACTCATTTCTTACTTCTCACTCCTCATTTCTTACTTCCCACTGTGAAAAGTTAGAAATGAGGTGTGAAATGTGAGACGTCTCAATTCTCACTACTTATTTCCCACTTTTCACTGTAAAAAAAGAGTAGTACGGAGTAAGAAGTAAGATGTCTCACTACTCACTTCTCACAGAGAGAAGTGAGAAATTAGAACCTGTTCGGCCAAATGATCTGTTTGGCAAAATAACATATTCGGCCAAATGACCTAAATGTCCTATTCGGGCAAATGTCCAATTCGGCCAAATGACCTTTTCAGACAAATTACCTTTACGGCCAAATATCCTATTAGACCAAATGATCTTTTCAGCTGAATGTCCTATTCGGCCAAATGACCTATTCGGCCGGATGATCCGTTCGACCAAATGACTTTCGGCCAGATTTTGACCTAGTGGCATTTGGCCAAATGGCTTTCGGCCGAATGGAGTTCGGCCAAACGACTCTTCCCCCTTATGATAGTTAGGTGTATAGAAAATGAACTTTCCAAGTAATTTTGAAAGATATAGAAGAAATTTCAACTGTTTGTTCCGAATCTCACAATTAGAAGCCAATTTTAGGGTATTTGGAACAGGGACAGAAAAAGTCATTTTAACTACACTCAAATAGCTGACATCCAACACACAATCATGTTGCTAGTCCTTCTCGAATTTGAATGTGCGAATGAATAGGACGGCATGTGCACGAACAACAGCAAGCGTCGACTCTCGGTGTCAGCGTTGTTTTGTGCGGTGTCAAAATGAATCTTCAGCTTGGCACATTGATAATCAATTTGAAATCTCAAAATATGAATATCATTTCATACTGCGGTGCATGGATTCAACATTTTGAAGTCAAATTCCAAAAATATATGCATCTGTTTAGTATATAAAGTAAAATAATCATCATTTATCGGTGCAAATCAACCGCAATTCAAAATATTCATTTCAGCCCCGGTAGATATTCATTTTTTACGCTCGATTATCAATCGGCTATTGAGGATCGGGCGGTAAAAAAGGTATGGAAATTTGACAGCATGCTGCGAGATGTTCGTGCCTGCATTACCGAGCGTCTGATCAAAACAAACACGAATCAATGACGAAACTGCCTACTGAGCGTCGATGCAACTGATAGTAAAACGAAGATTTCCGTCCTTGATTTGGAATTCAAGTTGATGTGTCAATATGAGGACACTTGATCCCTCATCTGTCAACCATAAAAACTTCGCGAAAAAAACTAAAAAAATATAAGTTTGTTTTCAAGCGGCTATTTTTGTAATCATTTGACAGATTTGATAAAGCATTGGCTCGCAAAAATACTTATTGAGTAGATATCATAGAGAGGGGATCAAGTCTCCCCAAATTCTAAGATTGCTTGCGCTGTCGAACAAGTTAAAATGCGTCATCAGCTGCTTTTTTAAATGAATTTATCATGGAATATATGCCCCCGAATCAGATCATCATCGTTACAGCTTGCAAAATTTTTAATCCTTCAACTCTTTCCCGCTCACGACTTTTCTCAAAGATTTCAATAGGATCACCTTTGAGAAAAACTCTAGAACAAATGTTATTCGGCAAAGCTAAAATTAGTGGAAAACGAAAAAATGTTTTGATTGAAATCAATAGTTAATCAATTGTTAAAAATTGATTATATCTGCAGTCTAATGAAACCATGCAAATGTGCCAAATATTACTTGTTGTTGTTGGAACAATTCTATAAAGGTAAGAAGGTGCCAAATTTGATGATGCTCTACAGACACCAACGGCGGGAGAGGGTAAACGCCCCCCTACCCGAGACAAAACGCTTTTTAGGCATAACATATATAAATAACATATAAACATTATTGAATGAAAAACAAAACAATGAAAAACGATTAGTAAAGAAAACCTGATTGTTTCGTAAAACGCAATCATAAATCCATAGAACAGTTCACCAACCCCCATAAAAAATAATTTTGAGATCCATTACTACGCTGAAATTCAACAAATAAAAGGACAATTTGTTTTGTTAGACATAACGAAAAAAACAATAACATTTCTTCAATTTTCGAATGAACGTATAACAAATGATCCATAAATATTTTGAAAATGATCCATTAAAAACTATACTTTGATCCATAAAAATTCCAATGTGAGTTTTACGTGATCATGGTCCATAACTTTCGTAATAACGGGCTGTGGTCATATGGCTACCACTTCTGCCTCATTCATAGGAGGTCGTGGGTGCAATCGCAGGCCCGTTCCATTTCTCCTATTTAGTATCTTTCTATAAATTTGCACTGGAAAAAGGGCTTTCCATACCGTTTCCATCTTCTATCCTATTCCTAGGTACAACTTGACTAGTTCTAGCAGGTAACTGTTAGAATTCAAAATGAACAAAAAAAAATCTCGTTTCGGCATCCAATTGGAATATACCACCACCCTTTATTTTAATCACATTGGCAACCCGTTAACCAAGACGAACCTATGCCATAGAACCTAATCCCCAGATTCCAATAAAAATTCCGCATGGACTCGTGGCAGAGGTGTTCTCGGCTTGCAGTGGGCGAGAAATTGCATTATTAATTCCTACTTTTTCCCGATAGTCCGTGAGGACGTAGCCAGCGCCGTTATTTACCATTTAAAACATACTAGAGCTCTCGGACTGTGCACATTGAGGTTGGAAATCATGCTCATGCTCATTATGATCCATAGTTTCCGTAATATGATCCATATATTTGTTCAGATGATCCCTAATTTTGATTGAAATTCTCTAGAATTTTCCACAAGTTTTGAAAAGTAGTTTCCCCGATTTCTGTAGAGAATTTATCATAATTTTTTATTAGACTTTTTTACAAATAGTGAAGAAAATTTTCCACAATTTCTGGAGAGAATTCCACAATTCCACAATTAGTGAAGATAATTTCCTACAATTTCTGGAGAGAGCTTTCCTTAATTTTTTGTAGTGACTTTTCTACTATTTCTGAAGAATATTTCCCACAATTTCTAAAAAGATTTGTCCGCTTTTTTTGTAGAGACTTTTCCACAATTTCTCAAAAGGTTTTCTCACATTTTTTGTAGAGGCTTTTACACAGTTTCTTAAAAGATTTTTCCACACTTTTTGAAGAGATCTTTCCACAAGTTTTTTTTTTACATTTCTGGAGAGACTTTTCCCAAATTAGTGAAAAGAATTTTCCACAATTTCTGAAGAGAATTCCTCTTCATTTTTCGAAGAGTCTTTTCCACAATTTCGGATGAGAATTTCTCACAATTTCTGAAGACAATTTCCCACAATTTTTGAAGAGACTTTTCCACGATTTCTGAAGAGTATTCATCCACATTTTCAGGGCACTTTGCTACTATTAGTGAAGAGACTTTTCCACACTTTTTGATGTGATTTGTGAGTATTTTCCACATTTTCTTAGAGGATTTTTTCACAATTTTTGTAGAGACTTTTCTATAACTTCCAAAGAGATTTTCCCACATTTTTTGATGAGAATTTTCTACAAGTTTTGAAGATTAGTTTCCCCAATTTCTGAAGAGAATTTTACCCAATTTTGGAATCAAAATCTGATCCATGTTTTTTTTTAATTTGTGGATCAATTAATATAGTTTTAGTGCCCTTCTTTCCGAGCATTATGGATCATTTTACCAAAAATTATGGATGACATGAACAATATTATGGACCATTTGACCAAAATTATGTATCATATTACCAAAGCAAGACCACACTGGAAGTGACTGGGTTCGATTCCAAAAGGTACGGAAGCCTCCTTTCAAGAGGATTGGAAGCATCATTTCAAAAGTTTCGGAACCTTCCCTTCAGGAGGCACGAAATTATTCTTATCGAAATACCCAGCATCAAATGTAGTCGTGCACACGTTTACGTGTGCATTCCTCCATTTGATACTGGGTACCTTGCGTGAACGCGGCGTGCACGCAGCGTTATGAAACCGCTAAGTGGACATCGGCCCTTAAGGGACACAGAAGCGTCCTTTCAAGATGCTCAGAAGCTTCATTCTGTATGGCTCAAAAGCTACCTTTCAAGAGTCTTGGAAGCCTTCTTTCTCGGCTCGGAATTTTCTTTTTTCAAGGGCTCGAAAGCCGCATTTTAAGAGGCTCAGAAACCTCCCTTCAAGAGGCACGGAAGCCCCTTTTCAAGATACACAGAAGCCTACTTTCACGAAACTCAGAAGCTTAATTTTAAGAGGCTCGGAAGCCTGCAATAATCATATAAAAGTTCTGTAGGAAGCTTGATGAATCCTTTAAAAAACTGTACTTCACATTTTTTATTGCTTTGCTGCTTATTGCTTTTATTGCTTTTTTGCGTTTTCAATGACAATCCAGTCTACAGGGGAAGGGGGGGGATAATATGCCCTAGCTAAACAAATACTGCTTTATTGTCTTATTTGTAACGCTATTCATGGGTATGTTCACATTATGCAACAGTTAAACAAGACAGCTAGTTGATGCCATTCAATAATTGTCAAAAATCTCAATGATATTGATAATAGGGACACGGCAGGTATTTCCGTCCATCGTCATAGGGGCTAAAACCAACGAAAGCAACGTACATTTGCTAGAACTCCACTATAGCAGAACGTTTCTCCTGAGTTTACGATTTGATACGTATGAGTTTTACAAAAAAGCGTCTCTTTTATTGGTTTTCGAGACTATGACGAACAGACGAAAATACCTGCCGTGTCCCTATTCACATTTTAAATAAGTGGTGATATTCTGTTGCCGGGAAACTCATGAGGAGTCGTTCAAAAATGATGTCACAGGTTTTAGGGGGGAGGGGTTCTAAGATTTAATGACAGTACATGTACTAGGCATACAAAAAAGCGTGACAGAAGGGGGGAGGGGGTCTAGAAATCCCAAAAAGTAGTGGACGTCATATTTGAATCGCCCCTGAGGAAAAATGCCTTTTAGCTGGCAGCTCCTAAGGAACAAAGCACCACGCGTCGGCGAATCAGCATTCTGGTACGGATAGTGCGTGGAGACGCAAGTACATTGTAGGTTAGTGCCACTACACTGCCAAAAATATTGATATTAGGTATATGTGTCGCCGTTATATATTTTTGCAATAGCTCCGCCCTAATATAATCGATACAGAACCACTAATAAATTAAATAATTGCTAATTCGAGACCACACATATAGTTTATTTGGATATATATTTTATTAGTAGCTCGCGTGGAGAATGGTTATGTGTGCGCTGATATACATCATAAGTTAAATCTATGGATTTTTTCCAATAAATATGTGTGGATTTTTAGTGGTGTAGGGCGTTTTGCCTCGCCAAAATGTTAGATGTTTCTTCAAAATGTGAAAATTTTCGGTTTTTCCGACCTTCCCATACACTATTTTGAAACTTTTTTCGCCTAACCTACATAATTTTAGATCTAGTTTTGTTACGGCCATCTTAATGACGGTAAATATGAGGGAAACCACAGAAGGCGTTTCGCCTGGGGGGGGGGGCGTTTTGGGGCCTCTTCCCCTACTCGAACATCTAACATTAGGCGAGTCAAAACGTAGGACTAATCTACAATGGACTACGCGCCTCCATGCACTGTCCTCCAGAGTGCTGATTCGCCGACGCGTGATGCGTTGTTGCCTGATAGTTTCCAACTAAAAGGCATTTTGCCTCATGTGTTTTCCGGCAACAAAAATCACCACTTTTTTAATGTGCCTATCTATATAATAAAAATGAAATGGTTTGTGTTCGTGTCCGCTAAACTCTTAAACGGCTGTAAGGATTTTATTCATTCCCTCGACAAATATGTTCATTATCGTTTCCGACAGGTTTATATGATATTTCTCGCTTAACTTTTCAAAAGGACCTAAGTAACATTTTTTTCATGAATTAATTTGAATACTGCAATAAATAGCATTCATGTTGTTCTGTTGATTGCGCTATTCAAATTATTCATGAAACAAATGTTACTTAGGTCCTTTTGAAAAGTTAAGCGAGATTTCCTCATGCGAAATTTACGAGCAGGGTTGAGTAAGTCGCGAAAAACTAAAATAAAGATTCGTATGGAAATTTCACAACCCGCATTTCGCCTACTATGCAGGACAACGTCTGCCGGGTCGACTAGTTATCAATATAATTGATACTTTCTACAATTGCAAGATGATCTTAGCTAACTAGGGTAACGGTATCAATAGTGGAGGTATTAGTAGATCCTCAAAAGAAAATATTTTTTTTAAATTGATAATTATGGGAAATTTACTGCTTTATTATCTTAGTCAATAGATAAATTAATAAATTTGCTAACAAAAATGCGATAGATGTCATTTAACATCAACAATTACCAAATATTGCTTGCACCACTATGGGTACACTGTTCCTTTAGTGGCGGTAAACAATAATTTTGGTTTCTATAGTGGTGCTATCCATTGGTTTCTTATGAAACTCGCCACTATTGGTATAATTGCACCACTATAGGTGCAAGGGAGTCAATTTTGTTAAGGAAAATCATTGTTTTCAATAGTTTTTCAAGCGAAATCTTAAGGTAAGTTGCATTTAACAGGATATTTAAAGCACGACGCATCAACTGAAATTATCGTAAAGCCTAATAATATGATAAATCTCATTAAAACCCCACTACCTCCACTATTGGTGCTACCTCCACTAAGGGTACGGTTACCCTATGTTGTTTGACTGCTGCATGAGGTGAAAATAATTATGACAATATTTACAACCAAGACATTAGAGCCGTCTTTACCCTGCTAGAGCATATTTCCCCCTTACGTTATTCATTGCTACATGTTGTGAGTGTAAACAGACATGATTTGTGAAAGATTTTTTCATTTTTCTCTGATGAAAATAAATAACACAAGACTTTGGGTGCCGTCCCCTATTGAGTTAAATAATGAAACAAATGAATCATTTTCTGGGGTGTTCCACACGCTAAAAACATTATTTTTGCGATAAAAAAAAATCCCAAAATAAATGATGCTCAAACATCAAAGTAACCTCTATCCCTCAAATATGACTATTACTATATCACTACAGTTCTGATTAGCCTATGGCATGGCAGCCCTAATAGCACTGAGGCAAAATAAAGTGATTTGTTCAATCGTATTCATTATCAGTCTCAAAACAATACAATTGCAATTTTCGGACAATTTTATATGTTCTTGGCTAACTTACAAACAATCAAGACGCAATCTGTTAGCTTTGACACAAGAATCAAACCCCATTCGAACTACGAAAATTTCTTTTTGTGCACAGGAAACAATCGAACCAGAAAACAGATCTGTAATGGAATTTAACCACATTTTTTCGCGTGCACATGCCGTTTCCGCAATTGAATTTTAACTACATGGGAAAAAATAACGGAAGCATTCCAATTACATCGCACCAGCAGTCGTCGTGTACGTGGCGTCGGTCATGGAGAAGCAACGATTTATTTTATTGTACATTTTAAATTAAATAAATGATCATTATATATTCATAGCCAACTTTGCATATCGCACCGGATGGATTCTTTTTTGTAGCTCTTGTACAATCTCTTGTTTTTTTCTCGTCTATAGATAACCAAATGGAATTTTTGATTTTTGATGTAGTTCTCTGTAGCAATTATAAAAAAATATATATGAACAACCACCTCTCCCCCCACGGTAATCTCATAAAAAGCACCTCTATTAACGACTCAAACCATCTCGTTTTTCTACCGCACCATTACGTCGCGTAAACAGTCGCAATCGTTTTCACTTTTGGAAAGCGGTAATTCATGTTGAGAGAAGTAAACTGCAACTAATCGTCATTGCACTTGCACTGAAGTTATTTTCATTATTACTATGTGTGTGTGTATCGAGTACCAGCCAAGTGCACATATCGCAATTTGATAACAGTTTCACTTGCACCCTAAAACGAGTTGTGTAAACATATTTTTGCACCAGTAAATTTTTCGATGTCACTGCACCGGATTGTTCCTTTCTGTTTCTTTTTTTTATTTTTCGTAACGTTCCATTCACAAGCGCACCAACAACGTTCGGATAAGAGTAAATAATTCCCAGTTTTTGCGAATCCGCACTTACCGACCGTTTTAGTTTTCCGTTTATGAACCACCTTGTTTTACACATTCGTTACTTTGGTTCTACTCGGGCACCCCCGTTTTTTGGCACACCAAACTTTTTTGCATGTATTTTTGTATAAATATAAAAGCACACCCACCGTAAGCACACCACGTTCCTACCATTCAAAGGTTTTGATTTTTGTGAATAGGTGTATTTTTCCCGCTCTCTATCTTTCTCTGTTTCTCGCACCTCAGTAAGTTGAAAATAAATGCACCCTCACTTACGTCCAAGCACAAAAAAATATCAAACAATACCAAAACGCACAGAAAAATTAAATGTTTTTTGCACCCTCTTCTGCACTCTTTTCACGGTATTTTTTTTCTGAAATCGAAAGAAGTGATAAATCAAACGCACATTCGCTCACCTACACATGCACACCACTTATGTTCCAAAGTTTTTTTTTCGGTTTTGTTCGTTGAAAATGATATTATTTTCGTCCCCACTTTTTTGTATTTACTACCGAATATAAGTATGTCCGTATCTGTTGTGTTACGCCCTATTCAATCAGTCAAAATCAGGAAAAATGGAATAAAATATTCAAATGAAATATCACAAATCGAAACGCATATTTATTATGATTTTCCAAATTGTTCCTATACCATCGATTTCAATGATTCAAAGGGTTGGGAGTTTGTTTTGGATTGAATACTGGGTAGATTATTGTCGATAGGATAGTCAAGATAAACTTGTTAAGAACTGAAAGTATAATATTGCTACAACGGAAAAAGGGAATGCAGTAATTGAATACTTTATGTATTTATTGCTGCCTAATCAATACAATTTCTATATAACTTCTCTCAAGATACCAAAGTGGAGGAACCTTTACTTTTTCATAGTATGTGACAGTGTATATTGAGATTTGTTTGATATGTTGGCTTGATAATTATTTACTTTATACCTACGAGGATTGTGATATCAATTCTGCTTATTCTATATATATGATATATCAATTTCTCTCCTGTGAATTACACAAAAGTCTCGCATGACAAAAGTCACACATATCAGAAGGAATAAAGAGACCAATCAATAATCATTTTAAGAAATAGAAAAACGATTTAATGGATATGAAAAATCATCAAAAACTGTACATATAGGTATTTCCTTGCTTTGTTCTTTCAAGTGGCATTGTATCACTGGCATTGACACATTGATTATTGTAATAGGCACATTAAATCGAAATTTTTACCAATATTTCTCAACAATATTTAAACCTTATAGCCGAAAAGGCTGATTATGATTCATTCAGCATTTATTACCATACCGCTACACACCATGTATTATTGTCCGTTTGTGGGCATAGAGAAGAAGTTGAAAAACTTTGTCGCAAAATGTGGCGAGAGATGTTGAAGACAAACACGTGTGTGCCACTTTTAGAAAATGTGTGGACCTGTGATAAACGGCTTGTTATGGAAAGTGGAAATTCGAATCAATTTCTCGTGGAAAATTAAAGAACTCAAATTTCTCAAGTACTTATGAATTTGAATGAATTTCTTGCGGAAAGTCGAATAAATTTCCCGTGGAAATTTGAATTAATTCCCCGTGGAAATTCAAATGAATTTCCCGTGGAATTAATTTGAATTTCCACGGGGAATTCATTTGAATTTATATAATTTCCCATCGTAATTCGAGTGAATTTCCCGTTAAAGTTTGAATGAATTTCCCGTGGAACTTCGAATGAATTTTAAATTTACCGTGGAAATTCGAATAAATTTCCCAAAATTCTAATGAATTTCTCGTGGAAATTCGAATGAATTTACCGTGGAATTTCGAATGAATTTTCCGTGGAATTTCGAATGAATTTCCAGTGGAAATTCGAACGATATTTCCAGTGGAAATTCGAACGATATTTCCATGGAATTTCGAACGAATTTCCCATGGAACTAGAATGGAATCCCGTGCAAATTCGAATGAATTTCTAGTGGAAATTTGAATGAATTTTCTCGTGAAAATTCGAATGATTTTTCCGTGGAAATTCGAAAAACTTTCGAGTTTCCACGGGAAATTCATTCGAATTTGCCGGGGAAATTCGAATGAATTTCCCGTGGAAACTCGAAAGAATTTCCCGTGGAAATTCTAATGTATTTCCTGTGGAAATATGAATGAATTTCCTGTAGAAATTAGAATGAATTTCCTGTGGAAATTTGAATGAATTTCCTGTGGAAATTCGAATGAATTTTCTGTGGAAATTTGAATGAATTTTCTGTGGAAATTCGAATGAATTTCCTGTGGAATTTCGAACGAACATTCCGTGGAATTTCGAATGAATATATCCAATGGAATTTCAAATAAATTTCCCGTGGAAATTTGAATGAATTTCCCGTGGAAATTCGATTTAATTTCCCGTGAAAATTTGAATGAATTTCCCGTGGAAATTTGAATGAATATCCCGTGGAAATTTGAATGAATTTCCCGTTAAAATTTGAATGAATTTCGCGTGGAATTCGAATGGAATCCCGTGGAAATTTTGAATGAATTTCCCGTGGAAATTTTGAAAGAATTTCCCGTGGAAACTTTGAATGACTTTCCCGTGGAAATTCTGAATAAATTTCCCGTGAAAATTTGAATGAATTTCGCGTGGAAATTCGAATAAATTTTTCGTGGAAATTCAAACGAATTTCACGTAGAAATTCGAAAGAATTTCCCGTGGAAATTCGAATGAATTTCCCGTGCAAATTCAAATGAATTTCCCATGAAACTTTGAATGAATTTCTCGTGGAAATTCGAATGAATTATCCGTGGAAATTCGAATGAATTTTCCGTAGAAATTCGAATGAGTTTTCCGTGGAAACTCGAAAAACTTTCTCGTGGAAATCCGGAATGATTTCTCGTGGAAATTTTAATGAAATTTTTTTAATTTTTAATGAATCAATTTCCCGTTGATTCATTTGAATTCCCACGGGTACTTCATCCGAATTTCCACGAGAAATTCATCCGAATTTCCACGAGAAATTCATTCGAATTTCCACGGGAAATTCATTCGAATTTCCACGGGAAATTCATTCGAATTTCCACGGGAAATTCACAGGAGATTCATTCGAATTTTCACAGGAGATTCATTCAAATTTCCACGGTAAGTTCATTTGAATTTCAACGGGAAATTCATTCGAATTTCCACGGGAAATTTATTCGAATTCCCACGGGAAATTCATTCGAATTTCCACGGAAAATTAATTCGAATTTCCACGGTAAAGTCATTCGAATTTCCACGAGAAATAAATTCGAATTTCCACGGGAAATTCTTACGAATTTCCACTGAAAAGTCATTCGAATTTCCACGGAAAAGTCACTCGAATTTCCACAGAAAAGTCATTCGAATTTCCACGGAAAAGTCATTCGAATTTCCACGGGAAATTCATTCGAATTTCCACGGGAAATTCATTCGAATTTCCACGGGAAATTCATTCGAATTTCCACGGGAAATTCATTCGAATTTCCACGGGAAATTCATTCGAATTTCCACGGGAAATTCATTCGAATTTCCACGGGAAAGTCATTCGAATTTCCACGGGAAAGTCATTCGAATTTCCACGGGAAAGTCATTCGAATTTCCACGGGAAATTCACTCGAATTTCCACGGGAAATTCACTCGAATTTCCACGGGAAATTCACTCGAATTTCCACGGGAAATTCATTCGAATTTCCACGGGAAATTCATTCGAATTTCCACGGGAAATTCATTCGAATTTCCACGGAAATTCATTCAATTTCCACGGAAATTCATTCGAATTTCTTCGGGAAATTCATTATTTGAGTTTCCACCGGAAATTCATTTGAATTTCACGGAAATTTATTTGAATTTCCACGGAAATTCATTCGATTTCCACGGAAAATTCATTCGAATTTTCACGGAAGTTCATTCAATTTCCGCGGAAATTCATTCAATTTCCGCGGAAATTCATTCGAATTTCCACGGAAATTTCATTCAATTTCCACGGAAAATTCATTCGAATTTCCACGAGAATTCATTCAATTTCCACGGAAATTCATTCGAATCTCCACGGGAAATTCATTCGAATTTCCACGGGAAATTCATTCGAATTTCCACGGGAAATTCATTCGAATTTCCACGGGAAATTCATTCGAATTTCCACGAGAAATTCATTCGAATTTCCACGAGAATTTCATTCGAATTTCCACGAGAATTTCATTCGAATTTCCACGAGAAATTCATTCGAATTTCCACGAGAAATTCATTCGAATTTCCACAGGAAATTCATTCAATTTCCACGGAAATTCATTCAATTTCCACGGAAATTCATTCGAATTTCCACGGAAATTCATTCAATTTCCACGGGAAATTCATTCGAATTTCCACGGAAATTCATTCAATTTCCACGGAAATTCATTCAATTTCCACAGGAAATTCATTCACATTTCCACGGTAAATTCATTCGAATTTCCACGGAAATTCATTCGAATTTCCACGGAAATTCATTCGAATTTCCACGGAAATTCATTCGAATTTCCACGGAAATTCATTCGAATTTCCGCGGGAAATTCATTCGAATTTCCACGGGAAATTCATTCGAATTTCCACGGGAAATTCATTCGAATTTCCACGGGAAATTCATTCGAATTTCCTCGGGAAATTCATTCGAATTTCCTCGGGAAATTCATTCGAATTTCCTCGGGAAATTCATTTGAACTTCCACGGGTATTTTTTTCGAATTTCCACGGGAAATTCATTCGAGTTTCCACGGGAAATTCATTCGAATTTCCACGGGAAATTCATTCGAATTTTCACGGGAAATTTATTCGAATTTCCACGGAAAATTCATTCGAATTTCCACGGAAGTTTTTCGAATTTCCACGGTAAATTCATTCGAATTTCCACGGGAAATTCATTCTAATTTCTACGGGAAATTCATTCGAATTTCTACGGGAAATTCATTCGAATTTCCACGGGAATTTCATTCGAATTTCCATGGGAAATTCATTTGAATTTCCACGGGAAATTCATTTGAATTTCCACGGGAAATTCATTTGAATTTCCACGGGAAATTCATTCAAATTTCCATTCAAATTTCCAATTTCATTCCAATTTCTACGGGAAATTCATTCGAATTTCCACGGGAAAGTCATTTGATTTTCCACGGGATATTCAATCAAATTTCCACGAGAAAAACATTAGAATTTCCACGGGAAATTCATTTGATTTTCCACGGTAAATTCATTTGAATTCCCACGGGAAATTCATTTGAATTTCCACGGGAAATTCATTTGAATTTCCACGGGAAATTGATTCGAATTTCCACGGGAAATTCATTCGAATTTCCACGAGAAATTCATTCGAATTTCCACGAGAATTTCATTCGAATTTCCACGAGAAATTCATTCGAATTTCCACGAGAAATTCATTCGAATTTCCACGGGCAATTCATTCGAATTTCCACGGGAAATTCATTCGAATTTCCACGGGAAATTCATTCGAATTCCCAAGGGAAACTCAAACGGGAAATTTATTCGAATTATTTTTTGTGGGAATTGAAATGAATTTCCCGTAGAAATTCGAATGAAGTTCCCGTGGAAATTCGAATGGTTTTCCCGTGGAATTTCAATTCAAATAATTTTATCTTGGAAATACGAATGATTTTCCCGTAGAAATACGAATGATTTTCCCGTGGTAATTGGGAAGAATTTGCAATGGAAATTCGAATAAATTCGCCGAGAAAGCTCGAGTTATTTTGTAACGGAAGTTTTAATTAATTTAATTTTTAATTAATTTAATTTCGAATGAATTTCCCGTGGAAATTCGAATGAATTTCCCGTGGAAATTCGAATGAATTTCCCGTGGAAATTCGAATGAATTTCCCGTGGAAATTCGAATGAACTTCCCGTGAGAATTCGAATGAATTTTACGTGGAAATTCGAATGAATTTCTCGTGGAAATTCGAATGAGTTTCCCGTAAAAATTAGAATGAATTTCCCGTGGAAATTCAAATGAATTTCCTGAGGAAATTCGAATGAATTTCCTGAGGAAATTCGAATGAATTTCCTGAGGAAATTCGAATGAATTTCCTGAGGAAATTCGAATGAATTTCCTGAGGAAATTCGAATGAATTTCCTGTGGAAATTCGAATGAATTTCCCGTGGAAATTCGAATGAATTTCCTGTGGAAATTCGAATGAATTTCCTGTGGAAATTCGAATGAGTTTTCAGTGGAAATTCGAATGAATTTCCTGTGGAAATTCGAATGAATTTCCCGTGAAATTCAAATGAATTTCCTGAGGAAATTCGAATGAATTTCCTGAGGAAATTCGAATGAATTTCCTGAGGAAATTCGAATGAATTTCCTGAGGAAATTCGAATGAATTTCCTGTGGAAATTCGAATGAATTTCCCGTGGAAATTCGAATGAATTTCCCGTGGAAATTCGAATGAATTTCCCGTGGAAATTCGAATGAATTTCCCGTGGAAATTCGAATGAATTTCCCGTGGAAATTCGAATGAATTTCCGTTGGAAATTCGAATGAATTTCCGTTGGAAATTCGAATGAATTTCCGTTGGAAATTCGAATGAATTTCCGTTGGAAATTCGAATGAATTTCCCGTGGAAATTCGAATGATCGGATGAATTTCCCGTGGAAATTCGAATGAATTTCCGTGGAAATTCGAATGAATTTTCGAGAGACTTTCGAATAAATTTCCCGTGGAAATTCGAATGAATTTTCCGTGGAAATTCGAATGAATTTTCCGTTGAAATTCGAATGAATTTCCCGTGGAAATTCGAATGAATTTCCTGTGGAAATTCGATAGAATTTCCTGTGGAAATTCGAATGAATTTCCCTTGGAAATTCAGATGAATTTCCTGTGGAAATTCGAATCAATTTCTTGTGGGAATTCGAATGAATTTCCTGTGGAAATTCGAATGAAGTTCCTGTGGAAATTCAGATGAATTTCCTGTGGAAATTCGAATGAATTTCCTGTGGAAATTCAGGTGAATTTCCTGTGGAAATTGGAATGAATTGCCTGTGGAAATTCGAATGAATTTCCTGTGGAAAGTCGAGTGAATTTCCTGTGGAAGTTCGAATGAATTTCCTGTGGAAATTGAATGAATTTCCTGTGGAAATTCGAATGAATTTCCTGTGGAAATTGAATGAATTTCCTATGGAAATTCGAATGAATTTCCCCTGGAAATTCAGATGAATTTCCCCTGGAAATTCGGATGAATTTCCTGTGGAAATTGAATGAATTTCCTGTGGAAATTGAATGAATTTCCTGTGGAAATTGAATGAATTTCCTGTGGAAATTGAATGAATTTCCTGTGGAAATTCGAATGAATTTCCTGTGGAAATTGAATGAATTTCCTGTGGAAATTCGAATGAATTTCCTGTGGAAATTCGAATGAATTTCCTGTGGAAATTCGAATGAATTTCCTGTGGAAATTGAATGAATTTCCTGTGGAAATTCGAATGAATTTCCTGTGAAATTGAATGAATTTCCTGTGAAATTCGAATGAATTTCCGTGGAAATTCGAATGAATTTCCTGTGGAAATTCGAATGAATTTCCCGTGGAAATTGAATGAATTTCCCGTGGAAATTCGAATGAATTTCCGTGGAAATTGAATGAATTTCCGTGAAATTCGAATGAATTTCCCGTGGAAATTCGAATGAATTTCCGTGGAAATTCGAATGAATTTCCGTGGAAATTCGAATGAATTTCCGTGGAAATTCGAATGAATTTCCCGTGGAAATTCGAATGAATTTCCGTGGAAATTCGAATGAATTTCCGTGGAAATTCGAATGAATTTCCGTGGAAATTCGAATGAATTTCCGTGGAATTGAATGAATTTCCGTGGAAATTCGAATGAATTTCCCGTGGAAATTCGAATGAATTTCCGTGGAAATTCGAATGAATTTCCGTGGAAATTCGAATGAATTTCCGTGGAAATTCGAATGAATTTCCGTGGAAATTCGAATGAATTTCCGTGGAAATTCGAATGAATTTCCGTGGAAATTCGAATGAATTTCCGTGGAAATTCGAATGAATTTCCGTGGAAATTCGAATGAATTTCCGTGGAAATTGAATGAATTTCCGTGGAAATTCGAATGAATTTCCGTGGAAATTCGAATGAATTTCCCGTGGAAATTCGAATGATTTTCCGTGGAAATTCGAATGAATTTCCGTGGAAATTCGAATGAATTTCCCGTGGAAATTCGAATGAATTTCCCGTGGAAATTCGAATGAATTTCCCGTGGAAATTCGAATGAATTTCCCGAGGAAATTCGAATGAATTTCCCGAGGAAATTCGAATGAATTTCCCGAGGAAATTCGAATGAATTTCCCGTGGAAATTCGAATGAATTTCTTGTGGAAATTCGAATGAATTTCCCGTGGAAATTCGAATGAATTTCTTGTGGAAATGCGAATGAACTTTCCGTGGAATTTCGAATGAATATCCATTGAATTTCGAATGAATTTCCCGTGGAATTAGAATGGAATCCCGTGGAAATTTGAATGAATTTCCCATGGAAATGTGGATGAATCTCCCGTGGAAATTTAAATGAATTTTCCGTGGAAATTCGAATGAATATTCCGTGTAAATTCGAATGAATTTCCCGTGGCAATTTGAGTGAATTTCCCGCGGAAATTCGAATGAATCTCCCGTGGAAATTCGAATGAATTTCCCGTGGTAATTCGAATGAATTTCCCGTGGAAATTCGAATGAATTTCCCGTGGAAATTCGAATGATTTTCCCGTGGAAATTCGAATGAATTTCCCGTGGAAATTCGAATCAATTTTCCGTGGAAATTCGAATGAATTTCCCTTGGAAATTCGAATTTTGAATGAATTTCCCGTGGAAATTTCGAATGAATTTCTTGTGGAAATTTTGAATGACTTTCCCGTGGAAATTTTGAATAAATTTCCCGTGGAAATTTGAATGAATTTCGCGTGGAAATTCGAATAAATTTTACATGGAAATTCAAACGAACTTCCCGTTGAAATTCGAAAGAATTTCCCGTGGAATTTCGAATGAATTTCCCGTGCAAATTCGAATGAATTTCCCATGAAACTTCGAATGAATTTCTCGTGGAAATTCGAATGAATTTTACGTGGAAATTCAAATGAATTTTCCGCGGAAATTCGAATGAATTTTCCGTAGAAATTCGAATGAATTTTCCGTGGAAACTCGAAAAACTTTCTCGTGAAAATCCGGAATGATTTCTCGTGGAAATTTTAATTTATTTCCCGTGGAAATTATAATGAATTTTCTATAGAAATTGGAATTAATTTTCCGTTGATTCATTTGAATTCCCACAGGTACTTCATCCGAAATTCGATGGGAAATTTATCCGAATTTCCATAAGATAATTTCGTGGGAAATTCATCCGAATATCCATGCGATATTCATCTAAATTTCCATGGGAAAATAATCCAAATTTCCATGGGAAATTAATCCGATGGAAACATGGGAAATTCATTCGAATTTCCACGGGAAATTTATTCGAATTTCCGCGGGAAATTCATTCAAATTTCCACAAGAAGTTCATTCGAATTTCCACGAGAAATTCATTCGAATTTCCACGGAAAATTCATTCTAATTCCCACGGAAAAATCATTCTAATTTCCACGGGAAATTCATTTGAATTTCCACGAGAAATTCATTTGAATTTCCACGGGAAATTCATTTTCCATGGAAAAATCATTCGAATATTTACGGGTAATGCATTCGAATTTCCACGGGAAATTCATTCCAATTTCCACGGGAAATTATTCGAATTTCCACGGGAAATTCATTCGAATTTCCACGGTCAATTCATTCGAATTTCCACGGAAAATTCATTCGAATTTGCACGGAATACTCAATCAAATTTCCACGGGAAATTCATTCGAATGTCTACGGGAAATTCATTCTAGTTTCTACGGGAAATTTATTCGAATTTTTACGGGAAATTCATTAGAATTTCCACGGGAAATTCATTCGAATTTCCACGGGAAATTTATTCTAATTTCCACGGAAATTCATTCGAATTTCCACGGGAAATTTATTCTAATTTCCACGGGAAATTCATTCGAATTTCCACGGGAAATTCATTCGAATTTCCACGGGAAATTCATTCGAATTTCCACGGGAAATTCATTCGAATTTTCACGGGAAATTCATTCAAATTTTCACGGGAAATTCATTCGAATTTCCACGGGAAATTCATTCGATTTTTCACGGGAAATTCATTCGATTTTCCACGGGAAATTCATTCGAATTTCCACGGGAAATTCATTCGAATTTCCACGGGAAATTCATTCGAATTAACCACGGGAAATTCATTCGAATTTATACGAAAAATTCATTCGAATTTCCAAGGGAAATTCATTCGAATTTCCAAGGGAAATTCATTCGAATTACTACGGGAAATTCATGCGAATTTCTACGGGAAATTCATTCGAATTTCAACGGGAAATTCATTCGAAGTTACACGGAAAATTCATTTGAATTTTCAAGGGAGATTCATTCGAATTTTCACGGGAGATTCATTTGAATTTCCACGGGAGATCCATTCGAATTTTCACGGGAAATTCGTTCGAATTTCCACGGGTAATTCATTCGAATTTCCACGGGCAATTCATTACAATTACCACGGAAAAATCATTCGAATTTCCAAGGGAAAACGGGAAATTTATTCGAATACGAATTGGAATTTATTTCTTGTGGGAATTGAAATGAATTTCCCGTAGAAATTCGAATGAAGTTCCCTTGGAAATTCGAATGGTTTTCCCGTGGAATTTCATTTCAAATGATTTTATCGTGGAAATACGAATGATTTTCCCGCAGAAATACGAATGATTTTTCCGTGGTAATTGGAAAGAATTTGCAATGGAAGTTCGAATAAATTCGCCGAGAAAGCTCAAATTATTTTGTAATGGAAGTTTTAATTAATTTCGCAAGGAAATTAGAATGAATTTCTTTCGAAAAAATGAATAAATTTTCCGTGATAATTCGATTGAATTTCTTGTGGAAATCCAGATGTTTTTTTTTTCGTGGAATGTCGAATGAATTTCCCGTGGGAATTCGAATGTATATTCTCTGTGGGCATCCAGTAAAATATCTCTTGGAACTCGTTTCGTGATATTCTCGCTGAAGAATTTCAAGAGAAATTCTCAAACATAAACTGAAAAAAATATCTTTTGTTGATTATAAACTCTATGTCGTTTTCATGAACAAATAAACTATAGGTTAGAGCTACGTATATTTAATTGAATGGAACGAAAAATGAGTATAGGTATTTATCGAATTTTCAAACAGGGAGCTCATAAATAAGAAGGTTAAGTGGCATTTTGGTTAAATTAGAATAATTGAGAGAGTACCGATAAATCCGATTTTACTCTTCTGAAAACTGTTATCTGCTTGTAGAAAATTTTAGCATTTTACCATCAAACCATTGATTTTTGTTTGGTTTCTTGAAAGACCCCATCGACATTTTTTTTAAATTTCTTATTGTTTGTAAATGATATCGTATAAAATATTCTTTTAAATCTTAATCTAGAGAATACCGAGAATGCCAAACATTTTCAAAATAAACAGGCCAATCTATTTGATTAAATGATTATATTATTGTTGAGCGACGGGAAATTTTACACAATTATGAGAATCTTCCCTTCCATTTACTTCCACTATGATGAATTTTGTATCAACAGAAACGTATTTCATTTTCTACTTGAAAACTTTTTCTGTATTTGTTATTGTACTTTATTTACAATTGGGAAACTTAATGTTGTCGATGATATTTTCCACATTTCGGTGAAAGTTTTTCGTCTGCGATCCATTCGTAACAGCTCACAAAACTGTCATTGCATTTTCACCCCGCATTGTTGATAATTCATATAATGACAGCATCAAAATACCAGCTTCAAATTTGCTAAGTGCATCCGCTCCACCAGTAGTAGAGGCTGTATCTATAAAACTGATTGATCTCGCCATCAGGAGAATTTAATTACCATTTATAAGCACTCAATAAGATGCAACCATGCAATAAAGGTTGTAGGCCACAATTACCGGTCCACCGTCGTCGCCGTTACGAGGACCACCGGGTCAGCTGTCCAATTTGATGAAATGAGTGAGCCATCTAAATTGAGCTTTCAATTAGGGTCATTGATGCACTTATTCAAATGGGCACTCACACACACACACACATGTACATGTGTGCGATTCGATTCATGCCCATTCGACCCACACGAACCAACCTGCATGATGAACCTGGTCTCAAGTGCTGCTTGATGGTACGGGGCCAGGTGACAAATGGATTGGACACTCCAATTATGCTCGAAAGCGCGATGGTATCAATATTAATGCATGTATCACGTGATTAGTCCGATGAACAAGAGTCCTATAATTTATTCGAGCAAAAACCATCTCACATTGATGTGGTGGGTTGACCCGCGGGTCGACGATAACCAGCGGAGGTAAAGTGGGTCTGTGTGCTATGATCATTATTATTACGCTCAAAATGGTGAAACCCCAATCAAACCAAACCAGCTTTTCCTGGATAATTAATAGATGGTTGACATTTGCATTCATTGCCCATCAACAAGAGGCGGAACTCAACCCCTAACAATTGATCTACGACCTGTACTTAACCGAACAGCGCATTATCCATCATTTCGACAACTTCGGAAATTCTTCCCCCGGTGCCTTCCAGTTATGATTTCCATTGGTGTTTCGTAGCTGTTTTTCTTTTAATGCCAAAAAACAGAAACACATACACCACCAGCACACATCCATGCATCAACAAAATTTCCCCTATGTTTGAGCTTTTTCGTTTGTCATGCTTCACTCGCATACCGAAGTTCGTGGGTTCAAAACAGAAGAAAAACCGGTTGTATGAATTCAAAGTAGTGATGGTTTTGTGCTTGAAATGCCGTTCAGTCAAAAGGAGCGCGATTGGTCACTGTTCCAACAACTTAAAAATCTTTTGAAGAGAATTTAGTAACAAGAGACATTTTTAAACGATTTTGTTAGCTAGGCCGTCAGAGAGAGAGAGCGATGGCCCATTGCATTGCCATCCACGATGAGTACCCTGAAGAAATAGAACTATCACATGGAGACGCATGGTGGAACATGTTGTAGAACCCAGCCGTAATTCACTTCAATACCTTGTTTCCCCCATAGCTTTATTTATAGATGACGATTTCAAGAAATCATATCACATTCCGACGCGATTTTTGTAGATGATTTTTCAATCAATGTTTTTATTTTTCATTCACATTTCATGAGTATTTTTGGGTATATTGAGGGAAAAGCCGAATCTAGACATTCATCAAGGCTTTTTAGAAGTCACAAAAAAGTTATATGCATTTAATGTTTTCGTCGAATCAATTTGAATGCTAGACTTCTAACTTTCGTTCATCGGAGAAGTACTTGAATGAAGTTTCTAATTCTTCTAAACCATAATGCCACTTATACCTCTTATGACCTTAGTTTCACATTAAAAAAAAACATGAAAATGGCAAACCAAATTTCGATCAAGTTGTGGATTATATTGACGAAAGTGACTACTTAGTGGAGTTTATTTCACACCCAGCCAACGGTTGTCAGATTTTTTACTAAATCATTAATTTACTAAAACGAATAAAAACATGATATGTACAAAAACATATATTGTATAAAAAGCATGAAGAATTGATAAAATTTCAAACCAAGTTTAGATAAAAATATTACGAATCTTTACGTGAATGCTTCTGAACTGATTTTGTGAACTTTTAATACAGATTTGAATGGCATTTTGGCACCTGGTGATTCAATGTACGTCTTATAGACAGCCAGAAAAAAATGATATAGTATTCAATGATTGGGGAATTATCTTCTGAAAACAGGAAGTATATTTAGTTACACGATTTGTATTGTTGGTCAACTGGAGAAAATATTTGGTAGTGTGCCCCCACACTGTTCTTGGGAAAATGTCGCAGCCAATCCCACCATTTCACAAAGGATGATTTCATTTGTTACGATCAACAGAGGAGTTTAAGCTTTTTATGAGATGCACTGGTCAACACTCATCGTACCACACACGTTATTACCCGCCATCAATTTAGGTTTAACAGTTGTTACTCGCTTCTTTCCTGTCCAGTAATGTAATTTCGTACATATTTAATCTTTCAATTTGTGCAACGCTGTGAAACCCGATCCGCGCGCTCCAGGCAATGAAATCTAATTTCTCTTTCACTGCTTTCTCTATTATTACCGGCTCGAATCGAACGTAATCTCCCATCGAACGCGTTGAAACCATCCGATCCGGGGGAACCACCCACCCGGCGACCGGGGGTCATCCTACAACCGCACTGATGTAATAAATATCCGCCATTTCCATGACCGCTGCATTTTTTCGCACCCTGTCAACCTCGTTCTCGTCGTCCGCGGCTCTGGACATCGGACATTCCGCTGCGATGCGATTAACCCGTGTGTATATGCATCGATGAAAATTCCGACGCCCGATGCGAAAATCGCTTCAATTTATCGAACAAAACCCACCCACGCGGATCCATTTGTCTGTGCTATGTGCTTTTTTATCTTTGATTTTTATACGCCCTCTGTGCCACTGCCACCCACTTGTCGTTGCCGTTGTCGTCCGGATCGCACCCGGAACGGGGGAAAAAATCCGCAAACCACCATCGTAAATTACAAAATCAATTTTTCCAACAACGCACCGCGACGTCGCGTCCCGGACGCCTGAAAATCGTTTTAAAAAAAACGATCCATAGTTAAAAGTGAGTAGTGTGTGACCTTTCCTTTCGCCGCATATTAAATTTAATTATTGGATACACACATCGGAGCTTGGGAATTACGTAAGCTACAATGCACAGTGGGACTGATGAATTCTTGAAAAATATATAATCGCTCAGCTCTGAGATATTGGATTACCGCCGAATAATAATAATTATTGGTTGATGGGCTTCCACATCACATGGCAGAGCTACCGTTTAATAATTGGTTTAAGAACTTTAAACAATTTAAATGTGTAAACAACGTTTTAAAGTTTTTGGTTATGCGACTCCCACAATGCTGTAATCAAAGATGTAATCATTTCTTGGCGTGTCAGTAACATTTTTCTTCACATACTACATAAAATCTATCATTTAGTCAAATCGAAAGCGATTTAATATTTTAAAATGAACACATTTTTATAAATAAGGATAAGCCTGATGTTGAACACACGACCTCCTGCTTGTAAGGGAGAAGCGGTAGTCACTAGACCACCTAGCTTGTCAAAGGAATTCCCATGGATAGAATTCATCTAAATACTATTCTGTGGGATATTATTCCATTCAATATTCCAGCGGAATAATTTGTTTTTCAACCACTCGTCAATTGATTTAGTTTTAACTGTTTCATGTCAGTTGTGTAACCAATTGCTAACTCATACTAATTTCGATTTTAAACACTTTTCTGTGACTTTTAGAATCTCACAAGAAGCCAATCATAATCCAATTAGCTTAACATTGAATTGTTTCAAATTTTGTTGACATTAGTATAGAACTTATATTGATAGCAACTTACTAATAGCACTTTTGGTACCAGATGTGATATTGACAATGTTTTCGTATCTGTATTAAATACATAGTAACGACCCAAGCAGCACAAATCAAGTTATTGTGAGTTGTGATCTATTTGTAACCTTTGTGCTGCTCGGGGAAACCTCCAAAAACTTGCTCAGCCGTCTGAAAGTGCCTTTAGCTTAGTTTCACTAATCCTATTGAGCCATAGCCTTCTTGGAGATTTGAAAACATTCGCAGCGTAGAGAATGTTTTTGCCCTTCGTGGGAACTTTGACAAAGTAAAATCTATTACAAGAACATGTAAAATATGAAAGCTCCGAGTGACGGTAGTATTATATTCCGGGGCGAATTCCAAATAATTTCAATCAGAAAATTTTCCTTTTTCTCACCAAACTTTTCAATTAATGTCTCTAATTTGCAAGCTTCATAGATAGTTGAAAAGCCTAGTTGAAAAAATGCCAACCTTGTTTAAAATTTGAAACTGGTCAAAAATCCAACTGCGGCCCTATTATTTTTCCTTCATCAATAAGAATGCTGTCCTAAATGACTATTTTGAATATTTTTTTGGTGTTTTATGTCAATATGAATTCGAATTTTACTGATGAACAGTTTAATTTTTGCCATGACCGTCTTTCAACCACTTCTCAACTATCATAGGGTACAAATTTAATGAGATATCATAAATCTGTAAGTTATTCGATTGGGGCTGATCTTCTTGATTCAGAGAAAAATAAATAGGGGAACTGCTCCTGTCGAGTCAAGTACGAGACACTGAAGACGACCTTACTGTTGAGGTCGAAATACGTATTTGTCAAGGTACAATTAAGTGGTGGAATTAAATGGAATTGTACACACTCGTCTTATGACAAGTGAAGATATTCCACTGAAAAGCTCAAATTAATTTTCTTAACATCTCAGACCATTTAAATCTCCATGGTGTTAAAATCCGTTTGAAATGGACAAATTTAGAAATCCCTGTTCTATAAGTTTTAGATTCAGGACACCATGTCGAAAGCAGAAATTGAACAATCTATGGAAAACAACTAATTTTAAAAAATTAATATTGTCTTCACTTTGTTTCAGTACGTCAATATGTACTTTGTCTAACCTATTCTGTGCCCTCTTTAGTGGGACAAAAGCCTCCACTACTGATCTGAAGCCCGATTCCAATGAAGCCCATGAGCATATGCGACCGTGTGAAGATAATGCCGTTTCCTCTGCACGCCAGATCTCCTAATAGCGCCCTCCAGTGCAGTGTTGAACAATAAAGTCGAAAGTGCATCACCCTTCTTCAATCCGTCTAAGGTCACAAACGAGGTTGACATTTCGTCTGCAATCCGAATACTTGATTTCGTGCCATCCAGTGTTGCACGTATCAGTCTGATCAGTTTCGCCGGAACACCATGTTCGGACATTATCTGCCACAGCTCATTTCTTTTCATTGAATCGTACGCTGCTTTTAAATCAATGAACAGGTGGTGAGACTGCAAGTTGTATTCCCAGAATTTATCAAGGATCATCCGCAGCGCAGGCTAAACATCTGATCCGTGGTTGATCGGTCCTCACGAAAGCCTGTACGCCGAGTTCATAAGGGTGATCCCTCTGTTATTGACACACTCTAGTCTGTGCTCTGGGCCCTCCTTAGCCGTGCGGTAAGACGCGCGGCTACAAAGCAAGACCATGCTGAGGGTGGCTGGGTTCGATTCCCGGTGTCGGTCTAGGCAATTTTCGGATTGGAAATTGTCTCGACTTCCCTGGGCATAAAAGTATCATCATGTTAGCCTCATGATATACGAATGCAAAAATGGTAACTTGGCTTAGAAACCTCGCAGTTAATAACTGTGGAAGTGCTTAATGAACACTAAGCTGCGAGGCGGCTCTGTCCCAGTGTGGGGATGTAATGCCAATAAGAAGAAGAAGAAGACTGTCTGTGCTCTCCCATATTTTCAAAATTTTGTTCTCAATCCTCTGAAGTGTCTTCTTTCTGGTATTGTAGCAACTAGTCCATATTGGCACAGCTAAAAAATTGTTTGTAAATCAAAAGTTTGTTCTTAAGACAAAGTTTTGATTTTCTGTTTATAAGTGTCTACACTTGATATATTTGTTACATTTGGCTAGAATGCCTTCAATGTGGCTTTTAAAAGTTAATTTTTGATCTAGCAGAAGTCCTAAATATTTAGCTACGCTAAACCAATTAATTGGAACCCCATTCGTAGTGACAATATGTCTGCTAGAAGGTTTCAAATAAGAAGCTTTAGGCTTATGTGAGAAAATTATAAGCTGAGTTTTGGAAGCATTCGGGGAAATTTTCCATTTTTGCAGGTAAGTGGGGGAAATATCCAAACTTTTTGGCAATCTACTACAAATGACACGAAGGTTTCGCCCTTTGGCTGAGAGGTCCATGTCATCTGCAAACAAAGATTTTTGACACCATGGTGGTAAATCAGGTAAGTCAGAAGTAAAAATGTTATACAATATGGGCCCCAGTATGCTGCCTTGGGGAACACCAGCTCTTACAGGTAATCTATCCGATTTAGAATTTCGATAGTTTATCTGCAGAGAGCGATCTGATAAATAATTTTGGATTAGTTTAATAATGTACAGAGGAAAATTACCCAAGCAGCACAAATTGTTTCACTACTGAACATTTTACTGTGTTGCAACTATTCCGAAAGACACAATCGTTGCGTATGTGCCATCAAATATAACTCTTTTGCAATCTGAAAAGCGCAAGAGGTGAAGCCTACGGAAACCTCCTTCGATAGCAGTAAAATTGCAAAAACGTTGCAAAATACTACAGCGGAAAAAAATAAAATAAAAATATAAAACTGGATTCGATTTATGGATCTTGTGGGTGATAGTCCTTCACTCTACCACAGCACCATTCAACACTTCGAAGGCACTGAAGATTATGAAGTGAATGTGAGTTGTCAAAACGTTGAACGATGCTAAATTAAACATGAAGACGCACTCAACTTATCTGCAACTTAATTTAAACAAATAATTAAATTTTGAAAGACGTATTAAAGTTACATGGTAAAAAATATGCCACTAAATGATTTTGTTTCGTGTTTGCAACATAAAATGCAGTATTCTTTGGTTGTTTGTTTCCAAATGTCAAACACGTACTGCATTGCAATTTAAATGAAACATTGGTCACAATTCGGACGTTTTTGACAACTTGATGCAACTTTTTTTTTTTTTTTTTTTTTTTTTTTTTTTTTTAATCTTTCGTTTATTTGGAAGGCTCATTTGCCGTGAAGCGTTACGGAGCCGAAATCAAGTTTAACAATACATTTCTTGATTCTTATACATAGTGTTAGTTTTGGGGAACCGAAAGACTCGCGGTTTAGTCGAGGTTAGGGAATACAATAATACAGTAGGAAAGGAAAGGATTTAAGGGTGCTTAAGTAATTACGATGCTGATGTTCACAAAGTTGGCATTCCTCGCATGTTTACATCTGTAACGGGACAAACAAACTTTTTTTGGGAGACAACGACAAGAGGAGGACATACGGAAGGGATTAACGACAGACATGGAAATGTACCACAAGAGGAAGACAATCGATATGGGGTACGACAGACAAGGGAATGGGCAGACAATGATTACAGTTTTACATCAGCAACTTTCAAAAATTGGTGGACCAGGGACATGTACTCTAGATCAAGGCCCGACAACACTTCCCTAATAGGCTTTGGTTGTTTTCCTCGGACCCGGAGATGTTCAGTTAGCGCAGATCTGGGGCCACGATGCTCCTCGCACGCCCACACGACATGATCGATGTCCTGATAATCCTCGCCGCAAACACAGAGATTTCCTTCCGAGAGTCCCACTCTGAAAAGATGTGCATTTAGAGTGTAGTGATTGGACATTAGACGACACATGGTTCGAATGAAGTCTCGTCCCATATTCAATTTTTGAACCATGGACGCTTCGACACCTGCGGGCGAATTGAATACAGCCATCTACCCAACTCCCCATTTGTCCATTTATGTTGCCAGCTGTTCAAGGTTTCCTGATGAACTAATGTGAAAAATTCATCGAAGGTGATTTTCTGATCGTAAACATCAATTTCCATAGCACCCACCTTAGCCAAAGAGTCCGCTTTCTCATTTCCCGGGATCGAGCAATGAGAAGGGACCCAAGCCATGGTGATTGTGTAAGACCGTTGTGATAAGGCACTCAAAGCTTTCCGTATCCCATTCAGTAGATACGCTGAGTGCTTAACCGGTTTCATTGACCGAACAGCCTCCAAGGAACTTAGACTGTCGGTGAAGATGAAAAAGTGATCAGGAGGTAGGGATGCGATTTGCTCGAGTGAATAGTGTATAGCTGCTAGCTCAGCAGTATACACGGAACAAGGCTCTTTGAGCTTAAAATAGGCGCTATGAAAAACGTTAAAAACACCGAAACCAGTGGAGTCATCAATTTTTGACCCGTCTGTGAAAAAGCTTCTCTCCTCACTGGCGTGCCCGTATTTGCTTGCAAATAATGGAGGTATGACCTCCGCACACAGAAAGTCTGGTATTCCATGAACCTCCTGCTTCATGGACAGATCAAAAGTAACAGAGGAACTGTAAGAGTCTAAGAAGTTAGCACGATTGGTATCTACCGAAGAAGGGCTTACCTCCAGCGTTATGTACCAGTGGTAAATACTCACGAATCGAGATTGAGGGCTTTGTTCGAGCAGCTTCTCGAAGTTATCAATGACCAATGGATTGAGAACCTCACAGCGGATGAGGAACCGGGCGATAATTCCGCGAAACGATCTGTTAGTGGCAGTACTCCCGCAAGTACTTCCAAGCTCATTGTATGTGTCGAATTCATACATCCTAACGCGATACGGAGACAGCGGTACTGAATCCTTTGAAGCTTCAGCATGTGTGTTTTAGCCGCGGACTGGAAGCAGAAACTACCGTATTCGAGGACCGACAAAATGGTTGTTCTATACAACGTCATAAGATCTTCAGGATGCGCTCCCCACCATGTTCCGGTTATTGATCGCATGAAGTTGATCCGTTTCTGGCATTTTTGTGTCAGATACACAATGTGCTTCCCGAAGGTACATTTCGAGTCGAACCAGACCCCGAGGTATTTAGAAGACATGCTATGAGTGATTGTCTTACCCATCAGTTGGAGCAGGAACTTTGCCGGCTTATGTTTTTGAAAAGACAACCATCTCAGTTTTCTCCGGAGAGAATTCGACACCCAACTTCGTAGCCCAAGTAGACAAATTGTCCAAAGTATCTTGCCATGGTCCTTGCAGATTAACCGCTGTTGGCCCCGAAACGGATACAACACAATCATCTGCAAGCTCTCTCCACGAGCAATTTGGCATGAGACATTCATCAATGTCTCTGACGTAAAATTGTAAAGAAGGGCTCAAACATGAGCCCTGGGGAGACCCATGTAGCTAATTCGTGAAGTTGCCGAGTCACCATGAGAAAAACTCATACGCTTCTCTGACAACAAATTGTACAAATAGTTTTTCAAAACTGGTGAAAGTCCACACTCATGGAGTTTGTCGGATAAGACATCGACGCAAACTGAATCAAAAGCCCCTTAATGTCCAAAAACACTGAGCCTATTTGCTCTTTTTAGCGAAAGTAAGCTGAATTTCTGAAGAAAGCAACGCAAGACAGTCGTTCGTTCCCTTGCCCCTGCGGAAACCAAATTGTGTATCTGACAACAAACTATTCGATTCAACCCATTTGTCTAGCCGGAAGAGAATCATCTTCTCCAACAGCTTCCGAAGACATGACAGCATCGCGATGGGGCGATACGAGTTACAATCCGACGCGGGTTTTCCGGGCTTCTGGATGGCTATCACCCTCACTTCCCTCAATCATCCGGAACAATGTTGCACTCCAGTAACTGATTGAACAAGTTCAATAAGCGCCTCTTCGCGACGTCTGGGAGCAAATTGAACCTGATTCTATCCATCCCTGGAGCGGAATTGTTACATGAAAGGAGAGCAAGTGAGAATTCAATCATCGAAAAGGGACGATCCATATCATCCCTGTCTGCAAAAGCATCACGTAGCTCTTGCCTCACCGGTACCGAATCCGGACAAACTTTCTTTGCGAAGTCAAGTATCCACCGCGACGAGCTTTCACGATCTTCGTTTACGGACGACGCGTTGCGCATTCTTCTCCCGACGGTCCACAGAGTTTTCATTGAAGTCTCGCGCGATAAACCTTCAACAAAAGTGCGCCAATATCCGCGCTTCTTCACTTTGACCAGTTTCTTGAACTGGATTTCGAGCGCGGTGTATCGTTTGTGAAGAACGATCGCCCCGTGTTTCGAAATTCTTTGAACGCGGCGGATTTCTCGCGATAAAGTTGCGTACACTCGATGTCCCACCACGGACTGTAGGGTTTCCTACGAACCGAAGCTCCTGGCACCGGCCGACGTTGTGCCTGAAGAGCGCTTTCAAGAATCAACTGCGATAGAAACTTGTACTCTTCCCGCGGGGGAAGTGCTTCTATCGACTGTATGCCATCGCTGATGGCGTCCGCATATTTGCCCCAATCGATGTGCTTCGTTAAGTCATATGAAAGATCGATGGAAACAGATTGCTTATGTCCATTGGAAATCGAAACTTCGATCGGCAAATGATCACTACCATGGGGATCTTGGACCACCTTCCAAGTACAGTCCAACGATAATGAGCTCGAACAAATGGAAAGATCTAGACGGCTATCTCTTGCTGGAGGAGCCACTCGTGTAACTTCTCCTGTATTCAAAATTGACATATTGAAGTCGTCGCAGAGGTCGTATATCATTGATGAACGGTTGTGGTCGTACAGGTCGCCCAGCCTGTTCCGGTGGAGTTAAAATCTCCCAGGAGCAACCGTGGCTCGGGCATAACCGAGCAGATGTGCGAGAGATCTCTTCGAGATATCGCGGTGTTTGGAGGAAGATATATCGAGGCGATACTGAGGTCTTTTCCTCGAATAGTCACCTGACATGCGACAGCTTCGGTGCCAGACATCGGCGCAAGATCGACTCTATAGAAGGAGTGCTGTTTTTTGATCCCTAAAAGCACTCCTCCATATCGATTTGCCCGATCGCGGCGGATTATGTTGAAATCAGGAAAATGAAGGTTCACATCTGGTGTTAGCCATGTTTCACATAAAGCAAAAGCATCGCATTGTAATTTGTTAACTAAAAATTTAAAAATATCTAATTTTGGAAGAATACTTCGACAGTTCCACTGTAGAATCGAAATCATGTTACCCTTATTGACTAAGTTAGCCATCGAAGGATACAAATGACTCGAGGAGGGGCATTTTCGAAGCCAGCTGCTTCAGGAGAGGAGTCAGAATAGGAAGAACAGTTTTGACCATGTTCTTCACGGGGTCGGAAGCATCAAAGAAGTTGAGGATGAGCTCCACGATGCCAGAAAGTGTGAACATTGGAGCGCTCAGGAGTTCTTCTGCTCGCTCTGTATGCTCTCTTTCTGGCTGAGAAATCGCAAAAAATGGGGTATCTGGGATTTTAGATGTTCCCGGAAGCGGTGGAAACTCTCGATCATCCCGATGTGAAACCACAAAAGTTGATCGTTTTGAGTATTTCCTCCCGCTTTGAATTTGACCATGTTGGATTGGGGCTCACTTTGAGGCTGTTTTCTAGGCTTTTTCGAGGGTCGCTGGCTCTGTTTTATTCTCTTCCTCGTTGAGCCATTGAAAACAAAGGGAACCCCATTTCCAACCTCGGAGTCAGAGCTACCTTGATCGTCCAAAGGAAGAGACGAGTAGATGGTGTCAGAAACGAGTGGAGGAGCGGCCTTCCTCAACATTTCGGCGTAACTTCGCCGAGAACGTTGCTGAAGAGACCGCTTCTGGTGGATTCGCTGCTGTATGTACGTTGGGCAAGCTTCAAGAGCATGTGGAGGGCTTTCGTTACAATAGACACATTTCGGTGCCGTCTTGCACGCGCCCTCCACATGCTTCTCTCCGCATGATGCACAGCGAGGTTTATTGCAACAGTACTGAGCGGTGTGGCCCAGCTGCTTGCAATTAACACAATTCATCACCTTCGGTACATACAGCCGAACAGGTAGACGAAGTTTGCCAATCACTACGTAGTCAGGCAGTGCGGACCCGGAAAAAGTGACGCAGAAAGAGTCAGACGGGGAATAACTCCGCTTCTCTCCCTCCTGCGACACCGAATACATTTGTTTGCAATCCAGTATCGCAACAGGAGGCAAAGAAACGTTCTTGAAACGACCGAAACCTTGTTTCAAATCGTCGCATGTCATACTTCCCTCCGTCACCACCCCGCGATCTCACACGCTGCTGACGGTAAATACACCCTATATTCGAGAGTGAAAAGCTCACAGGTGACAATCTCGTTGGCCTGTTTGCGATCACTGACCGTGACACGGTACTGGACCCAACCATGTCAATGGTCGTGACAGACGAAAATCGCTTTTCCAGATCTTTGCTAATCTGGCTGATATTCAAACGTTTGCCTTTGGGTCGAAAGAAAACAACATACGGCCCACTAGAGTCGTGAGGGTAGACCTTGGGACGGGGGCTAGTAGAGGAGATTTTAGCGTTGCTGGTGTCCATTTCATTTTGGTTTGGAACACCCGAATGCAACGAAACATCTGACATGGAATACGAAGTACCCCCGCCAACTTCGCCTTCGCGCATTGCGGACACGAAATGCGCCGCTGCAGCGAGGCACAATCTATTTTAAAACTAAACACTTATCACAAGAACAGAAAAAACATACATACACACAAATTAATGAGAGGGAAGACGAGTTAAAGAAAAGGAAAAAAAACTATTCCAATAAGATGGAGAAGAGAGGAACAACGAGAGGGAGCTCAAGTAAATACTTGCGTTCACACTGCTGTGTCGCCGGCTAACGGTTCTGGCAGCACACACTGACTGGATGGACAATCGCCGGGGCGGTGGTTCGGTCGAAGCGAACCACGCTGTTGTTGGTGTTCTTGCCGCAGACAACACTGCAACTGGGTGGATGGATGGTGGCAGGACGGCAGCGTCTGTGTTGGTGGAGACGCACGATGGATGATGACTGTCGGCGTGGGGCGATGATGCCTGCGCCTGCGATGGACGCCGAAGAAACTGCAAAACTTTGCGTTGTCTTGCAAAAGCAACGAAATGGCTACTCAACTGCTTCAGCTAAGCACCACTTCCACTCGAGCACTTACTTCAAAACACTTTCGGAAAAAAACCTCTACCTGTACTTCAGGAAAAAAAACCAAAAGAGAAGCAGACCGTGCGCGGACTTACAACCGTCTCGCTCGGATGCTCGACGTGGAATCTGATGCAACTTTTTCGTGCTTTGATGTTTTTCCAGTGCCTTTAATGAAACTGAATAGAAACAAGGTGTTTTTAGGAAGATGTTGCGTGTGCTACTTGGGTAAAATTAATCAATTTTACAATCAAACTTTCATGCTGAACACTGTCAAATGCTTTCTCTATATCAAGGAGAGCAACTCTAGTCAAGTATCCTTCAGATTTGTTGAGCCGAATTAAATTTGTAACTCTTAATAACTGATGAGTGGTTGATTGTCCATGGCGAAAACCAAATTGTTCATAAGCAAAAATAGAATTGCCATTAATATGAACCATCATTCTATTTAAAATATTTTTTTCAAACAGTTTGCTTATTGAAGAAAGCAAACTGATTGGGCGATAACTAGAAGCCTCAGCTTCAAACTTGGAACAACTTTGGCGTTTTTCCATTTATCTGGGAAGTATGCCAATTGAAAACATTATTTAAATAAATTAACCAAAAAGGATAAGGAGCTCTCAGGAAGTTTTTTGATAAGTATGTAGAAAATACCATCATCGCCCGGAGATTTCATATTTTTAAATTTTCTAGTAATAACCTCACTTCGTCCAAATTAGTTTCCAACGAAAGGTCAAAAACATTCTCTTGATTGAGAATGTTTTCGAAGCTCCGTATAACCTGATTCTCAATTGGACTAGTGAGACCTAGATTAAATTTATGGGCACTCTCGAACTGCTGAGCAAGTTTTTGAGCCTTTTCGCCATGTGTTAATAAAATTTTATTTCCCTCTTTAAGCGCTGGAATTGGCTTTTGAGGTTTTTAAGAATTTTCGTTACTTTCCAAAAGGGTTACGTTATTTTCCGTTGAAGAATGGGTATGAAAATCATTCATCGTCGGTAAATTTTCAGAAATGAAATGTACCCGGTGAGAGGAGCAAAATTTGTTCGTTGATTGTGGTGGGTATTAATTGCTCGTCCGGCAGATGATTGCGAATTTTGAGCGTTTGAAATATGTTTACCCAGCGAATTTCGCGTCCTCAATTTTGCACGGGAATTCGAAACCAGAAATTAGATTTATGATTGCCCCCATAATTGGCACATTTAAATTTATTGGAATCGCTCAGTTTTGTCCTAGTATGTACTACACTGAAGAAGACGTTTGCGATCGCCATAGGATCCAGGCAAAACGCGGCAGTCACCCTTCCTGGCAATCTGAAATAAAACTCCTTGATATCCTGAAGGTTACTCAAAATCTCATTCCTAAGGCCAGAAAACTCGGCAACAAATACCACAATTGTCGGAATCCTTTGCTTTTTCGCTTGGATCGAATCACCTGGGCTAGAGGTAGACTCAATTTTGTCATGAATCAAATCGCACTGATTGCTCAGTTCGATAGAAGAAGAATTATTTTGAATTTTAGAGTTAGAAGGAATATCTGAAGTCTCCAGCTTCCTTCTATTTTTTTCCGCGCTTTGACAGGAGGTCTTGAAACCTTGTTTCTTAAAAGGAAGTGGAGAATCCAGCGACTCCCCCTTCCTCTTGTGTTTATTAATGCTCATTGCTGAGCGTGGCGACGTGACCTTCTAAAAGATTTTTTTTTCAGAGCGGTGTCCCTTCAGGATTTCCACCGCTTGTCGGAATTTTACTCCCGCAAACGGGTCCAACGTAAATCGAAGGTACGGGTCCAAGCAAAGATCGTAACGGGGTCAGTGTTACAATAAAACCATAAAATGCACTGCTCATGAGCTGATTGTTTTTATGCCTGCATATGGCGATACAATTCGTCGATGTATGACAGCTCGTTCCTAGCAAAATGATATTTTTCGAGTGATCTCATAGCTTTCCATGACCGAAAAAAAAATCATGAAACAAAAGCTTATGTCGTGTGACATAACATCGGAAACATGATATGTCATTCGCGCTTACTCAGATGTACACATATTATCGCGTACGTTATCTAACTGAATTTATTGGCACGTCAAACTCATCCCTCCGGGTTTCTAAACAAATTTTCGCCTACCTTGGCTTAGCAAAAACCATCCTTTCATGTGAATTTTGGTGACGAGGACAACGCACTAATTGTAATGCTCACCTTCTAACGATATAAGGCATTCAGTGTAGTATATGGCACAATATACTATTCGCAAATTACCTACTCTGCATTATACCAGAAACCGGGAGACACACGCCATGTTTCTTCATTCCATTCACAATATGCACCATCCGGTGTGGAATGCATGCAGCAGCTGCACGAACGAACCGAAGTTGCAACGCGTAGCCGCATTCTTCGATCGCGCAGCAGCCAAGCCAAATTTGGAATTGGTTTCGAATGCAATTAGGATTTCCAAATCGTGCCAACCAAATAACCGCACAGATGCATTGCACTGCACTCAGTTTTCCCGCCATTTCTGATCCGATTTCCCAGAACTAATCTTCGTCACGTACCATGTCAATCGGGGGGAAATTAGCTTTGGAAAACACAGATGCACACACAGCAGCGGACAACACGGCAAATGTGACGACTTTACTGTTTCGGTCTCCGATTGTGTGCATCCTTCTCCTGCTCAGCCTAATGTGCCGTTTGGCAAAGGCTTCAATCATGAACCGTTGTTGATGGCGGGAAACCGGGACAAAACGCATATTTTCTGTTCCTCTACGGTTATCCATATTGTCATCGTATTTGTATTGTGTGAATCGTGAAATTTCGAAACAAGAAGACAGGTGACTAGTAGAGTGGTCTCTGTTTAAAATGCATTTCAATTTTGATTTGGAAATTAATCAGAGGACAAATTTATAGAAAGAGGGAGTGCATTGGTATTTTTGAATCACCCATCCCTTTCAGTTATTCTTACCTGTCGCAGATAACTACGGCGGCTGTGTTGTTCGGTACAGAATAGTACGTGCAACGAGTTTCATACCATGGCCAATGAAATCACTGTAATTCCTCCCTACCCTGGGTTATAAGGACTTCACAAAACGAATCAATCATGCTCCGTACTATAACGTATATATTATTTAAAATTGATAAGCTGTGATTTTCTTTAATATTGAAATTCTGATAATAAAAATCGAAGCATCGTTTTTCATTGGCCAACAAGTGAAATGTCTTTACAGCTACATTCCATTCAATTTCATCACTTTATTTGTATCTTAACAGACCAGGTACCAGGTACCTACTAGACACAAATTTTACAGCTGAGGTCGATGATTTTATTTTATTACGGACAAAAATAGGTTCCATTATTACTAACATAAAGTTATGCTACTTAACTGTGACGCATATTAGTCTAAAATCACTCTATTGGTAAACTTTCCCATAACCGCACTTTCCGAGTCGAACTGTCCGGACAGATTCTGTCGCCATTCCTGCTGCGACGTGTGCAACGGCATTACCGTCTCTTTTAATTGGGTTTGGTAAACCGATTCATACACTTCCTCGGATGGGTTGGCAGGTAGATGTGCGACCGACCCATACGGCGCGGCGTCCCGTTCAACAGAGAGACAAAACGCATATATTGGCCAACCATCCTCAAGTTCACCTCCCCGGTACGGGCCGGCTTCCCACAGATTTGCTTCAAACCGAACCGATAGAGTGCGGTTCCGTACGGAAATGTGGAAAACGTGCGCTTAAACGGATTCGGAAGGGGAAATACACGCAATCACCGCACGTCAAATTTGTGATGATACCGACGGAAGAAATGTTCAATCCATGATGCTTGAAGTGCTCTTAGACGGGGCGGATACGAGAGTAAAGTTTTCCGAAATGCATCAGCTCATGTATATGGCTGAGCTTCTGTCAGGAAGCGAAAAGTTTAACCCCCACGTGATCATGAATTTATTATTCATGCTGTCGCAAAACGTTTTATTGGTTCTGCCTGTCTACCTTTTTGCACGCAATCTGTTGGCAGTCCATTCAGTCGATGACATATATTTATTTTCAGGTTCTATTTTATTCAAATCGCTCTGGAATAATGTCGGGAATGGTATTCTTAGATAGGATCCAATTCGAATAAATCTTTAGCCGACAGATTTTGGTACAGTAAATAGATTCTGAACAGTGAACAGTAGCGCATCTTTTAAGCGCCATTTGACGAGAGCTTTAATAGGAACTCCTTTCTTACTAAACGTATTAAACAAAATGTACAGCATTTTGCAATTCAAAAGGGATTTGAATTTTATCCGGGAGTAGGAAGAGTCAAAAGTTTGGTTAACTTATAATGATTTAAATTGCAGTAAATATACAGCAGGACCTTACAGTCTGTGTCGGTTACAAAAAATCCATAAGAAAGTTTTTCGTAAATCTATAATCTACAAAAATAATAATAATTCTGTTCGTAAAAATTGCTGGAAAGAGAAATCGTCGATATCAATATGATTTTTCAAGATAAGTATTGGGATCAATATGACTCAAAACGGAACTTCGAAGAAAAACAAAAATTTCGTCTAGCTTTTAGGAGGAATGAAAATTAAACTGCACTTTTCGAGTCGAACTCCAAAACACCTCCAAATAAACGCGCTTAGAACACGGATTTAGTCACTGTGCAAAATGGACTACTCATGAACTGATTGTATGACAGCTCGTTCCTATCAAAATTTTGTTCTCCATTACTGGGACAGACAAAAATCATGAAACAAAACCTTATTTCATGCGAACATATTTCAAACGGAGCCTCAAAGCCGATTAACTTTTTAACTGGTGAACCGATCGTTCTGAAATTTCTTGACTTATAATATTTCACTTAATATTTTGTGGAAGAAAAGCATTTAACATGAAAGTGTTTTAAGGTGCAACAGAAACGACTCCACAAAAAAAGTTACGAATAATACATTGACCCAGAAATGTAAATGATTATAAAGTAGTAAAATTATAACCGTATTATAAAATTAAGATATTGTCCGATATTGTTTTTTTATTTGGCAATTTTTTTCTTTCCATCTGCTCCAGCTTGGTCAAATTTCCAACGATTTGGGTGATCAAGGTATCGTTGAATCCTGAGATTCATATAGCTTTCGTTCCCGGAATCGCAAGACGGTTCGCAACATGGCTCCGGATATACAACAACATGGGACTAATAACCAAAAATAGATTCTTTCCGATTATTTGCCTACATACATAGCTATATAAATAGACCAGGTATTGAACTTATCATTTCATTATCATTTAGTATTCAGCCAATAACTCATTCCAGAGGCGGAATTCAAAAACTTCTAGCGCTGATTCCCCTCTACTACAACTACACTACCCACTACAACTTTATCTAAGGGTACATTGCTCTATGTCTAATATTCACCGCGGGAAACGCTAGTATCATTTAATATACTAAATGATAATAACACTTATTATCATTTAGACAAAGTTGTAGTCGGGAATCAGCGCTAGAAGTCCGCATACAATACTTTTCGGAATTCCGCCTCTGGAATAAGCTATTGGCTGAATACTAAATGATAATGAAATGATAAGTTCAATCCCTGACATAGACAAATAATTAAAAAACAATTTTTGGTTGTTACATCCTTTTCAAATGTTAATCCAGATATTCCGAATTCCATTTCAGTAATATAATATTTTTGTGTGAAAAATAATCTATTTGTCAATGAATCATTAATTATGAAATAAAATTTCGCCAACAGATGATCTACTACAAACTGTAGAGTTGCCAATTAGGTCATCTTGGAAGCACCTGGTGGGATTATGGATAAGATATCCTGGGGGAAGTGACCAAAGGCCATTAGGCCAAATGATCCTTAGACCGAATGCTTATTAACCGAATGAAAAGTGACTAGTGATAAGTGAGAAATGAGAAATGAGAAGTGAAAAGTGGGAAAGTGGAAAGAGAGAAGGAATAGGATAAGAACAAGAATAAGGAATAAAGAAGAAGGAATTCAGATGTCATTGCAAAGGTATTGGAACGCCTGCAGTTCACCGTCACAAAAGCCTTGCGATCAGATAGGTAATAGTACAGCCATGCTGTGATTCACACAAGAATCTTAATATGATTCAGTTTGTCGATAATATTGTCGGGAGCAAAATAAAATTTCCATAGAGAATTAGAAATTTTCTATAAAAAAAATTAGTATATAATATGCCAATAGTCATTACACCTTGATACATGCAACAAAAAATATGAAATTTCCATAAATAATGCAATATTTCCATAATCAATGAAGATTTTTTACGAGACAAAAATATATTTGCACTTTTAAAAGCAAAAATTACAATTATAAAAAAAGAAAAATTTTCAATAAATAAATCAAAGTGCTCCTTAAAAAGAATACAAAACTTATCATAAACAAATCAATATTAACAACAAATAATTTGAAAAAAAAATTCCACTAGATAATTATTTTTCCCACTAAAAATTCAATAAAATAAGAAAGTTTTCATAAAAAATCGGAAAAAGCAATCAAATTTATGAAATTTTTCATGAACAATAAACGCTTCCAAAGAAGGGGTCATCTATAGAAACAATGCTCAGTTTTATTGATCTTTTAAAAAGTTTCTAACTTTTGTGGAAAAAAATGGCACCCTAAATCCGGACCTGATGTACAATTACAATTCCAATCAAAACTTATTGAAAAAGTTTAGATAATGGTGTATTTTTTCATTTGAAAACTTTGTCTTGTAAGTAGTCACGGTGTGTCTATGGGGGAAACATTATTTTTGATATTAATATATTTAGAAATCAGTATCTCTGAAACACCCACCACGTGAAAGTAAATGTTCTCCTCTTCCATATAGTGGGTAAACTAAAATGTTCTATCGGGGGATCTAGAACAATTTTTATTTTCTTCATTATTTTTGGTGCAAATTCCATAGAAATCTCAAACGATTTAACCCCCCTCCCCCCAAAAATGTATGGAAAAATGACCCCCGATAGAACATTTAAAAAATGCACCTACGTGAAAGAGGAAAACCTATACTTTCGTGTAGTGTGTGTTTTAGAGATACTGATTTTTTGAAAATAAGCCTCTTCGGACAAACACACCGTGTAGTATGCATGGCGATCAGTAAATCAAAGCTAATTGAATATTGAACAATATGTTAAGAATGTGCCCCTGAACTAAAATCTATGATCTTCGGAAGCTTATATTTTAGAGGCATGAAGAAATTTTTTTTTTTCAAAATGTCAGCTGCTTCGTTGCAAAAGGATTGCATCCATTGCATCCTTATACGCTTCTTGGAAGCCTCCTTTCAAGAGGCCCGAAAGCCTCCTTTCAAGAGGCCCGAAAGCCTCCTTTCAAGAGGCCCGGAAGCCTCCTTTCAAGAGGCCCGGAAGCCTCCTTTCAAGAGGCCCGGAAGCCTTTTTTCAAGAGGCCCGGAAGCCTCCTTTCAAGAGGCCCGGAAGCCTCCTTTCAAGAGGCTCGGAGGCCTCCTTTCAAGAGGCTCGGAGGCCTCCTTCCAAGAGGCCCGGAAGCATCCTTTCAAGAGGTCCGGAAGCATCCTTTCAAGAGGTCCGGAAGCATCCTTTCAAGAGGCCCGGAAGCATCTTTTCAAGAGGTCCGGAAACCTCCTTTCAAGAGGCCCGAAAGCCTTCTTTCAAGAGGCCCAAACCCGGAATCCTCCTTTCAAGGGGCCCGGAAGCCTCCTTTCAAGAGGCCCGGAAGCCTTCTTTCAAGAGGCCCGGAAGCCTTCTTTCAAGAGGCCCGGAAGCCTGCTTTCAAGAGGCCCGGAAGCCTCCTTTCAAGAGGCCCGGAAGCCTCCTTTCAAGAGGCCCGGAAGCCTCCTTTCAAGAGGCCCGGAAGCCTCCTTTCAAGAGGTCCGGAAGCATCCTTTCAAGAGGTCCGGAAGCATCCTTTCAAGAGGCCCGGAAGCATCTTTTCAAGAGGTCCGGAAACCTCCTTTCAAGAGGCCCGAAAGCCTTCTTTCAAGAGGCCCAAACCCGGAAGCCTCCTTTCAAGAGGCCCGGAAGCCTCCTTTCAAGAGGCCCGGAAGCCTCCTTTCAAGAGGCCCGAAAGCCTCCTTTCAAGAGGCCCGGAAGCCTCCTTTCAAGAGGCCCGGAAGCCTCCTTTCACGAGGCCCGGAAGCCTCCTTTCAAGAGGCCCGGAAGCCTCCTTTCAAGAGGCCCGGAAGACTTCTTTCAAGAGGCTCGGAGGCCTCCTTTCAAGAGGCTCGGAAGCCTCCTTCCAAGAGGCCCGGAAGCATCCTTTCAAGAGGTCCGGAAGCATCCTTTCAAGTAGCCCGGAAGCATCCTTTCAAGAGGTCCGGAAACCTCCTTTCAAGAGGCCCGAAAGCCTTCTTTCAAGAGGCCCAAACCCGGAATCCTCCTTTCAAGAGGCCCGGAAGCCTTCTTTCAAGAGGCCCAGAAATTTCCTTTCAAGAGGCCCGGCAGCTTCCTTTCAAGAGGCCCGAAAGCCTCCTTTCAAAAGGCCCGAAAGCCTCCTTTCAAGAGGCCCGAAAGCCTCCTCTCAAGAGGCCCAAAAGCCTCCTTTCAAGAGGCCCGGACGCCTCCTTTCAAGAGGCCCGGAAGCCTCCTTTCAAGAGACCCGGAAGCCTCTTTTCAACAGACCTGAAGGCCTCCTTTCAAGAGACCTGGAAGCCTCCTTTCATTAGTCCTGAAAGTCTCTTTTCAAGAGGCCCGAAAGCCGCTTTTCAAGAGGCCCGTAAGCCTCCTTTCAAAAGGCCAGGAAGCTTCCTTTCAGGAGGCCGAAAGCCTTCTTTCAAGACGCCCAGACCCGGAAGCCTCCTTTCAAGAGGCCCAGACCCGGAAGCCTTCTTTCAAGACGCCCAGACCCGGAAGCCTCCTTTCAAGAGGCTGGGAGACCTATTTTCAAGAGGCCCGGAAGCCTCTTTTCAAGTTGCCCAGAAGCCTCCTTTCATGAGGCCCGGAAGCTTACTTTTAAGAGGCCCGGAAACCTTTTTTCAAGAGGCTCGGATGCCTTCTTTCAATGTGTGGATCGGTATTATGGACGCAGTTTTTCAAACAAATGTCTTGAAGCGAGCGATTGAAAACTGCCACAATGGGGGTTGCTAACGCAGAGGGGCAATTCTTAAGGAATGCTGAAAGAAGATTGTATGTTCCTAAACTTTTATATGTATCAATATCCTTTAAAACTGTTAGTCACTCATCGACAGAATACTGAAAGCGTGACAAGCTGATGCTGTAAGAAGGTATTTGTCCAAAACTGCTCTGGCGACAGACTGAAGATAGTCTGCTGAAAACACCTTCCAGCTCGAAATCACGAAGTCTGCCCCTGTCAAAAACAATCTTTATAAGATTGTTGCAAAGGTTACGTAGCTCAAAAGTTCCCCAAAATTGACATGAAGGGCCCATAAAATTCGATCTACTGTTTCAGACCACAGAAATGATCCAATCGATGTGGTCAACAATAGAATTAATCAGATCAAAGTTACATACCGAATAACGGGTGGCAACTAAAAAATGGAATGAAAAGAATGGCTCGGGAAAAAAAAATACAAAGAAGTATAGTTTAATCTGATAGCGAGCATCCATAAATTACGCTTTCAGGGGGAGGGGGCTTGACCAAAGTGTTACAATTCATACAAAAATTTAGGATGTTTCATACAAAAAGTGTGACATAGGGGGAGGGGGAGGTGAGTAGATCGAATAATGCTATGACAGTTTTCAAAACATTTTCACACTTAAAATGTTCGACCGTGTACTTTTCCCATGATCTTTGTTTGCTTGAAAAATTTACAAGAGGGGGTATCTAAAACTAACCAAAACCTGTTCACGTGGTATATGAACAGCCCCTTATATGGAAAAATTGGGTAAAACGAGTCTACTAACTATATAGCCCCGTAACGCTGGGTAGACACCTTTGCGTGGTGTGTTACGGTGTAAGATCTACCACGGTCACATTGTCAGCCCTTCCCCTCCCAAGTTACGGTGATGGGCGTGGCCAGGAGTAGTAATCCTCATGCTTTTGTGTTTTTCATCCTAGATTGAAATCAAGGACCACACCCACCTTGATTTCTGATAGCAATCTGAATAAGGATTTCAAAAGAAAAACATGAGTATCACTAGTGTCCAATCTACGAAGTACACCGTAACTATGCTATGCTATGCTAAAACGAGTCTACTAACTATATATAGAAGTGTTTCACTTCCATGAAACAACACTTACTGAATACCTTGTGAAAACCCTTTTGAATAAGACCTTGATCTTCTCTATGAATTGTTCGTAAAGATACTTATCATTTTGTCACCTTTGAAATCGGTTTCCCCCATTGTACATCGTTTTACCCGTAACCCTATCTGTTTGATATTATTTCATCATAGAAAAGTAAATTTTGAACAATTATGCTGAAGAAAGTTCTGCACTAACAGTTGATTTTATTCTTGGATCATTAATAAAGTTCATTCCCATTGAACCGATTAAAGTAGATGTCATGGGATCATCAACAATTAATTTCGTAAAGTTGATTAACATTGAAATGTTGGCTTCGGTTGGGCTTACTTTTCTATGCTAATCATTTGAAAAATTAATGTTTTGACGTATTTTTTTGACCTACAATTGCATGGTTTTTCCTATCATTTTTAAACAGATTGTGAGATCTGACTGATTGCACCCAATTGAATATTTTGCGTCGAATGGAACAAGTAATTTGCTAATGTTAAAAAAAAACAACGATCCTGCCTTCCAAATATATAACCCTTCTATAAACCGTCATGTACGAAACAGACGGAAAAGAAAATTGCGTGGAATTTCATTAGGTTTGAAAAATAATCAAAGAATTTTAACAGTATTTTAATTTATTACTTTAGTTCTGACAAAGGATATTAAGCTTGCGATGTCCCAATGGGTCGGAACCCGTCCATAGTTTGATTTATTATGGTTCATTATATTCATTATGTTCGTGCAGTCATCTCACAGATGTAGCTCGCCCTGAGATCAAAATCAATATGCTATTCATCATACAAGCCGATATGATTGTAGTCTTTTTCCACGTGGACCAACCATCAATCTTTTGCTACTGTATTGTTTCGAATTCACAAGAATGCATATGTTTTCAATACAGCGAATTCTTCCTTACTCGACAATGATGCATATATTGCCAACAAAAAGTTTTCTTCAAGTCTTCATTAACGTGATTATTTGATACGAAGCGATCAATTTTTCACTAAACAAAAAAAAACTATGTTAAGGATTAAATAAAATTTAATTTTTGATCGTAGAACAGCTGAAAAAACAAAAAGGGGTGAGTGCTAGAACTAGAAACATTGTTTTAAGAAAACAATTTGCAAATTGTTTGGCGAAAGCTCACCAGCATTATAGGCCCGAATAATCTAATTGCAATCTATATTCTATCCAAAATAGTGTATGAAACTCATAGCTAACAAGTAATCTGGGTTCGATCATTTAGTAGTTGCTCAATAGTCCATTCTAGAGGTTAAATTTCAAAATGTGTTGTATAGTAGACTTAAGTCTAGAATTCTAATACGAAGGTTTTACTACAATTCTGCCTAATAACTCGTTGTTTGAATTCCACTAATAACGGAGTTTTAGCACTAGTTGCAGCAACTTAAATAATTGAAAACGCGTTATCATTTAGCATATGTTACTGCAACTAGCGCTAACGGTAAATTAATAGGACCAATCTATATTTTTTCATCGATTATATTAAAAAAATAAAACTTTATATTTAAAAATCTGTTTTTCAATAGACACTTAATAACGACAGAAATTGTTCTCCAATCATTGCTCCCCCATTTTTACAAACACGCGGGAGTCAAGGGGGGTCAATCAACGCATCACGTCAGAGCTCAATGCTCTATTCTGTTACTTGAGTATGCTAAAGTAAATTAGCTATGGTCAATTAATTTAAAGTCCTTTTTATCGCCAACTGCTGCTGCTCGGTTACTCGCTTACCCGAACGATCGCGGCAACGATGACTGACTGACTAATAGTGTTGCTAATGCTTCCAGGAACTTAATTAACGGAAGCCTTAGTTCATTTGAGTGTGACGGGCGAGTGGTATGAAAAATAAAACTATTCCTCGTCAATGGGCGTTCAATGAGCCATGCTGTGAGCATTTTCCGATCGTTTCCAATTCAATTATCTCCCACTTTACGTGCTAGAATGTAGTTCTATGTAATCGCAAGCTCCCGTTTTGTCCTCCGATGAATACCATTGAAGCGTAATTAGCTACACATAATACGTATAGTGTATTTCCTAACACGATTACCGATTTATTAATAGCGTATTCCTGAATCGTATTTACAGTTGATGCAAATTAAAATTTTAATCGTTCGATTTTTTTCTACATTTTTCTCTGGAATGCAATACAAAGGATTCCATAACATAACATTTGCAACATTGTTTTCAGCTAACGGAAGTTCTCAGTAATTGTGTAAAATGTTTGAATGATTTACACATGATAGTTGAAATTGTGTTTAGATAAGACTGGTCTACAATGGGTTAGTTTTGAAGATTATATTCAAATCAATTAGAGTGTGGTTAACTGATCTAGAGGCTCGAGGTTTTTGTAGCAATGATATGGAAGTGCTAATATCATCTTCGAAGACGTACATTTGTATAATACAGTTAGAGGCGAAATTATTTTTGAAAGGATTTTTGAAAGCGAGCGGAGGGCAGTTTTGGTGACGATATATATCGTACGACCGATTGTACGACAATTCCCCGAAAACCAATTCCCCGAATGCAATTTCCCCGAATGAAATTTCCCCGAATAACAATTCCCCGAACGTAACATTTCCCCGAATGTAACAATTCCCCGAATGCAACATTTCCCCGAATGTAACATTTCCCCGAATTGTTTCCACAGTGCAGATAAAACTAAAACTGAAAAAGGAGTCTGCGTCGTTTAACATAAAGTCGCATAATTGGCTTTTGACATAATTTTGAGTTGCAACAAAAGTGAGGGTCGCGGGACAACTCGCTTAAAAATTGTAAAACAAAAAAGGTGCTGGGACATTGGGCCGAAGACAATTGCAGTCAAACCTCCATGAGTCGATGTAGAAGGGACCGTCGACTCATGAAAATCTCGAGATGTGGAATAAAAAATCCTTTGGAAGCTGATTGAAGGGACCATCTAAGTAACCCAGGAAATATTTTTTAATATGGCATAATTTGCATCGACTCATGGAATCGAGTCATGGAGGTTTTACTGTATGCCGAACCGTCATTAGGCCGAGTGAGAACTAAGAAGTGAAAAATGAATAGTGAGTAGTGAAAAGTGAGACGTGAGAAGTGAGAAGTGAAAATGTGAGATGTGAGAAGCGAGATATGAGAAGTGAGATGTGAGAAGTGAGAAGTGAGAAGCGAGGAGTGAGAAGTGAGTAGTGAGTAGTGGGAAGTGAGAAGTGAGAAGTAAAAAGTAAGAAATGAGAAGTAAGTACAGTAAGTACATAGTTTAAGAAGTGAAAAGTATGGAGTAAGAAGTGAGAAGTGAAAAATATGATGCAAGAAGTGTTATGTGAGGAACGAGAAAGAACGAAATACGAAGTGAGATGTAGGAAGAGAGAATGGAAAAATTAGGAAGAAGGATCTAGATAAAGGAAGAAAATTAATGCGTCTTCCGGTATAAGGCGAAGGAAAGGGATAATGTTTTTTTATAATCGCTTCGCCCGGTATTAGGGGAAGACGAGTTATAATGCCTTCTTAAAATGAACACGTTTGCCCAATATAAGACAAAGAGGGTAGATAGACCCTTCTTCAATTGTACACGTTTGCCTGGAGTAAAGCGAAGGAAGGAGATAATGCCTTCCTTAAATGATCGCGTCTACGCAGTATAAGGACAATGAAGGAGATATTGCCTTCTTTGAATGAACACGTCATTTTTTTCGGTTTATATAAATGATATTTATTGCTAGATGCGATCTCATATATTATATCTATTCCAGCCAAACTCGTCTACATCAAAGGAAGAGACTACATTTATCATAACCTTATTGCAGGCAAATTTCTACTTCTGAAAAGGTAATTTCATTCTACTTTGGCTTATTTCGAGCTAACGCCTAACTTTAATGAATTGATCACATCTACCGTTTCCATATACCAGGTAGAACCAGATTTTTAAAGAAGGAATAACATTCACTTCTTCATTATTCTGGAAAACACCTACTTTCAAAGTAGAGATCAAATTAATCCATTGCGTTATTCCGAGTAGATGTACTACTTTTAAAGAAGGGATCACATTCACCGTTGCCTTTTTCCGGGCATACGCATTATTTTTTTTAAGGATTCATATCCACGATTACAATAACTTCTTTAGAAGAGATAGACCTTACATAGGAAAGGAGTTTGATTTCACAAATTTTTACCATGATGCTTTCAAACGGAATTTATGTTCGCGATTCTGCTCCACCAAATAAATTCAGCCTATGTTCGAATATTTTAGAAAAAATGAATAGGAAAACACTTTATTATAATATCTTTATAATTTAACAATAAGATATATAATCAAGGAAGATCAAGGGCATACAATACTATCGAAAGATTTGGTCATGTTCGGCATCTCCAAAGAGACACTCTGGAACAAATCTTTTAACGCTGCTCTGTTCGGGCGTCAATTGTCGATGACAAGTATGTGTTTGCAAAACTACTTTATTTTCGGGATTTGTTACATTCGAAATGTTACATTCGGGGAATTGTTACATTCGGGGAAATTGCATTCGGGGAATTGTTACATTCGGGGAAATTGCATTCGGGAAAATTGCATTCGGGGAATTGGTTTTCGGGGAATTGTCGTACAATCGTACGACCTTTGTTCTGTCAAGCTTCCATTTGAAGAGAAAGGGAAGAGTATCAGCATCGAAATTGATCATTTGAACTTGATTAAAACATTAGAGTTTTTTCTCACCCGTGTTATTACTCGCCCCGATGTGAGTGATTAAAAGCAAATCAAAAGCCCAAAACACACAAAACAAAGTTTACAATCACATCATCTTGCCTTTTTATGATTCCTCAACATAATCTGGTTTGCCTATGCTTTATCCCTAACCAAGCTCCAAGCATTGAATGCGTAAAATAAACTTTGTTACTCACGGGCCCGTATTTTTATGCACTTCAAACCGATTGTACGACAATTCCCCGAATAACAATTCCCCGAATGCAATTTCCCCGAATGCAATTTCCCCGAATAACAATTCCCCGAATGTAACATTTCCCCGAATGTAACATTTCCCCGAATGTAACATTTCCCCGAATGTAACATTTCCCCGAACGTAACAATTCCCCGAATGTAACATTTCCCCGAATGCATCTCCCTTCTTTTTGAGTGAGGCACAAGGCGATGGGTATTAAGTAAGCCATGCGAGCAAAGGCGTATGATTGCCGATCCGGAGGTTGCGAGTTCGATTCTCGGTGCGGCCTAAGATGCTTCAGGGTGAGAAGCATTTTCGGCTCCTTGTGCACAGTGTATCCATTGCACTTGCTACACAAGACATTCATGCAACTGGCAGGTACCGGAAAGCTTGCGATAACTGTGGAAATGTCTTCTCGAAATGAACGCGTTTGTCCGGTATAAGATGACAGTAGGAGATAATTCCTTCTTCAGATGATAGCATCGCCCGGTATTAGGGGAAAGAAAGTTATAATGTCTTCCTCAAATGAACACATTTGCCCGGTATGAGGCAAAAAGGATAGATAGTCCCTTCTTTAAATGAACTCGTTTGTCTGGAATAAAGTGAAAAAATGAAACAACGCCTTCTTTAAATGATCGCGTCTGTCCGGTGTAATGAGAATGGAGGAGATAATGCCTTTTTTAAATTAAGGTCTCTCGAGACAGAAATTCTGTCCGCAATATAGCAAAAAGAGAATCCATCAAAAGTCACACCGCGAAAGTTACAGACCGCCTAGCGCCATGTTGAGAAAATGAATTCGGCAAAATGTTTTTCGGTGAAATATAATACATTTAATACATATTGCGTAATAAGGGATCTTATATATTTTTTCCTTATTATGGCCAAATTCGCCTGCATCAAAATAAGAGATCAGATTAGTCCTTATTGTCATTCTCAATTTATTCATCTTTGCATTATTTCTAGCTAACGCCTATTTTTGAAGGAACACATCCACCGTTTTCTTACTTTGTAAAACTGCCTTCTTTTAAAGAATGCATCACATCCCCCATTATCCCCCATATTCAGGACAGATACATGTTATAAAAGAACGAATAATAACATTCATTATCTGATGAAACACCCACTGAAGAAGGGACACATTTACCATTGCATTGTTCCGAGCAAACGCATTGTTTTTGTTTACAAGGATTCACATCCACCATTGCCTTATATGTTTGAAGAAGGTATATGCAGGACAGGAGTATGATTCCGAAGATAGGAAAAATATTTAACAAAAGGCTTTCGATCAGAATTGCAGTTTGATACTATTTTAGAAAAAAAAATTACCTTGGAGAACACTGTACTCTGATATCTTTATAATTCAACAACACATCTTGGAGGATCAAGAACTACAAATACTACCAAAGGCTATTCAGCAGCTATAAAGCTTTCCAATAAGACACTCTTGAATGTATCTTTAAACACTGCTTTTTCGGCCGCATCCAGTCGATTGCGAAGATGTGTTTGCAGGTATTTTATTTTCGGGGAATTGTTCCATTCGGGGAAATGTTACATTCGGGGAATTGTTACATTCGGGGAAATTGCATTCGGGGAATTGTTACATTCGGGGAAATTACATTCGGGGAAATTGCATTCGGGGAATTGGTTTTCGGGGAATTGTCGTACAATCCTTCAAACCTGCTACTGCGACCCTCTGATAAGTAGCTTGTCGTTCCGAGGCGACGACTCGTCACTCGTCCCACATCAACACGCAACACCTTCGTGTTGCACTGTCTACGTCGATCGAGCCTCACTCTGCCGTTCGATGCGTGGACCTTGCTCATATTGCCACATCGACGTCGATCTCCTATCCTCTCCCCAGTACGCGTTGGAGATGAGCGACGCTTCAACGTTACCCGCTCGTAGACCTTGCGCCTCCACGCCGGCCGTCTCCCTGATGATCTTATCGCCACGCACAACAATGCGAAAGCACCTGCTCGCCCGACCGGCGATGTACGGTGCTCGTAGCCGAAATCAGTCCTGCAACAAAGCCCTCCTGCATGAAGGAGGGCTTCGTTCTCGGTACCTATTTGTGTGCATTTTGTTGGCGGCCTGCATACGATTCGTCCACTCGGCTGATATTGATGGGTATGGCTTCCTGAATTCTCGGTCGAGTTTCCTGAACTGTATTTCGATTCTTTTTAACTGCACGCTCTTCCCACCACAAGCATGCCCATTTCGTGCAGTGGACGTTGTCGTTCAATGTGATAATGTGATAATAAGGGTAAAGTGCCCAATAGTGGACCCTCCAGCCGTTTTGCACTATTACAGCACAATGTAAACATTTTGCCATTTAATTCCATCGGGAGAACCAACCTTACAGTTCAATGATTTGATAACATGCATTGGAAATGCTATGGAAAGTAAAATTAGATTATTATTTTTACAATTCTATAAAAAATAAACACGAGAGTGTCCATTACAGGAATATTTTGGAGGGTCCATAATAGGGAAGAAGATCGTCCCGAAACGGAACATGAAAATCAAATGAAGTGTCGAATATAGGAAAGCAATTTCCTATTATGGACCCCCAGGGATCTTCTACTATAGGGTGAATTCAGTTAGACTTTAAAATGTTAATTTCAACGAATAACGTAGTGTATTTGAGTGTTTTATGTATGTATCGTGAAGATGAGATGCAGAACTTGTTATTAGATATCAAGCAGAATTAATATGTTGAAAATGTCTACTCCTTATGACAGAAAGAGCAAAATTCCGCTACTAGGGGGTCCACTATTGGGCATTTTAGCCTATATTCTTTGTTACAATCGTTGTTCGATCGTTCGGGGATTCTTTCCCACGATGCTTGGAGTGTGAATGACTCCGAAATGGCCGTATGGTGACCACCGACCTACTCAACGTGGATTCACCGTGGGGAATGTTTTCGCCGATCCCGCTCGCTGAACGTGCGACTGAAAATTTCCTAGGTATCAATTGTCCACGTGATAGACGAGCTATCGTTCGCCGTCCCAATAGCGAGCCCGGGCTGTTTGAGGTGGAGAAAATCCTATTTTCAATTTGAACTTGGCTGATCGCAATCTCACACTTACGGATTGACCACACTAATTGTATAACATTTCGCCGAATACTATTTCGCGGAATTCGTTTTCGCGGTTGAACATTTCGCGGAATAACATTTGGCGGTTTGTAACTTTCCGCGGTACAACATTTGGCGGTTTGTACCTTTTCGCCGAATGATTTTTGGCGGAATTTACCATTTCGCGGAATGCATCATTTAGCGGAACATTAATAATAATAGCTTAGTGTCCATTCAGCACTTCCACAATTATTACCTGCGAAGTTTCTAAGTCAAGTTTTATTTGGATTAGTATATTAACGTCAAAACTTTTCGATTAACACGTTAAAACTTTTATACCTAAACAAGTCGAAAAAAAATTTCGGGTGATTTCCTAGACCGGGCCAGAAGTTGCAGGGCCAAACCAGCCTCCTTCAGCATAGTCTTGCTTGGCAGCCACACATCTTCCCGCACGGCTAAGGAAGGCCTCCCAGAATATGTAGAAGTAGTTTTCAAATTTTCAATTGCCCCCTACAAATCCTTTATAATATCTGGCAGACGGGCCAGATATAATGATAATCTCCTCTCTTTAATTTATTACGGATAGGCGTTTTAATGAATAATCCTTTTTTTTCTTCTTCCGCCTCATACCGAGAAAACGTATTCATTTAAATATGGCATTATATCCTCCCTTCGCTTTATACCGGCCAGCCATTTAAAGAAGGCATTATTCCTTCCTTCGCCTTATACCGGGCAGATTCGTTCTTTAAACAAGGTTTTATCAACTCCTTTTGCATTATATCGGGTAGACGCATCCATTCAAAGAAGGCATTGTTAACTCCCTTTGTCTTATACCGGCCAGATGCATCCATTTAAAGAAGGAATTATCAACTCCTTTTGCCTCATACCGGGCAGATGCAGCCATTTAAAAAAAAGCATTACCCCTCCCTTCGCCTTATACCGAGAAGACGCGTTCTTTTAAAGAAGGCATTATCAACTCCTTTCGTCTTCATTCATTTATTTAGTTAACATCTAAACAGATAACACTGAATCAACAATTTGACGCCACAATGCACGGTTCGAGGCCGCATCTCTCCATCCTCGGATACGCCCCACGCTCGCCAAGTCGTTCTGCACCTGGTCTGCCCATCTCGCTCGCTGCGCTCCACGCCGTCTCGTACCTGCCGGATCGGAAGCGAACACCATCTTTGCAGGGTTGCTGTCCGGCATTCTTGCAACATGTCCTGCCCATCGTACCCTTCCGGCTTTAGCTACCTTCTGGATACTGGGTTCGCCGTAGAGTTGGGCGAGCTCATGGTTCATTCTTCGCCGCCACACACCGTCTTCTTGCACACCGCCAAAGATGGTCCTAAGCACCCTTCTCTCGAATACTCCGAGTGCTTGCAAGTCCTCCTCGAGCATTGTCCATGTTTCATGTCCGTAGAGGACAACCGGTCTTATGAGCGTCTTGTACATGACACATTTGGTGCGGTGGCGAATCTTTTTCGACCGCAGTTTCTTCTGGAGCCCGTAGTAGGCCCGACTTCCACAGATGATGCGCCTTCGTATTTCACGACTAACGTTGTTGTCAGCCGTTAGCAAGGATCCGAGGTAGACGAATTCCTCGACCACCTCGAAGGTATCCCCGTCTATCGTAACACTGCTTCCCAGGCGAGCCCTGTCGCGCTCGGTTCCGCCCACAAGCATGTACTTTGTCTTTGACGCATTCACCACCAGTCCAACTTTTGTTGCTTCACGTTTCAGGCGGGTGTACAGTTCTGCCAGCTTTGCAAATGTTCGGCCGACAATGTCCATGTCATCCGCGAAGCAAATAAATTGACTGGATCTGTTGAAAATCGTACCCCGGCTGTTACACCCGGCTCTCCGCATAACACCTTCTAGCGCAATGTTGAACAACAGGCACGAAAGTTCATCACCTTATCTTAGTCCCCGGCGCGATTCGAACGAACTGGAGTGTTCGCCCGAAATCTTCACACAGTTTTGCACACCATCCACCGTTGCTTTGATCAGTCTGGTAAGCTTCCCAGGGAAACTGTTCTCGTCCATAATTTTCCATAGCACTACGCGGTCTATACTGTCGTATGCCGCCTTGAAATCAACGAACAGATGGTGCGTTGGGACCTGGTATTCACGGCATTTAACGGTACAGTAAAGATCTGGTCCGTTGTCGAGCGGCCGTCAACGAAGCCGGCTTGATAACTTCCCACAAACTCGTTCACTAATGGTGACAGACAACGGAAGATGATCTGGGATATCACTTTGTAGGCGGCATTAAGGATGGTGATCGCTCGAAAGTTCTCACACTCCAGTTTGTCGCCTTTCTTGTAAATGGGGCAAATAACCCCTTCCTTCCACTCCTCCGGTAGATGTTCGGTTTCCCAGATTCTGACTATCAGTTTGTGCAGGCAAGTGGCCAGCTTTTCCGGGCCCATCTTGATGAGCTCAGCTCCGATACCATCCTTACCAGCGGCTTTGTTGTCCTTTCGTCTTATACCGGGCAGATGCATCCATTTAAAGAAAGCGTTAACCTTCCCTTCGCCTTATACCGGGCTGACGCGTTCTTTTAGAAAAGACATTATCAACTCCTTCCGCCTTAAAACAGGCAGACTATTTATGGATGGGTCGAGTTCGGGTCTGGTACGGGTTTGTGAGATAAAAAAAATCGAGTCCGGGTTGGGTACGGGTTTAAGAAATAAAACACTGAATATTATTTTATTCAGTTTTGTTAATTGTGAGGCTAGTTCGTTGTTTGGGTTTACATTTTTTCGATTTAATAAAGAACCAGAAAATATCTAGTTTGAATTTTCGAGCAAAACTTTAGTGCGGGCTTAAATATTTAAATTATGTCGGGTTTGGGTCGAGTACAGGTTTACGAATGCAAAAATTTTTGGGTACGGGTCCAGTTCGGGTTTGACAAAAAAAAAATATTCCGGGTTCGAGTTTGCAGAATGTGATCCAAAATATCCAAAAATCCAAAATAATTTAGCCTGGATTGTATGTAATTATGCAGAAATCGGTAAATATTTCAATGATAATTATTCTAACTGAATTCCGCCAAATGGCATTTCGCGGAATGATTTTCGGTGAAAAGATAAATTCTGCTAAATGTCTTTCGGAAAAAAGGTGCATTCCGCGAAATGTGTTTCCAAGAGTTGATACATTCCGTGGAATGTCGCACCGCGAAAAAAAAAACCGAGAAATGTTTTTCGGCGAAATAGTATACAACCGACCACACCGCACTTTTTTCTTCGCTAATCTTGACTCCTATACAGTGGCCGGTTCGATGATAGCTCACTTGCAGTCGTCCAGATCTCGTATCTCTTGAGAACTACCGGTCTAATAAGCGTTTTGTAGATAGTCAGTTTGGTACGGAGGCGAACTCTATTCGATCGGAGTCCGATCGGTCCAAAGTATGTAGAAGATAACGGTCCAAAATACACCAATTTCTAACGCATTTAACAAAATGTTTGAAAAATAGGCGTGGGGCAAAACGCCCGAAGTTTAGTGTTTTTTTTATAGAGGGATGAAGGCAAATCTGCATACAGACACCTGAAATTATCACTCAGGGAGTGGGGTGACGCACCATATGAGTCTTACTTGGATGCTATTTGGGTGCTCACTCTAGCACACCCTGCCACCCTCCTGACACTCGCTCTGACACACTATGTGGGACTTACTTAGGTTTTCACTTCTGACATGCCATGCGAGTCTGACTTGGGTGCTCACCCCTAACATGCCACGCGAGTCTGACTTGGATGCTCACTCTACTCACCTCTGCCATGCCTCGAGGTGTCGATAGCGATATATACCAACAGTTCTACGCTACGACCTTGGCATATGCAGTCTAACTAACACTATGCGGTCACTCTTCTGCCATGCCTTGTGGTGGCGACTGCGGTTGCCACCCGCTGCGACACTCTTACCTCGACATGTGCAAACCTCTCATTCACTTCCTTGCGCTCAGCCTGTTTTCGCTCTAACTAACCAAGTTATTCATGCTTGTCGACTGCTGCTCGGCACGCCAGATTCTCTGCAAGCTGCAGGCAATCTGAGTTGCTGCAGTCGAAACTGCGCTCCACTTCTCCATCGCTTGGCACAATAAGGATATCCGGGGTTGTGTCCCGACCGCAAACGTCTAGCATAGCTCTTCTTTCGACGTCGAAACGAGGACATACGAACAGTATGTGCTCTGCAGTTTCGTCAACACCTGGGCAGTCAGGGCAGACGGGGCTCTCCGCGTGCCCAAACCTGTGGAAGTACTGCCGGAAGCAGCCATGGCCTGACAGGAATTGTGTCAGATGGAAGTGAACTTCCCCATGGGGTCTCTCCCAGCTCGATATATTAGGTATCAGCCGGTGGATCCACCTACCTTTAGAAGAGTTATCCCACTCGCGCTGCCATCTGGCAACCGAAGTCACCCTGATGCGTTCGCGGGCTCCTCTGGTGTAACGTAGCTCGAAACAGTGTTGTGCTTAATCATTATCCGACGATCATGATTACAATTTTCATGTGAAAACTTTTCACGTGAAAACAGTAGGCGAGTTGTCGCCGGCGACAACTTCTCAAATTTTGTACTCAAACGATAATAAACACAGAATTTTCATTCAATCATTAATCTTCACTAATAATAGCTAATTATCAACAGTCCCGTTATATCTTCTATTTGGCGTTATAGTTTCATGCTAGTAAGGAAAAATAGTTTAAAAGGTAACGGTAAATGCTTCAAATCAAGATACGATTTTCAAACGATTCTTAATCGCTGGCGAGTTTTAATCACTTGATTATTTTAAAGTAAAATCGCGGATGAGTTTGATCATTCACGATTTTCCGAAAATTTGATTTTTCCCAACCCTGGCTCGAAACACTCCTCGTCTTCCCGGATGACCAGACCGAATGGCATCATGCCCGAATTGTGGTGTAAAATGACTCAATTGCATGTAAAATAATGGTGAACGCATGGTAGTTTGTTTTCTCTTAATGTATTGAACTGGAATCTTGCGGATGAGGTGGAAAAATCGTAAATCGTAAAGTTTTAGTGAAAATTAAGGGATTTTCCTTACTTTTTCCAATGGAGCTCAATAACAGATAACTAATTATTTGTTCATAAATGTCCTACAACAGATTATATGAGTGAGGCCATTTTGCCTCACGGGTGCATTATGCACTGTTCTCCCCTACGGTTTTCAGCCACGATGCGTCTACGAATTTTTCTGCTGGTATCATTTTCGGCGGTCATCCCATCGATTTCGTCAACACCGATACAAACTCGTGGTGGGTGCCTCACGTTGTCTTCTCTTGTACCTCTTCCTATCATGTACTTCGTCTTCGACGTGTTGATGACTCGGTTTTCTCTACCTTTCCTATTTTTGGTAACTGTAATAAACCTTCGGTAGACTAACTTACCAGGAGCTACCTTCTCGAAGCCGACACGATGCAGCACAGTGTGCACCGTTTTGCGTAGATTTACACCTCCTGAGAAGGGCAAACTCACCCCTGAACTCATTGAACAAAACCTCATTATGAGGAAGTGGGTTTAAAACCCCCGCAAAAACTTTTTATCCGGACTATAAACATACATTCAGAAACAATACATGCATTTTTCATCATTAGAAGCATTAATCTGTACTGCATCAATAATTGATTTTTTGACCAACCTACATCGCCGTTTTAAGAATTAAGTGTTTAAGAACAATCTCCGAGTTAAAATCTGATGCACATATCTTTAAAATTCATAATGGATCAATCGTCATTTAGCACGTGGAATGCAAACAAGTAAACTGGCCCAACGTGATTTGAAGCAAAACAGCCAAACGAGAATCACGAAACTAAGTTGTCTGATACTCTAATTAAAAATGAAATATGAATTATTCAGCATTCGCGATGTACGACTTTTTGTTATTTGAGTGACTATCCTTAGACAGCAACCAACATAAAATACACACTGAACTGTATTTTCACGTTTCATAATTGCCATTAATAGAGCGCCTTATAAAATCTATAGGTCGTTGATTTTTTTTATTCTTTGTATCGTTAATTACAAAGCTTGAAATGTGTTAGATCAGATTGAACAATCATTATCTATTGTTATATGAAGTTTCTGAGAATTTGTAATATTGAACGTTCGTGATAATGCTTTCTTTGTTCAAACGAAGCGAAAACCACTGAGCTGATTTTATGCTTTGTGGTTTTTTTCTTGAGTAAATTCTTTTCAAACAAATATAGGGGGAAAGACGGCTTTGGCAGGTTTTGTTCTATTATTGGCAGGGGGGTTTTTGTCGACCAAATTTCAGCCTAGTCAGTCATAAAAAAACCCCCTGCCAATAATAGAACAAAACCTGCCAAAGCCGTCATTTCCCCTATATTACTTTTTTATGAAATAGTAGCTAACCCATAAAAAAAACTAGAATTCTATTATGTCCATCAAAACACTACGCTCTCGATAAACTCGTCAAACTTTGTGAAGCCTAATCTGGCAAAAAGTTTTCCGGTATCATAGCCAAAATATATTTCCAATCGAAAAATTCCCCTGCCCCGTGGGACGGGGAATCAGTTCCATCGTTTTATATTCCACCTTTTCCACGCGTAAAACAAGCAAAAGCTCCGATACAGAATGGCAAACAAACCCTCCGACCATTATTGGCCGTGCGTGCATAATCCTCTGATGATTCTCCAAAGTCTCAAACAACAAAAACGGTAACAAAAACGACAGCAACAGCAACAACAACAGCGCAAGCTTTATTATTAGCTCTATTGCTGATACTATTGCTAAACATTCGAACAGAATGGCATAGTCGTTTGCCACAATCACCACCACCGACCGACTGCCGGCACCCAACAAAGGCGGAACACAGCTTCAGATAAAACGTTTAAATTCGATGCCGGGTTACTACCTGTGCTGCATATCGCATCTATCCTTTCGACCGGTGCACCAGCGAACTGGCAATAGCTGCGACGATTGTAAGCGCATTGCAATGCAACCTGGCTGCGATATTGTTCGCTAATTTGGAAAAGTGCTACTCGACTCAACAACTGCAATGGCAACCGATAACAGTTTACCGTATGGTTTCCTTCTATTACAACTAGGTATTCGTTCAACGGATTCGCTTTGTTGCGGTAACCGGAACGACGTTAAAGCCATTCCCAATAGAATTATCGAAAGAAAGCGCTGGCCTTTAATGCAATCAGGGCAAACGTAACGGCATGATTAGGAACCAATGCAAGCTAACTCTAAGCTATACTAACGAAATTGAAAACTAATGATGGAAACACTAACGAAGAATGAAGAGCTTTTTCAACAAGCGAAAGTAGGATAGGATTTGATAGTATATTTCTATTATGATTTGAGTGTTGATGTTACTTCCGGTGATGTCATTTTCCTCTGGTACTAATCTATATTTTTTGTCGTCCCTCCTTCCACGAATCCCACAACTGCATCCCGTCCCCATCCTCGCATGTTTGCCAAAACTTACAGTGCCCGGAGAGCCCCAGGACGTTGCGACGGTTCCGATCAATTCCACCACCATCAAGGTCACCTGGAAGCCACCGAAAGAAAAGAACCGGAACGGTATCATCAGGGGGTACCACATCCACGTTCAGGAAATGCGCGAAGAGGTGAGTTCGAGCTGATAGTATTGTAATCATTGGCGTAACTAACGAGAATCATCACGAACAATTTGTAACCTTCCAGCAGTTATTCGTAATACATATAGGATCGTTTTTTTCAATTTAAATTCCAGTTCTGATTGAATCTCTGAAATAGTAATAAATTAACTTTGTGCTGCATTGATTTGCGCGTTTATTAAAAGATTGCACATAAAATGGTCGGGGTTCAGCGAAACCGCACAAAGAGCCGTTTTGACTGACTGGTGATATTTTGTTCGTAGAATGAAAACCGAAAGTAATTCATACCAATTCATTGGTACATTTGTTGTTGGATATCCTCAGTTATATGGTTATAAGGCTATCCGATACGATTTGTGATCAATCGGATCTGCTACACGAAAATGGGTGCAAGAAAATGAGTATTTTTTTATTGGCAAACTTTTTTACATAACTGGTACCAAACCAAGAAATCCTCAATTGTCATAAGACGAGTTTGTACAATCCCATTGAATTCCACCACTTAATTGTATCTTGACAGTATTTCGTATTTCGACCTAAACAGTAAGGCCGTCTTCAGTGTCTCGTACGAGACGATTTTATTTTCAGTCCGAAATAAAAATATAAAGCAAGTAATTGTCCTAAATAGGATTCTTAAAGAAGCCATAAATTTAATTAAATTGATATTTTTTTAAGCATCAAAAATAATATAAAGGCGACAATAGGGTAATTCAAATTTTGACTTTTTTGCTTGTACTGGATGTAAATTGAGTGAGCACGCTCGGTTTCAAGTTTGTATAAAATTACTATGAAAATAGTAACTTTCATGGAAAACCGTTCCCCAACGCTTCTCTTCAAGCTCTAAAAACATATGAGTACATCGGCAACATTAGAAATTTTACAAAAAAACAGGTCGTCTTTGTTGCGAAACGATTTGATGCTCGCAAGAAAAGTTATTAAGGAAATACTGAATCGGGGGAAATCCAATTTTACACGTGAAAGAATAGCATCAATATCAATAATGAGCATTTTCGTTTTCTTCATTACTTAGCTTCCAAACGAGCAATCGCTTCGCAACGACAACTGCCTTTCAGCTTGAGGAGTATTCTGTGTGTAGGCAATGTGTTGATTATATTTAAATAGTTCATGGGCCACCTCACGGAACGGTCTTCCACATAAGGGTCAGTTTTCACAGTAATTTACATACAAACATACAAAAGTACATCCAAAATTGCTAAAAATTTGGAGAATTATTAAAATGGCAAATGCAATCGTTTAAGCATTTATTTATTTATTACCAGACTAAGGCCGGAGTGGCTTGTGCAATACATGAAAGTCTTCTCCATTCTGCTCGGTCTATGGCTGCACTTCGCCAACCACGCAGTCTGCGGAGGGTCCGCAAATCGTCCTCCACCTGATCGATCCACCTTGCCCGCTGTGCACCTCGCCTTCTTGTTCTCGTCGGATCGTTGTGGAGAACCATTTTCACCGAATTACTGTCCGACATTCTAGCTACGTGCCCGGCGCACCGCAGTCTTCCGATTTTCGCGGTGTGAACGATGGATGGTTCGGCCAACAGCTGATGCAACTCGTGGATCATTCGCCTCTTCCACGTACCGTCCGCCATCTGCACCCCATCATAGATGGTACAAAGCACTTTCCTTTCGAAAACTCCCAGTGCGCGTTGGTCCTCCACGAGCATCGTCCAGGTCTCGTGTCCGTAGAGAACTACCGGTCTAATAAGCGTTTTGTAGATAGTCAGTTTGGTACGGCGGCGAACTCTATTCGATCGGAGCGTTTTGCGGAGTCCAAAGTATGTACGATTTCCTGCCATGATGCGTCTCCGAATTTCTCTGCTGGTATCGTTATCGGCGGTCACCAGTGAGCCCAAGTACACGAATTCTTCAACCACCTCGATTTCGTCACCACCGATAGAAACTCGTGGTGGGGGTGGGTTACATTGACCTCTCTTGAGCCTTTTCCTATCATGTACTTCGTCTTCGACGTGTTGATGACTAGTCCAATCCGTTTAGCTCCGCTTTTCAGTCTGATGTAGGCTTCCTCCATCCTCTCAAAGTTACGGATGTAGGCTTCCTCCATCCTCTCAAAGTTACGTGCCATGATATCAATGTCGTCGGCAAAACCAAATAGCTGGAAGGATTTCGTGAAAATCGTACCACTCGTGTCAAATGTTGAATTACAGACACGAAAGACCATCACCTTGCCGTAACCCTCTGCGGTTTTCGAAGAGACACGAGAATGCCTCTGAAACTCGAACTACGCACATCACCCGATCCATCGTCGCCTTGATCAACCGTATCAGTTTATCCGGAAATCCGTTTTCGTGTATTAGCTGCCATAGCTGGTACCGATCGATTGTATCATATGCGGCTTTGAAGTCGATAAATAGATGATGTGTGGGTACATTGTATTCGCGACATTTCTGCAATATCTGACGTACGGCGAACACCTGGTCTGTGGTAGAGCGTTCACCTATAAATCCCGTCTGGTACTGCCTCACGAACTCGTGTAAAATTTGGGAGAGTACCTTGTAGGCGGCGTTCAGCAATGTGATTGCGCGGTAGTTGCTACAATCCAGCTTATTGCCTTTTTTGTAGATGGGGCACACGACACCTTCCATCCACTCCTGCGGCAGAACCTCATTACCCAGTACAGCGCTCTAGCCAGTGCCTCACCACCGTGTTTAAACAGCTCTCCTGGTAGTTGATCAACTCCAGGAGCTTTGTTGTTTTCCAGCCCGCCGATCTCCTGGATTTTCTGGAGATTCGGAGCCGGAAGTCGTATGTCCTGCGCGCGTGCTCCTAGGTTCATTACCATACCGCCACCGTTGTCTGCCACATCGCCATTCAGATTCTCTTCGTAGTGCTGCTGCCACCTTTGAATCACCTCACGCTCGTTTTTTTTTTTTTTTTTTTTTTGCGAGGGGAATGCATTTACACACTAACCCAGTACACGTGCATTGTAGTTGCCAAACTACCACACGGAAGTGTACTGGAGTATCAGACTCGACCATACCGGTAATACCGACTAAACTCCCTTGGGCTCCACCATCGTTTCCCCCAGGAACTACCTCTCAGTACTACTTCTGGGGGATGGCAGTACTAAACGTACTCGCTCGTTCTCGCTCACACAGGCACCCGTCCCGTGCGAGACTGACTTGGGTGCTCGCTCTATCGCACCCTCAAACACACCCCACATACTCTGTTGCACCTCTGTCATGCCGTGCAGGTCTATCTTGTGTGCCCACCCTTCTCATGCCATGTGAGTCTAACTTGTATGCCCACCCAAACCCTTGATTCATGCTCATACACTCCATGCTTGCACACACGCTAACGCTCCTATGGGTCTGACTTGTGTGCCCACCCTTCTCATGCCGTGCGGGACTAACTTTTGTGCCCACCCTTCTCATGCCGTGTGGGACTAATTCTATGCCCACCTTTATCGTACCATGTGAGACTGCTCACCTCTTTCATTCGGTTCGCGCTGACACATACTACTCGAGTCATTCGACCTAACACTCCCTCTGGCATCCCTTGTGGGACTCTTCGCTTAGGTTCCCACTTCTGACATACCATGTGAGTCTGACTTACCTCATTCATGCCATATGAGACTAGCTCAACACAACTCAACTCATTCCTTTCGTACCATGTGAGACTGACTTGGATGCTCCCCCACACTCCTCTGCCACGCCGCGGGGTATCAGTAGTCGTAGGAACCAACATTCCTGCGCTACTCCCAGCGCGGCGTGTGCAGTCCATACATACACCTATTCATTCACCCTTCTGCCATGCTTCGAGGTGACGATCTCGGTTGCCACCCGCTGCGCCATTACCTCTGCATGGGCAGACCATTCACACACTTCTTCGCGTTCGGCACTTTCGCTCTAACTTACCAATCACAAGTTAGTCATGCTTGTCGATTGTTGCTCGGCGCGCCAGATTCTCTGCAAGCTGCAGGCAATCTGAGTGTTTGCAGTCGAGACTGCGTTCCACTTCTCCACCGCTTGACACATCCTTTGGATAAGATTATCCGGAGTTGTGTCCCGGCCGCAAACGTCTAGCATTGCTCTCCTTTCGACGTCGAAACGAGGACATACGAACAGTATGTGCTCTGCAGTTTCGTCAACACCTGGGCAGTCAGGGCAGACGGAGACCTCCGCGTGCCCAAGCCTGTGGTGGTACTGTCGGAAACAGCCATGGCCTGACAGGAATTGTGTCAGATGGAAGTGAACCTCCCCATGGGGTCTCCCTACCCAGCTTGATATGTTAGGAATCAGCCGGTGGGTCCACCTACCTTTCGAGGAGTTATCCCACTCGCGCTGCCATCTGGCAACCGAAGTCACCCTGGTACGCTCGCGGGCTCCTCTGGTGCCACGTAGGTCAAAACACTCCTCGTCCTCCCGGATGACCAGCCCGACTGGCATCATACTCGCTATCACGCAGGATGCGTCGCGCGATACCGTGTGGTAGGCCGATATCACCCTGAGACACATCAAGCGGTAGGTGCTCTCCAGTTTCTGCAGGTAACTGGTTACCCCCAGTGCTTTTGCCCAGGACGGGCCGCCGTACCTAAGAATAGATGCGGCAACGCCTGCCAGTAGCCTACGTCTACTGTCGCACACCTTGGAGCTGTTGGACATCATCCTCGATAATGCCGCCACAGCAGTCGAAGCCTTCTTGCACGCATATTCGACATGGCTACCGAAGGTAAGCTTGTCATCTATGATGACCCCAAGAATCTTCAGACTCCGCTTTGAAGTGATCGCGACGTCTCCCACGTGTACAACTGCATGTTGTGCCGACTTACGGTTGCTGACGATAACCACCTCCGCCTTATGTTGAGCGAGCTCAAGGCCTCTCGCACTCATCCGGTCCGCCACAGTGCTGATCGCGTGTTCTGCGGTTAGCTCTACTTCGGGGATTGACTCCCCGTAGACCTCTAGGGTTACATCGTCAGCAAAGCCGACGATCTTCACACCAGGAGGGAAATTTAGCTTCAGAACCCCGTCATACATCAGGTTCCATAGTACCGGACCCAGGATTGACCCTTGCGGGACTCCTGCGGTAATAGGAACACTTTTCTGACCGGCATCGGTCTCGTATAGCAGCACACGGTTCTGGAAGTAGCATTCCAAGATCCGGTACAGTCCCACCGGCAGGCTAAGCCGGTGTAACGAAAACGCAAAAGCATCACAGCTTGCGCTGTTGAATGTGTTCTTCATGTCCAGTGTTACCTTTGAACAGTATTTATTGTCTTGTCTTTTTCGCTGGATCGCTACCTTTGCTGTTTTGAGGACTGAATTGATAGTGTTTACCGTGGACTTACCCTTCCGAAAACCAAACTGGTTACTCGACAGGCCATCCGTACCCTCTGCGTACGGGGTGAGCCTGTTGAGGATGATCCTCTCGAGCAGTTTACCCGTCGTGTCGATCAGGCAAATTGGTCTGTACGCCGATGGGTCACCCGGAGGCTTCCCGGCCTTCGGCAGCAGTACCAACTTCTGCCTTTTCCATCTCTCAGGGAAACAACACTTATCCAGGCATCTCTGCATAGCTAGCCTGAACATGTTCGGGTTCGCTATGATCGCTGCCTTAAGTGCACTGTTTGGTACTCCATCGGGGCCTGGAGCTTTGTTCATCGCAAGGGTGTTAGCCACTGCGAGTAACTCTTCGTTCGTCACCGGAGCCACCATTTCGGCCACACTCCCAGCGCCTTGCAGCGCAGGAGGAGGCCAGGGACTTGTGGCTCGGGACGGGAAGAGTACTTCGATAATCCTCGCCAACCGGTCCGGTGACCGTTCGGGGGTGAAGAGCCCCCTTTGGTCTTGGCCATCACGATCCTATAGGCGTCACCCCACGGATTCGCATTGGCACCCTCGCACAGGTTGTCGAAGCACGCTCTCTTGCTGCTCTTGATGGCCTTGTTAAGGGCCAGTCTCGCAGCTTGAAACACTTCCCGGCGGACCGCTCTCTCCTCCTCGGTGCGGGCTCGTTGCGTCCTACGTCTAGCCTTGAGGCAGGCTGATCGTAGGGCTGCAATTTCGGCACTCCACCAGTATACCGGGCGTCTGCCATTTCTTGGCAGGGCTTTCCTCGGCATAGTAGCGTCGCACGCGCGTGATAGGACAGCTATCAGCGCATCCCCGCTTAGACTGTCGGTGTTGGCCTCCAGTCCCAGGGCCGCGGTGAAAACTTCGCTGTCGAAGTGAGTGGTCTTCCACCCACGGACCTGACAGGGATCACCCGCCCTCGGACGCTGCACACCATAATTGATCTTGAAGCGAATTGCTAGGTGATCACTATGGGTGTAGCCCTCGTCTACCCTCCAGTTCAGGTCCGAGACCAGACTAGGGCTGACAAACGTTACATCTATCCATGACTCGACCCCATTCCTACGGAATGTGCTACTGGCTCCGTCATTGACAAGCACTGCGTCGAGTTTTGCAAGTGCCTCGAGTAACGCTTGTCCCCTCTGATTGGTGCAGCGGCTGCCCCATTCCACTGCCCAAGCATTAAAGTCTCCCGCTATAACGAACGGGCTCCGACCTACTAGGTCGGCCGATAGCCTGTCGATCATCTGGTTGAACTGTTCCATTGGCCACCTTGGTGGGGCGTAGCAGCTACAATAGAACACCCCGTTGATCTTGGCTATCGCGACACCCTCCGCGGAGGAGTGTACAACCTCTTGAACGGGGTACCTTCCCGTTGTGTAAATTGCCGCCGACCTAGACCCGTCCGCCACCCAGTTGCCGTTGCCGGCAGGGACGTTGTACGGGTCGGACAGGAGGGCGACATCGATCCTCGACTCCGAGACCGCCTGCCACAGCAGCTGCTGGGCAGGTGCACAGTGATTCAGATTCAGCTGTGTTACTTGCACGGCTTTTTCCGATTGGCTTCTCCGAAGGGACACGCAGGCCCGCCCATAGCATGGTTCCGGGCCTGCATCTTACTGGCGCAGATAAGGCACCTAGGTGCCTTGTCGCATTCCTGTGCTTTGTGTCCCTCCTCGCCGCAGCGACGACACATCTTGCTTCGGTCTGGGCCCTTGCAGTCATAAGACTTGTGCCCGGACTCAAGGCACCGGTACCACCTGTCCACTGAAGGTGGCTGGAGCACGCTTACTGGGCATACTGACCAGCCGATCTTCAGCTTCCCTTTCTCGATGACCTTTTGGCGTCAGCCACCGGTAGTCTGGAGATAGGCTACCTGCGCACCAAAGAATCCCCTCTTAGACGTACAGAGGACCGCTCCACCTCTGTGCCGCACTGCTCTTTGACGGCAGAGACGACGTCTTCCGCGGTCGTGACCTCATCCAGCTGCTTACACTGGAGGGCCACTTCCGCACCCAACGACCTAACCTGAGCGCCGTCACCCAAGACCTTCTGGGCAAGCTTTTTGTAAGCCACCCCGCTGGATTGCGCGCCACGCTTCAGTACCAAGATCATTTCACCGTTCTTGGTACGTCTAACGCTGCGCACGTCCTGGCCCAGGGCCGATAGGCTATCGGCCGCTCGCAGCGATTTAAGGACATCGGCGTATTTGTCCTTGTCGGTTTTCACCAACAAGGCCTCGCCTCTGTCTCTCACTTTCTTCATTGGTCGAGGGGTGTTCGACTTCCGCCCCCTACTGACCAGTTGCCAAGGATTCGCATCCCCTTCGGCGGGTACCGATGGCTGGCTGGGGCCAGCTTGTGGCTCAGCAACTTGTGCCTGTCTAGTGCCTTTCGCCTTCTTGGGCATACGCCCTTCAGGCTCCGGTGCACCATCCAGGCGACGCTTCGCCTTAATGGTAGCGCGTTTGGGTCGCTTCTTACTTGGCGTTTTCTTGCCCTCACTGGCCGTAAGGGCGGTCGCCTCTTTCGCCGCAGTAACACCGCTAGGGGAGGAGAGGGCCTTGGTCTGCGTACCTTTGGCTACCCTCTCTGCTTCCGCTACACGCCTGATATAAGCGACCTGTTCTTTTCTTGCGACACGAACAGCTCGCCGGAGCACCAACAGGCTCTGCTTAAGCTCCTTGTTGGTGTTCTGCCTGCCGCTTACGAACTCGATGATCTCATCGAGTTGCTCGGCCACCACCCGTATACCTGGTAGTGGCTCGTCAGGCGTGCAGGCAGGGCTACTCCCCACCACCGCTGGAGACTCTTCGGTGCTGCCAATAGCAGCAGCCGTCACTCCACTTGCCCCCTCTTTAATAGGGGACCTCGCTAGGCCCCTTTTGGCAAAGGGGTCCGTCACCTCCAACTCCAAAGATAGGTTTCGTTCAATACTCATTTCTTATGGGTCCCCCTTGCGGCAGCCGCCGAATCCTACTGGAGTAGTCGCCTTTAGTGATCCCATGGTTATCTATGCCTGCCTTGCGGCAAGCAGGGAGGCCATGCGAGGGTTGACACTTGCGTGTTCAGAGCCAGATCAGCGCAAGTCAGGAAAGGGCATCTGAGCCTACTCCCACCCAGTAGGCAAAACTGGATGGCAGAATTGGGCAGCGTGCTACAAGGCCCGCCACGGTTTTATGGGACGGAAGACAGCCTAGCCATTAGCCCACTCGCCGTTTCGAGTCAGTGTCACCCGACCCTACTAAGAGAGTAGAATGTCAGACTGCCAGCCCTCACTTCACAATATAACAATATCCAAATACGAAACCAGTACACGCAACCAGTATGCCATAATCAGGGTCTTACTGATATCAACCCTGATGTGCCAGTGGCACTCTCTGGGCTTGTGCTTTTGAAGCGGCACACAGTCGCTTTGATAGAGTCTGCTTACGGGCACTTGTGGTTTTTTGGGAGGGATTTTAGCAGAGCCCACTGCTAAATCCCACCACGCCCTAGGCAGTTCTCCCTGACTCACAGACAGCTGGGGAGGGGTCGTCAAGCCCTTGGACATGGTCCCTGCTGCCCCCACCTCACGCTCGTTTGTAAGAAGGTTTCCGTATATGTCGTTACACATATCGGGCTGTGGCACGTGGCCCTAACGTTAACGGTTTTAGTTCTCATAGAACTTTCGTGCATTATCAGCGCGGTACAGTTGCTCCGTCTCTTCGCGGTCTCGATCTTCCTGCTGGCGCTTTTCCACTGAAAAATCGATTTTTGTCTGTTCCGCGCCCGTTTGTATCGTGCCTCGTTCGCCCTCGTGCGGTGTTGCAGCAATCTCGCCTGTGCTGCATTCTTCTCCTCAACTAACTGCTCACATTCACCGTCATACCGGTCGTTTCTCTGATCCGGGGCCACCGTGCCTAGTGCAGCGGTTGCGGTGCTTCCCATGGTGGATCGAATATCTCTCCAGTAATCTTCAAGAGACGCTGCGCCTAGCTGCTCTTCCGTTGGGAGTGCCACTCCCAGCTGCTGCGCGTAGTCTTGGGCTAGTCTACCGTCTTGTAACCACCCAATGTTTAGCCGCGGCGGACGTCTCCGACGCGTGTTGTACACCGTCGAGAGTTTTGAGCGCAAACATACTGCAACGAGGTAGTAGTCGGATTCAATACCAATAGTTTATTCATCGTTAGCCGTTGTCGTTCGATACGGTATGCAGACTATCCGGTCTATACATTTGCTCCGTCCCTACCTGTGCGTTCATTCCACCGATGACGATTTTGACGTCCCGCAGTGGGCATCCATCGTATGTCTGCTCCAGCTGTAGTGTGCATAGAACGCTTCTTTCTCGTCGTCGGGTCTCCCTTCGTATGGGCTGTGCAAGTTGATGATGCTATAGGGCACTGCACGGACTGCTTTGACTTTTTCTCGCTGCAAAGAAACAACAAGGCCAGTAAACGTCAAAATTTATGAAAAACGAAAGAGAAAGAGATTTTTTCGTGCAGTGCCCTATAGTTGAAGAATCGGCCTTTTATCCTCAGCTTGCTACGACGTCGAAGTTGCGGGAATGTAATTCATCGTAGATTATCCTGTCGCAACCTGTGAAACCTAGCGACTTGCAGTTCCATGTTCCAAGCTTCCAATCGTGATCCTTTATTCGTCACCTAGGTCGTTGCCGATTGTATCGAGTCGTATTATCTTCTATGTCGTTCGTAATGGTTGTTTTTAAAGCCGGCTTATTGGGCCTGCGCAAACCTCCTGTCTCGTCGGAGGGCCGTCGTGTCAGGTCTGTTTAGCGTCCTACCTAACACCAGGACTTGGGCTTGTGTGCTTTGAGCGGTACACGGTCGCTTTGGCGGAGCCTACTTGCGGATACATGCAGCTTTTTATAGAGGTTTAACAGGGCCCACTGTCAAACCCCACCACATCCTAGGCAGGCGCCATAACTCGCAGATGGCCTGGGGAGGGATCGTCAAGCCCTTGGAAATAGTCCCTGCTGCCCCTACCGGTACGGAACACAGCAACTAAATTGAGAGCTGAAAATAGTGACCGATACGGAAACGAGTGACGAAACTAAAAAGACAGCGTCGCGGGTGCGCCGCGGGTGAGCTGCGCGGGTGATTAAAACGCTCGCGACCGATAATGATGCTCTTAAAAGTGTGGAGTGGAGTTTTGTGTAGGTAGGGCAAAAGGTCCAATAGTGGAGGAACTAAGCACGTTCCAACACTAATTTCTCTATAACACCTAAACCAGCGGTTCTCAACCTTTTTCTTGGGAGGTACCCCTTAGTACTTTTGCATTAATTAAGGTACCCCCTATTTTTTCTCGCAAAAATAGGCGTTATTTAATGTTATTCCGTGAAAGTTTTCAATTCAAATTAAGTTCATACATCAAGCTTCTTACAAGACTTTGGACATTTGCAAAGGCTTCCGAGCCTCTAGAAAGGATGCTTTTGAACCGTTTGGAAGGACTGAGCCGATAGAAGAAGGCTTCTGAGCCTCTTGGAAGGAGGCTTCCGAGCCTCTTGGAAGGAGGCTTCAGAACCTCTTGGAAGGAGGCTTCAGAACCTCTTGGAAGGAGGCTTCCGAGCCTCTTGGAAGGAGGCTTCCGAGCCTCTTGGAAGGAGGCTTCCGAGCCTCTTGGAAGGAGGCTTCCGAGCCTCTTGGAAGGAGGCTTCCGAGCCTCTTGAAGGGAAGCTTCCATGCCTCTTAAAAGGGGGCTTCCGAGCCTCTTGGAAGGAGGCTCTGAGCCTCTTGGAAGGAGGCTTCTGAGCCTTTGGAGGAGGCTTCCTGAGCCTCTTGGAAGGAGGCTTCCGAGCCTCTTGGAAGGAGGCTTCCGAGCCTCTTGGAAGGAAGCTTCCGAGCCTCTTGGAAGGAGGCTTCCGAGCCTCTTGGAAGGAGGCTTCCGAGCCTCTTGGAAGGAGGCTTCCGAGCCTCTTGGAAGGAGGCTTCCGAGCCTCTTGGAAGGAGGCTTCTCAGTCTCTCGCAAATAGACTTCCGAGCATTCTCAAATTACCAAAACTTTGATAATAAGTTTTCATTGGAATTGGTTCCGCTTCCGAGCCTCTTGGAAGGAAGCTTCCGAGCCTCTTGGAAGGAGGCTTCCGAGCCTCTTGGAAGGAGGCTTCCGAGCCTCTTGGAAGGAGGCTTCTCAGTCTCTCGCAAATAGACTTCCGAGCATTCTCAAATTACCAAAACTTTGATAATAAGTTACGCATTCTTGTCCGAGGTACCTCCTGGAGCCAACGTAAGTACCCCCAGGGGTACATGTACCCCAGGTTGAGAACCGCTGACCTAAACCATACTTCATTTCCCTTACCTTGAGAGTGCATCCTAAAGGTCATTCTCTCTATTGTATCCGACGCGTGCCATAATTTCATCAAAATCCTTTATTGTTACCTAAAATCAATTCTCCAATTATTGGTACAGTGTTCCAATAGTTGCGGTATTTTGTTATTCGTGTTCCTATAGTTGCGAATCTCAAGGATTTAAACGGGACTCGCAACTATTGGAACACTACCGTAACTATTGGTGCAAGGGAATGAAAAAAATTAAGTAATTTAAAGATACTTTACCAGTTTAAATAAATTTCAATGTTATTTTTGTTTCCATCGTGTTTGATGATGTGGGTTACTGCGGGTTACTGTGGGTCAGTGTTGGTAAAAACTCAAAATCTCAAAACTCATGGATGATTCAAATCAAGCGCGAGTTGAAACGCAATCAACTCAGCACCTAAAAACTCATGGATGAGTTGAACAGTGAATTGATTATATTATTATTATTTCTTTATTAAAGAGGCTTGCAGCCCTAAGGCTGGCTCACCTCTAAAACAGTGAATTGACGTTTGTCGCATAAAATATTAGACACTCTTTTATGGGTCTGTCTCAATTGGATAATTAAACTGAAATTAAACTTAAAAGCGACATTTCAATAATTATCAAATAACCCTGCTCGCAGAGCAAGATTACTTTTGACAGATATCGAATCATTTTCCATCGATGTTCTATTGGAATTGCTGGGTAGCACCAGCCATTCTTATTACGGGGTGATTTTTTAATTTTCGAACTGTCACTTTTAAGTTTAATTCTCCAAATGAGACAGATCCTATGTATAGGCAATAAATTGCCCCCAAATTGATTTCAAATGCGTTTTAAACCAAAATTATTTTTTAGCAAATGAGTTAAATTATGCGTTTTAGCATGAAAAATTCAAGCGTGATGCATTCTTTTAAAATCGCAGACGATTTCGTTCGCACTGGAGCGCTCGTTGATTGAGATTTATGAGTGATTTTACCAACACTGCTGTGGGTTACTGCGTTTAATTTTTAAGTTCCGTGCAAATCGTACTACCGCAACTATAGGAACACCCACGACTATCGGAACTGTTACCCTATTAACCTTCCGCGATTGGCACCGTTGAAAAAAGTACAACACCATCGAAAAAAAAGCTAGCTTGTTGTTCACTAGAGGAGCAGAAGTGCAAGAGTGAATCAGGACCATGCGAGACCCGGAAGGTTAAAAAAGAAATGGCTGATACGACAGTACTCTAGTAACATGCTGGTAGCCGAGCTCTTCCATCGTTTCTTTTCGGTTCAACCTAGCGAGTTGAGGTCACGCGACACCTGCCTTTGAGATTGAGTCTCACTGTTTAGGGTTCCGTCTAAAAAATGTGTCATATTTTCTACGATGCGCTTAGCATATTTTTCCATCAGGACAAAATGGTTGAAAAACCATAGCTCCGGTTGCTCCGCTATATCAACACTTCCGCATAGCTTAATAAATTGGGTAACTGAAAGAACGAGTAGCAAGTCCCCATCACTTTGTGAACCCATGCTCACCTACCTGAAACATTGCACAAATTATTCACTGCATTTAAATAATATTTTTGTACACATCAGTTCCGTGCGCGGCTTCAAAGATTTTCTGTAATTCACTGTGAAACATGATATTTCCTTTTTACATAAAATTCAAGATATTTCTAGTTTTCTGACCAAATTTGGGCTGAATCGAGAATACATGGGCTTAGTTGTAGCTTACCACAATCTTGGGTCATTATATCGCTCCGAAATTTCTCATCAAAATGGGGCATTTTACTTGTTAGTTCCATGCCTAGTTTCCACGAGCATGCGCCTTAAAACTAGTTACGCCAATGATGTAAACAACCAAATAACTTTTTTCCAGGGCCGAGGTCTGCTGAACGAACCGATGAAGTTCGACGTAGTAGATGCGATGGAATACAACGTCACCGCCCTTCAGCCGGACACTAAATATTCCGTCCAGGTGGCAGCTTTGACGCGGAAAGGTGATGGTGACCGAAGTACGCCAATTACGGTCAAAACTCCGGGTGGCGTTCCCATTAGGCCCACCGTCAACTTGAAGGTTTTAGAACGTGATCCAACGATTTCCATCGAACTGGAGTGGGAACGACCGAAACAAACCTATGGAGAACTGCGGGGTTTCCGAGTCAAGTGGGGTGTCCGAGAGCATCCATTGCAAGAAGAACCTATTCTAAACGAAAGCACTCTAACCAAACGGATCAATGACCTGGAGCGGGGAGTAGAGTATGAATTCAGGGTAGCCGGAATGAATCATATTGGTATTGGTCAAGAAACGATCAAGTATTATCAGACACCGGAAGGAACACCAACTGGGCCGCCGACGAGTATCGACGTTCGATTCCAGACACCAGATGTGGTATGTATCACTTGGGATTCACCAACAAGAGAGCACAGAAACGGTCAAATCACTCGGTATGACGTGCAGTTCCATAAGAAGATCGATCACGGGTTGGGTACTGAAAGAAATACAACGATACGGAAAGCAGTCTTTACGAATCTAGAAGAGAATACCGAATATATTGTGAGGATCAGAGCGTATACCAAACAAGGTGCTGGGCCATATAGCGAAAAGAAAATCATTTTCACTGAACGCGATATGGGTCGAGCTCCGCTATCAGTACAAGCAGTTGCCACTTCCGAACAGACGGTTGAAGTTTGGTGGGAACCGGTGCCATCTCGTGGTAAACTTTTAGGTTACAAAATCTTTTATACGATGACTGCTGTCGAGGACCTCGATGAATGGCAAACAAAAGACGTTGGAGTTACAGAATCGGTTGACCTCCTAAACCTGGAAAAGTTTGCTCAATATGCTATAGCAATTGCGGCGAGATATAAAACCGGACCTGGACGACTCAGCGAAAAGGTCACCGTAAAAGTGAAACCCGAAGACGTTCCTCTAAACCTTAGAGCTCACGACGTCAGCACACATTCCATGACCCTGAATTGGGCTCCGCCAATTCGGTTGAATCCCACAAATTACAAAATCTCCTTCGATGCCGTTAAAGAATTCGTCGACTCTCAAGGTATCCCACAAAAGCAGGTCCTACCAAAGCGAGAAATCGTTCTGAAGAGCCACAGCGTCCAGCACACCATCTCAGACCTGTCTCCGTTCACTACTTATTTCGTAAATGTTAGTGCGATACCAACAGATTATTCTTACAAACCACCAACTAAAATTACAGTCACAACACAAATGGCAGCTCCACAACCAATGGTTCAACCTGACTTTTATGGAGTAGTGAATGGTGAAGAAATTCAAGTAATTCTACCACAAGCGTCTGAAGAATACGGACCAATATCGCATTACTACTTGATCGTTGTTCCAGAAGACAAGTCCAACCTGCACAAACACCCAGACCAATTTCTTACCGAAGATTTACTCCCAAGCAAGACACGTTCTGAACGACTGAATGCGCCATACATTGCAGCAATGTTCCTCCAAAGAAACATTCCTTACACGTTCCACTTGGGATCCGGCGAAACAAGCCACAACTTCACCAACAAAAAGCTTGAAAGAGGCAAACGATATCGCATATTTGTGCGAGCCGTTGTGGATACCCCCCAGAAACATCTCTACACCTCGAGTCCATTCTCCGAGTTCCTCGCTCTGGACATGAAGGAAGCTCCAACTGGAGAACCACCTCACAGACCGAATCCAAATGTACCCCAAGATCCAGAAATTCTCATCAGAGGGAAAAACGAAGAACCGGGTATGATTTGGGTGGTTGGGCCGATAATCGCTGCCCTCGTGCTGTCGTTCCTTCTAGTAATCACTTACTTTGTTCGACGAAGACGACAACCCTACAAAACTCCAGATCAAGCTGCAGTAACTCGACCATTGATGGCTGCTGACTTGGGAGCTGGACCGGCTCCTACCGATCCGGTCGACATGCGACGGCTCAACTTCCAAACTCCTGGAATGATCAGCCATCCCCCTATACCGATCTCAGAGCTGGCCAACCACGTGGAACGCTTAAAATCCAACGATAATCTCAAATTCTCACAAGAATACGAAAGCATTGAACCGGGACAACAGTTTACCTGGGATCACTCAAACATGGAAGTTAACAAACCCAAAAACCGCTACGCAAATGTTACTTCATATGATCACAGTAGAGTGATTTTACAACCGATCGAAGGTGTTCCGGGGTCGGACTATATCAATGCCAACTACTGCGATGGCTACCGAAAGCACAACGCCTACGTGGCTACACAAGGACCGCTACAAGAGACCTTCGGCGATTTCTGGCGCATGTGTTGGGAGCTGAAATCGTCGACTATCGTTATGATGACTCGGCTGGAGGAACGATCACGCATCAAATGTGACATGTACTGGCCAGCACGAGGTACTGAAGTCTACGGCGTCATGACGGTGACAATCACAGAAACTCAGGAATTAGCTACTTACAGCATAAGGACGTTCCAGATTTGCCGCAGCGGAAGCAACGAGCGACGTGAAATCAAACAGCTCCAATTCACTGCATGGCCAGATCATGGTGTACCGGACCACCCTGCCCCATTCTTGCAATTCTTAAAACGCACCAAGGTTCTTACTCCACCTGATTCCGGACCCATTATTGTACATTGCTCGGCAGGTGTCGGAAGAACCGGGTGCTATATTGTGATTGATTCGATGCTCGAACGCATGCGGCATGAGAAAATGATCGACATTTACGGCCACGTGACCTGTTTGCGAGCACAGCGCAATTACATGGTTCAAACCGAAGATCAGTACATCTTCATTCATGACGCTTTGCTGGAAGCGGTTATCTGTGGCAGCACGGAAGTCCCGGCCAGAAGCCTGCACAACCACATACAGAAACTGATGCAAACCGAGCCAGGGGAGAACATCACAGGGATGGAAATGGAATTCAAGAAGCTATCGAATATAAAGGCCGATTCGTCTCGCTTCGTGACGGCTAACTTGCCCTGCAATAAGCACAAGAACCGATTGGTTCACATACTGCCATATGAAGCGTCACGCGTCTGTCTAACACCAATACGGGGCGTGGAAGGTAGCGACTACATCAATGCCAGTTTTGTCGATGGGTGAGTGTTGCATTTTTTTTAAATAATTTTGTGTGTTATTTTTAACGAATTAATTTGTTTTACAGCTATCGCTACCGTAACGCGTACATTGCTGCACAAGGACCACTTCAGGAAACAGCAGAGGACTTTTGGCGAATGTTGTGGGAGCACAACTCTACCATCGTCGTAATGTTAACGAAGCTCAAAGAAATGGGACGGGTAAGCTTTAAAAATTCTAGATCAATCTATAACCCAAGTATAATAACTATTTTTTATTCCTAACAGGAGAAATGTTTCCAATATTGGCCTCACGAGCGGTCGGTGCGGTATCAGTGCTACGTGGTTGATCCCATTGCCGAGTACAACATGCCCCAGTACAAACTTCGCGAGTTCAAAGTGACCGATGCGCGGGATGGGTCTTCGCGCACGGTACGACAGTTCCAGTTCATTGACTGGCCCGAGCAAGGAGTGCCAAAGTCGGGCGAGGGCTTCATCGACTTCATCGGTCAGGTGCACAAAACGAAGGAGCAATTCGGCCAGGATGGCCCCATAACGGTTCACTGCAGTGCCGGAGTCGGACGAACCGGTGTGTTCATTTCGCTTAGCATAGTGCTCGAGCGAATGCAATACGAGGGTGTGCTGGATGTGTTCCAGACGGTGAGGATACTGCGTTCGCAACGGCCAGCGATGGTGCAGACGGAGGTGAGTACAAAATACTGATCAACTGAAAATCAATTAAGCTCAATGAATCCCGTTACGTTGGGATAAAAGATATTTTAGTTACAAGATAAAGATTGTTCTGGACACATCTTTTGCTGGCGAGGATAGGATGCTAAATGTCAATGAAGGAAAAATAGATACGATTTAACAGTTTGGTACCGAGCATGCTTCGGACAGCAGAACAAAGGGAACCGAAACGATAATCTTTATTTTTGCTTCTTTTGGAGTATTGCTCCGAATGGAGTATCCTTCTCCACTGGACTCGATCCTGGGCCAATCGCTTCCAGTCGCCCTGAACATTGAGCGCCCTCAGGTCCTCTTCAACTGCAAAAAGCCATCGTGTACGCGGCCTTCCACGAAGCCTGCGGCGTCTTCCGGAAATATTATCTTCGCTTGACGTTCTCCCGGCATACGAACAACGTGTCCAGCCCACCGTAGTCTCCCGTGTTGCATAAGCTTAACAATATCCAGCCCTTCCTACACCTGGTAATACTCGTGATTCATGCGACGCCGCCAGATACCGTTCTTCTGTTTACCGCCGAGTATTGTCCGCAGCACCTTACGCTCAAACACTTCGAAAGCTCTCCGATCAGCCTCCTTTAAAGTCCATGTTTCATGGCCGTATAAATCCACCGGAAGAATCTGGGTAGTATACAACGCGAATTTTGTTTTCGTTTGCAGACTACGGGACTTAAGCTGGTTACGAAGTCCGTAAAAGCCCTATTTGCAGCTGCAATACGCCTTTTCGCCACGCACGCCACTAATATTCCAAGATACACAAATTCTTCTACCACTTCAAATTTTTCACCATCCAGCACCATTTCACTACCACCACTACTAATGAGCCAACGTTGATTGCCAGCGACCATGTACTTCGTTTTGCTGGTATTAATCGTGAGTCCAATTCTCGCTGTTTCCCTCTAAAAGGCGCAAAAACCTCTTCCACGGCACGGCGATCAATCCCAATAATATCGATATCGTCCGTAAATCCCAGGAGCATATGCGATCTTGTGATAATGGTACCGCTTCTTTGCACACCAGCTCTCCTAATCGCTCCCTCGAGCGTCCTCGAGCAGTTTCGCCGGAAAGCCATGTTCTAGCATAATTTCCCATAATTCATTCCGTTTCACTGAATCATACGTCGCCTTGAAATCAATTAACAGATGATATGTCTGCAAGTTGTACTCCCGGAATTTATCAAGGATTTGTCCCAGGGTAAACATTTGACCTGTCGTTGATCGGCCCTCACGAAAACCTGCCTGGTATTCGCCGACGAAGGACTCTTCAAGCGGTCCCAATCTGTTGAACAGAATACAGGACATAATTTTGTACGCCGAATTAAGGAGGGTTATTCCTCGGTAATTGGCGCACTCCAGTCTGTTCCCCTTTTTTAAAGAGAGGCAAATGAGGTCGTCCAACCAGCTAGCAGGCAAACCCCCGTCTTCCCATATTTTCGACATTTTTTTCTTTTTTTTTTTTTGTGTCTTTATTAAAGAGACTTTCAGCCCGAGGCTGGCTCGTCTCCGATATTTTCGACATAATATGGTGCAGAATTTCATAAAGCTACTCACTGCCATGTTTGGGAAGTTCAGCCGGGAGCTGGTACTTCCCCGCAGCCTTATTTTTTTTCAGCTCTTCAATAGCTTTTGGCGTAGGCGACTCCACAGGTTGTCCATCGGCGCTAATATTTATTCTGTTCACCGATGCACCGTCACTTCCACCGATGCACCGTCACTTCACTTCCCTTCTTGGTTGTTGCATATGACGAGAGATGGCGCTGTTTTTCTCCGTACATCATTGACAATCTCATAAAACCTCCGCTTGTCATTTTGTTCCATTTTTTCCTGCGCCTTACTAATCACTTGTTTTTCATATTATTTCTTCTTCCTGAGGTGGATTCGTTTTTCAGCTGCTCTTGCTTTCTTGTACCGATCTTTATTCGATCGGGTACTCGACAACAACATCCGGCTTCTGGCAACGTTCTTCTTATCTGTCTCTCTCTGGCACTCCACATCGAACCAACCCGTCGCTTTTGTGCAGTTGTGCTCACCTCTCCATGGATCGACTCCCATAGATCGTTGATGTTGTCGCTAACGTTGATTGCACATATCCGTTTCTCGAGCTTCTGGCGGTACTCCGCTAACACTCCTTCCGCCGAAAATCGCTGGATATTGCATCGTTCGCTGTGATATTTCGTTCAATACAGTAGCCAACCGTGATCGAATTTTACTGACAACGAGGTAGTGATCAGAGTCAATGTTAGGACCTCTAAATGTTCGCATATCGATAACATCCGAGAAATGGCGCCCTCCACCAGAACATGGTCTATCTGGTTGCAAGTTTAACCATTTGGGTGTCTCCAGGTGTGCTTTCGGATGTTCTTCCGTGCAAAGTAGGTGCTACTGATGGCCATCCCTCTGGCAGCAGCGAAATTTACTAGACGTAGGCCGTTGTCATTGGTAGCGGAGTGAAGGCTCTCCCTACCGATTATTACCCAAGCAACCAAAAGTTCCTTTAAGAATACGTTTTTCTCTTAAGCAGCTCAGTAAAGCTGGTGAAGCGAAAAACGTACTCTTAAAGGAACTTTTGGTTACTTGGGTACCCAGTACCTCTTCTGTCATTTTTTTATACGCAGCACTCTGCGCAACATCGAACGAGAATCCACGAGAATCATCTTTCTGCGTTCTGCGGATGCAATTGACATTCTCACCCATGCCAGCGAGTTATTCATCGCTTCTCTTTGCCCCTCAGTACATCGGTGTAGCCAGGGTTGGGAAAAATCAAATTTTCGAAAAATCGAAAATGATCAAACTCACCCGCGATTTTACTTTTAAATTATCAAGTGATTAAAACTCGCCAGCGATTAAGAATCGTTTGAAAATCGTATCTTGATTTGAAGCATTTACCGTTACATTTTGAACTCTTTTTCCTCACTAGCATGAAGCTATAACGCCAAATAGAAGATATAACGGGACTGTTAACAATTAGCTATTATTAGTGAAGATTAATGATTGAATGAAAATTCTGTGTTTATTATCGTTTGAGTACAAAATTTGAGATGTTGTCGCCGGCGACAACTCGCCTACTGTTTTCACGTGAGAAGTTTTCACATGAAAATTGCAATCATGATCGTCTGATAATGATTAAGCACAACACTGGGTGTAGCTTTTGGTCCATTATAATGTGCGCCCTTTCGCATACGAACTAGAGATGGGCATTCAGATCCGGAACCGTTAAAATGATCCGGATCTTTGATGTGAGTGAATGATCCGCAGCTCACTTTTTAAAAGATCCGGATCACCAGATCAGCAAATTAACTAACCATTTGTAAGAAAATGACAAAACGAAAAGCTTGTTGCGGGTTCTTTACACTTATAATATATCCTTGTGAGCGTGAGAGTGGTGAAATTTTGGTATGTACGGGTCAAAATCATGGTCCAGAATGCCAACCGTTTCACTATTTTTCATTCTCCCTACGTATTGTTCTAAAGATCCGATCCGTATGAAAGATCCGGATCATTAAACTGAATGACCCAGATCTGAACCGTTCAACTAAGTGATCCGTTTTGCCCATCTCTAATACGAACGTAACCCTTCATGGCAATCACTCCTTTCTTTCTCAGCCGTTTTCTTTAAGACTTCCTTTTCCGCTCGTTCCACTTTTTTGCCGTTCATGACCTCCCTCCATAGAATGTCTTCCTCCACGTGTATTTCATCACCTTTTTTTGGTGGGGACACTTGCCCCCGACGTTCTTTAGGGTCAGCCGTTTTACCGACCTTCTCCCGAAGTTTGGTCGTATTCTTCCTCTCTTGTTGTACTGGCTTGGCGTTAACTCCTTTCTGAATGGACTTGAAGAAAGTTCAAAGCAACTTTCCTGCTTGATACTGCAATCTTTTCAAGTCAGCTGCACTGCTAAGGTACTTTCTTCAAATAGAGACGTTCCTTGGTGGAATACCAATCTTCAAAAGATGCGAAAGAAAACCCGGAAACTCTTCAACAGGGCTAAATGCACACAACAGTGAAATCAATACAGAGAATCCCTCACTACTTACAATAGAGAAATTCGCAGATCTAAAAGGATAAACTGGAGACACACTTGTGAAAACATTGAAAGTACTCCAGTTGCTGCCAGACTGCAGAAAGTCCTTGCTAAGGATCACACAAATGGTCTTGGGACTATTAAAAAAGATGATGGTTCTTTTACCAAGACAACTTATGAAACATTAGAAGTAATGATGCAGAATGTATCTGTATCGCAAACTAGTGTAAATGAAGCCAGGCGAGATATTCAGCAAACGAATAAGGTCACTGGGATGAATTGCACTAGGAGCGATGCTAGTACTCTGGCCAGTGAAATATTTACTGAACAGAAAGTAGAATGGGCGATTGATTCTTTTGCTCCCTTCAAGGCGCCAGGTAGGGACGGAATTTTTCCTGTACTACTACAGAAGGGAAAAGAAATCTTAGCACCCATTCTGACTAAGATGTTCCGATTAAGCTTAATATTAGGCTATATACCGACTGCATGGAGGGGAGTGCGTGTCACATTTATCCCAAAAGCTAATAAGAAGGATAAATCATCCCCAAAATCCTTCAGACCAATTAGCTTATCGTCCATCATATTAAAAATAATGGAAAAACTAATAGATGAGCATATAAAATTATCTTATTTAACGAAAACTCCTCTAAGCGGAAATCAGTTCGCGTACCAGGAGGGAAAATCTTCAGTAACAGCGCTTCACAAGGTAGTTACAAAGTTGGAAAGATCTTTTGAAGCAAAAGAAATCTCACTTGCAGCGTTCCTTGACATTGAAGGAGCATTCGATAACACATGTCACAGTTCAATGAAAAAGGTATGTTGAAACGAGGTTTCGATGTATGCATTGTTGATTGGATTGGCGAGATGTTATCAAAAAGAGAAATATCAGCCAACCTTGGAAGCTCATCAATTAGTGTAAGAGCAGTAAAAAGGGTCCCCAAGGAGGCGTACTATCACCTCTATTGTGGTCTTTAATCGTTGATGATCTTCTCAAACAACTGGAGGCTCGTGGCTTCGAAATAGTTGGCTTCGCGGATGATATAGTTATATTGGTGTGAGGAAAATATGACTGTGTTATTTCTAACCGAATGCAAATTGCCCTAAATTTCATCACACTATGGTGTGAAAAAGAAGGATTAAACATAAATCCTTCAAAGGCCACATTGGTGGCGTTTACAAGGAGAAGAAATTATTCTTTTCCTACTTTAAAATTGAGAGGAGCAGATTTGAAAATTTCAAACTCAGTCAAGCATCTTGGAGTTAGACTTAACAGAAAGCTGAAGTGGAACTTTTTTTTTTTTTGTTCGGGATGAACCACTGCGTCCATTTCATTGAACTTTTGTAGTATACCCGTGTCATTTGTTTAGTGCATGTCTTTCTGCTCCATTTCTATTGAGAAGAAATGAAGTAGTCATTTTTTATTTACACTGGATTCTGTTTTTACACGATTTACATTTTCTCAATTTTCTACTCATCCTAAATGTTTAACGCATATTAATTATCATGTGATTTTTCTTTGATTTATTCTGGATTTTTTGAAACATGTTGCGAAGATTTTGGAGGTAAATTGAAGTCACACGATAAAAAATACGAGCGAAAAAAAATCGTGTAAAAACAAAATCCTGTGTATATATTTCTCAAGCTTAATGTAAGGCCTCTTTAGATTAAGGTACCGCTATTTATACCCTTCGAAAAATGGCTTATACCAACTCTCAAAGGCGCGCCCCTTAATCAGTTTCGGCTCAACAATAAGTGGGATAATACTGATTTTGACCATGCATCGATACTGAAGTTCAAACATATTTTTGCTTCTTCTTATGAGTTCCGAATTCGTTTTTGTATAGAGATCTGATTTCATTGCGTTTGGCATTTACGAATCTCACCTTTACACAGAGCTCTAATCAGTCAGAGGGTTCAGCAGATCCACCAAATTCGTATCCGCTTCTTTCCTAATTAATCAGCGCTCTGGAGCTTGGAGATTCATGTCGTCGGCTTCGAAACCAGCCTAAGATTGAGTTACGTTTTTACAATTTACTCCATTGACTCCATCCAAAAGGAGCAAAAAATGGGTCATCTAAAAGCAAATTATAGTCGTTCCATACTCCGACCATCACTCATAAGTATTAACAAGAATAGTAAGAACTAGAGCACAGTGTGGTAGATCTTACTCCGTAATGCAACATGAAGAGTGTCTACCCAGCATTACAAGTTCCAATTAATTGCATATTATTCGGCAACTCGGCCGTACGAAAACCATATTTTTGTTAAATATCTTGGCTGTGCATATGCACAGCATATGTTTCGAAATGGATAAATTGATATGAAATTTGCGAAAAGAATCTACGTGTCTTGGAGGACTCAGACACCCTCAACCTCCTACTACTCTCTAGATAGGCGTGATAACCCCTACACAACAAGACCACTTAAAGGTCACGTTTGCGGAAAAGCCATCAGAATCCGAGTACCAACCTCCACCGCGGTTAGCTCTCTTTTTTGCAAATTGAATATCTTTCGGATGTTTGATTTGCCCAATCTCCACATGTGCTTTACTATTGTATATCCACAGTCAAGCGAGTTCACATTGTTTATTAAACGAGAGGATCGCACTCCATGCCGGTATAGAATCGAATTCAATCGCACTCTGCTGTGCCAAAGGCTTGCTTGGCTAAAGCACTTGATAAGTTTGATTGCCTTTACGTAACCGGTCGCGTGTACTCAGACGATTAATGACGGTGAAAGACCGACGCGTTAACGTTAATTGCATATTATTCGGCAACTCGGCCGTACGAAAACCATTTTTTTGTTAAATATCTTGGCTGTGCATATGCACAGCATATGTTTCGAAATGGACAAATCAAGCATCCGAAAGATATTCAATTTGCAAAAAAGAGAGCTAACCGCGGTGGAGGTTGGTACTCGGATTCTGATGGCTTTTCCGCAAACGTGACCTTTAAGTGGTCTTGTTGTGTAGGGGTTATCACGCCTATCTAGAGAGTAGGAGGTTGAGGTTCAGTCCCTCCAAGACACGTGGATTCTTTTCGCAAATTTCATATCAATTTGTCCATTTCGAAACATATGCTGTGCATATGCACAGCCAAGATATTTAATAACAAAATATGGTTTTCGTACGGCCGAGGTGCTGAATAATATGCAATTAATTGTAATCAAGTCGGTCTTTCACCGTCATTAGTCGTCTGAGTACACGCGACCGTTTACGTAAAGGCAATCAAACTCATCAAATGCTTTAGCCAAGCAAGCCTTTGGCACAGCAGAGTGCGATTGAATTCGCATTCTATACCGTCCCGCCCAGTCCGTTGCTGGGGGGCATGGAGTGCGATCCTCTCGTTTAATAAACAATGTGCACTCGCTTGGCTGTGGATATACAACAGTAAAGCAAATGTGGAGATTGGACAAATCAAGCATCCGAAAGATATTCAATTTGCGAAAGAGAGCTAACCGCGGTGGAGGTTGGTACTCGGATTCTGATGGCTTTCCGCAAACGTGACCTTTAAGTGGTCTTGTTGTGAGGGGTTATCACGCCTATCTAGAGAGTAGGAGGTTGAGGTTCAGAGTCCTCCAAGACACGTGGATTCTTTTCGCAAATTTCATATCAATTTGTCCATTTCGAAACATATGCTGTGCATATGCACAGCCAAGATATTTAACAAAAATATGGTTTTCGTACGGCCGAGTTGCCGAATAATATGCAATTAATTGTAATCAAGTGTCGGTCTTTCACCGTCATTAGTCGTCTGAGTACACGCGACCGTTTACGTAAAGGCAATCAAACTCATCAAATGCTTTAGCCAAGCAAGCCTTTGGCACAGCAGAGTGCGATTGAATTCGCATTCTATACCGTCCCGCCCAGTCCGTTGCTGGGGGCATGGAGTGCGATCCTCTCGTTTAATAAACAATGTGCACTCGCTTGGCTGTGGATATACAACAGTAAAGCAAATGTGGAGATTGGACAAATCAAGCATCCGAAAGATATTCAATTTGCAAAAAAGAGAGCTAACCGCGGTGGAGGTTGGTACTCGGATTCTGATGGCTTTTCCGCAAACGCGACCTTTAAGTGGTCTTGTTGTGTAGGGGTTATCACGCCTATCTAGAGAGTAGGAGGTTGAGGGTTCGAGTCCCTCCAAGACACGTGGATTCTTTTTCGCAAATTTCATATCAATTTGTCCATTTCGAAACATATGCTGTGCATATGCACAGCCAAGATATTTAACAAAAATATGGTTTTCGTACGGCCGAGTTGCCGAATAATATGCAATTAATTGTAATCAAGTGTCGGTCTTTCACCGTCATTAGTCGTCTGAGTACACGCGACCGTTTACGTAAAGGCAATCAAACTCATCAAATGCTTTAGCCAAGCAAGCCTTTGGCACAGCAGAGTGCGATTGAATTCGCATTCTATACCGTCCCGCCCAGTCCGTTGCTGGGGGGCATGGAGTGCGATCCTCTCGTTTAATAAACAATGTGCACTCGCTTGGCTGTGGATATACAACAGTAAAGCAAATGTGGAGATTGGACAAATCAAGCATCCGAAAGATATTCAATTTGCAAAAAAGAGCTAACCGCTCCACCGTTGCTACACGGATTCTGATGGCTTTTCCGCAAACGCGACCTTTAAGTGGTCTTGTTGTGTAGGGGTTATCACGCCTATCTAGAGAGTAGGAGGTTGAGGGTTCGAGTCCCTCCAAGACACGTGGATTCTTTTTCGCAAATTTCATATCAATTTGTCCATTTCGAAACATATGCTGTGCATATGCACAGCCAAGATATTTAACAAAAATATTACAAGTTCCGTTAACTGCCTGGCTAATTGTTTCACCCCCAGGCCATTCATCCCCTCAGCAGGGGTCGCCTGACACCTTGGGATTCGGGGTTAGGGACGTCATATTGTCAGCTTCAGTGTTGTACCGAGCCTGGTGATATGACCGGATTTACACGGTTACGCACTACTTCAGAGTATCCATATCCCAGCGTAAAAGAACTTACATACATCTTGAGGAAGCATTGAGTAAGACTACAAATGCTTTATGGATAAGTAAGGCGACATTCGGTAAAAAGTGGGGTCTGAAGCCAAAAATGATTCAATGGACTTATACGGCGATTGTGAAACCCAGAATTTCATATGCCGCATTAATATGGTGGCCAAAAACAAAAGAAAGGGTGGTTCAGAAAAAGTTGGAAAAACTTAAAAGATTGGCTACTCTTTCAATAACTGGTGTAATGAGAAGCACGCCGAATAAAGCACTGGACGCTTTGCTCCACGTGCTACCATTGGATCAATTTATTCAGTTAGAAGCAGAGAAGAGTGTTTTGAAGATCAAAAGAGATTCAAACCTCTTTGAAGGTGACCTAAAAGGACATCTTAGTATTCTAAACAAAATAAATATCAACTCACTTATCACACACAATGATGACTGGATGAGGAGAAGATACAACTTTTGTCGTTATTTTGATATAATTAATCTTGAGCGAAATATATGGGCAAACGGTGGACCAAATCTTCGCTCAGGATCAATTGTATTTTACACCGATGGTTCAAAGCTGAACAATCAAGCTGGAGCAGGCGTGACTGGCTCAGGGATAAATATTTCGATTCCCATGGGCAAATGGCCTACTGTTTTCCAAGCTGAAGTTCAGGCTATTCTTGAATGCTCTAAACTATGCTTACGCAGAAATTATAGACATTCAAATATTTGCATAATATCTGACAGTCAAGCAGCATTGAATGCTTTGAAATCAGCAATATGTAGATCTAAACTCGTTTGGGAATGTGTTCAGTCACTCCAAACCTTGGGTAGTCGTAACAAAGTGAACCTGTATTGGGTTCCTGGTCATTGTGGCATTGAAGGCAATGAACAAGCTGAAATGCTGGCCAGACTTGGTTCATCGCGACAATTCATAGGTCCCGAACCATTTTGTGGCGTATCTGTGTGTTCTCTTCGAATGGAACTCAAATCTTGGGAACATTCTAAAATAGAGGACATTTGGAAAAACATTTTGATTGCGAGGCAGTCTAAACGTTTCATCACACCAAACGTATTTATCACTCGAAATTTTTTAGATCTTTCAAAAAAAGATCTTAACACATACACAGGCCTTATAACCTCGCCATTGCCCGAGCCGATATCACTTGAAGCTGTTAGGAAAACTTCAAGATGATGTATGTCGTTTCTGCGGCATACATGTAGAAGACTCGGAACATCTGTTATGCCATTGTCCGGCAATTTTTAGAAAGAGATTACAGTTCTTCAACAAGGGGCTGATAGAACCCTCAGAAGTTTGGAGAACAAGTCCCAATATGGTAGTACGATTCATCAGAACCATAATACCGCATTGGGATAACGCTGGTAGTCAAGGTAATGCAATTGCTCTAAATAGTAATGATGCGTCAACTTGACAAAGCTAGATCAAATGGGGCATATATCACAATAGATCTAAAAATGGTCGCAGTGATTAAAATACCCAACAAGGAGAAAAAAACTCCTTTCTGATCGGCTTCCAACTTGACCTTACTGAGCTTAGGAGTTGCACCGGCGACGGCCATGTCGGAGTTCTGCAGTCTGGCCAGCTGTTTTTCCTCGGTAAGGAGCGGAATTTTCAATTCGACTTCCTTCATGACTTCCTTAACCTGTCTCACTGCTAACTCCTTCTCCTCAGTAAATAGGCGAATCTTTCGTTCCGCCTCCTGACTGGTCTCCAGCAGGGACCTCCATTCATGCTTTGCCTCTACAACGATGTTGCAGAGGGTCATCACAAACATCTTTAGATCCCTGCTGTATTTCCCGCGGTTATCCAGGAAGGACATGATCACATCCGAGATGTTCACTGAAGTAGTCACCTTTGTGATCCCATGGTTATCCATGCTTGCCGAGGTAGCAGTGAGGCCATGCGAGGGTTGACACTTGCGTGTTCAGAGCCAGATCAGCGCTAGTCAGGAATTATAATCTGAGCCTACTCCCACCCAGTTGGCAAAACTGATATTTTGTCCCTTTCGACCTTTTGCTTCTTTCGACCGACTTCTCTCGACTTCTTTGTCCCGTTCGTCGTATTGTCCTTTCGACCTTTTGTCCCATTCGATGTTTTGTCCATTCGACTTTTTGTCCCTTTCAACCTTTTGTCCTTTTCGACCAATTGTCCCTTCGACCTTTGTCTTTCGACATTTCGTCCTTTCGACCTTTTATTTTTCGAACTTTTGTTCCTAACCCTTCTTGATTAGAGACAGAAGCATTCTTCTTGATCTCATTCGATGGTGCGGTTGTATTTACACCAAAGAAGAATTGGATAAGTTAATTTGGGCACACAGCTATAGTAAATGAAGCACAGCTTTATACTATGTTCGCACTACAGCCTGAATAACTTGTTATTCAAATTATCGTCAAAAGAATGCTCATCAGGATAGCCGAATAACATGTTACAAAACCCTAGTGCGAACATAATATTAATTGACTCGGGAAACAATGCTGATGATTTCGCACGAAACGTGTTTTTTTTTAAAGAAAACAAGAGAAATTTTATTCTTGAATACCTAATGGCTTCGCCAATAAGCTTCACTAATTAAGTTAAGGGATTTTTTTTTATTTTGAAATTTTTTAAGAAATATTTTTAGAAGATGAAAAAGAAGAAACCCGATGATGCTGCCGTGGGACCAACTGTGAAGGTGTTGTGTGCTACGGAGCCGCTACGGGAGGTCCTCCATTGCGTGAGATCCAAAATATCCGTCCTTGAACTGGTTTTCGATGATTTTCTACAGATTTCTGGAAAGATTGTAACATTGAACCTTGTTTACTATCGCCCCATCAAGCCGGGCGTTGTCAATATTTTCTTCGATGTCAAGATGAGAAACGGATCCTTAGTAGGATCGAGAGGAAATCAGACCGGAAGCGATTTTAAAGCATACATAAGTCAAGCAGCATTTGCTAATATCTACATTTATTTTTTCCATTCCCCATTTCAGGATCAATATCAATTCTGCTACCGAGCAGCTCTGGAATACCTGGGCTCATTTGACCACTATGCCAACTAAATAAATTCAAAAGCAACCCACAGGAGACAACGTAAAACAATGATAGCACACACTTCAATTACCCAAATATGTGAGAAAATGGAACAATCGCCAGTAGAACAGTGACACGTACCAGAATAAGTGAGAACTTCATTCCAGTAGCAGAATAAATCAAATCATCATCCCGCACTCGCCATCTTCGCCATGCTGCATCATCCTCATCGCCATCGACTGATTCTGACTGGTTTAATTAATTAGTGTGTTATCATCATGTTTAGCAAACAATTACTCGCACCATCATGAACCAATCAGAGCGAAGAAAATTACCGGCTATAGATGCCCGAACAGCTCTCTCTCTCTAGTATAGATTTTCGTTTTGTATTCGCAATCAATACAAACTCAGATTACTTTCGCATTGTCACCGCATTCACACTCTAGAATATAAAGCCAGCATCAAATAGGCGAAAGCATTTTTCATTCCTAGACGACACGTTTTGTCACAATGAACACTTTTCGATGGAACTCTCTTCCTTCAATAAGAAAAGGATTTTTAATCATACGAAACGAAATTTTGTCGTTTGACGATCCAGAACAAAAACAACATTTCACTAGCTAGAATGAAATCTTATAGAGAAAAAAATAACGAATTAATTGAATATCAAAAATATAGCATCAGGTTTTTAGATAAATTTCAACCAAATATGGAACAATGTAAGCATTTTTCAGGATAAAAAGTTACTACTTAAATAGCAAGTAATTGGGCAGCAGCATCCATTCAAATTAAAGAATAGCAACAATATGACGTGAGCTGGCAGAAGTGAAACCAACTGAGGAGACACAATAAACTCATATTTGTAAAAAAGATGAAAGAATGACATAAAAAGCAGGTGAACTAAATAGAAAGGACACAAACAAACGCTTTATTTCATTTACTGGGGGATTGCAAATAAGACGCTATGAAGAAGTATAATTATGAGAATGAGTGCACTGTAGCGAGAATGTCGTCTATATTATAAAAGTATATTTTTTTAAGGAACGGAGTGAACGGTGAAAAAAAGGAAATGTTGAACAATATGGGAAATATTTGTTAGAGAAGAGGGGGTTAATATTCGTCAGACTGATATTGTAAAGAAACTAACAACTACTGTAAAAAAAATGGTTATGCGAAGTCGACACTTGCGTGTGACACCTGGTAGCTATTGGAAGAAAGAGGTAGTAGTAGAAACATAAAGTTAAACGAATTAAAAATCCGAAATATTAGAAGAGTTTATCTGTTTCTGAAAGATGTGAATACAAGAAAGATTATTAACACAGTATAAGAAATCAGCTTGATGAACATAGACGCAAATATGAAGTTGTGTTTAGGAACACAGAAGACGGACAGAAAACGCATATATCACGCTATAGACTATAGACTAGTAAACAGCTAGAGTTAAGTTTATACAGGAAGCAGACAGAAGCATAGGAAAACAATGTGCGCATCAATAATTTTCTGAAGCATTTAGCACGCGCAACACAATCATCATATCCGCGCGCAAACACGATGAGGCGGACAATGAAACTGGACTTAAGTTTAGGAACAGCTTTACTTATTGAGTTACGTACTGGTTTTATGTTTTCGATAACCGTCATCAATACGTTATAAGCACAAGTAACTTTAGATTTGCAAATTTTGACGTGATAATAACACTAGAGACTTATGTGCAGCGTATCAAACAAAATACTCGAATTCGAATATGCCCGTTAGAGTTTGGTGTCATGCACGAGCAGGTTGGAGATATGTACAACTCTGAGCACGTCCATATTTAGTTAGTTGTAGTTGGTGTGCCACGCAGTCGTCCAGGGCAAATGTAATTAAAAAAACGCGAATTATGATTGTGGTAAATTCTTTATGTTTGTGTAGAATGCAATCGGTTCAAAGTTTGAGTACTACTAAATGATTTACCAGAACATTGGCGACATTGAAGCAATATTCGTGTGTAAGAGGTGCAATGATGATATAATTAGAATTGGAATTACTATTTTAACTGAGCTCGACTATTGGATAGAATCAATTAGGTATGTTTTTTTTGACTAACTCGGACAAATTCGCATCATGCGATGAGTTTACTCAGTTGATTTCAGTCCACCCATATTGCCAAATATTTCTCAATAATTTACGGTATTGCGTACACTTTGTGAATGATACTGTTAAGGCATCAACTCGAGGGAAATAACAAAGCTTTCAAAGCTTTTATCATTACTTATTTGATTACCTGTCGTTAAACCTATGTCTAGCGTATTGGACGGCTCGTCGGTGTTTGGTAAAATTCCTCTATAGTTTACAGTTTCACTTCACTGAAAACGTCATGGTCACATGTCACAAGCGTTCCGATATAGACGATTTATTAGTTTCAACTATACGGGGGCCTTCCTTTTGTCTAGCGGTAAGTTGCGCGGCTACAAAGCAAGACCATGATGAGGGTGGCTGGGTTCGATTCCCGGTGCCGGTCTAGACAATTTTCGGATTGTCTCGACTATACATGAATCTTTGAAAAATTTTGGACCCATTGGCCACGTCTGGAAGTGTTCCTGGGAACCTGGTTCCCTCCGGGGATCGGACAAATTTCGATTAGCACCGCAACCCATCTTGCAACACGTCAAACTTCCCACGGGCGCTACTGCGTCCACAAATAAGCTAAAACTAAAACTAAAAAATGACCCGTTTTTGACTGCACTTGACCCAGAACTCCCCCTTAATAAATCTGCCCTATGGCGTACCAAAAAAATAGACATGATGACTCTTCTTCCCTGGAAATTTCATGGCAATCGGACGAAAAATGAGTCCACACGGGTTATTTCAATTTTGATTTCTAGGTCAGACCGAAACGGGTTAAGTAGCCTAACATGTAGTTTTCCAAAATTCTTACCCTATGTATTCAAAAGTTTTTGTATACACATCACTGTTAACATTTTAAACTTCTTATCTTCATCATGTTGAAGTGCAGTGCTTTCATGCACTGCAGCTCCCACTACTGCAGCTATGTTAACATCAACGATGAAGCCAAATCGGGTTAAATATTTAAAAAAAACGAATGAAACATCAAAAACGAAACACACATGTCTAAGGTTAAAAGACTATTATTCTTCCATTTACTTCCACTATTAACCTATTAAGTTAATAGTGGAAGTAAATGGAAGAATAATAGTCTTTTAACCTTGTAGCATTTCCCCTAAGACGCTCTAAAATAATTAATCACACATGTCTAATTTAAATTCATTTTTAGCTTGAATAATACGTACAGAATATTACACCTCTTACCATGTTTATCCTGCCAAATGCTAAAATTTTTAAATCAAACCTTGCACATCAATGCTCCAAATTTTCGCCAAAAAATATCATATAGGTTTGTCATTGTTATATCAATTATTACGTATGAGAAATCCGCAACGAATGACATTATTTTATTTCTGCCCTGTTCGAATTACGTATCAGCAATATCACCCCCGTATGTGTCAATATTATCATTAACTGATAAGTTCTCACTTAGAAATTAGATCAGGTAGATCAGGATAGGGGAAGAGTATGAACTAAAATATATTCAATATACAAAACAAAAATTTACGTAGACGAGGTAGCAACAAGAGCAGCAATTCACTTTAAGTAAATGGGCGAAAACAAAAAACAATTGAGTGGGATTTTAGTTTTAGATATGCCGAATACACATACATGAGTAAATTTTATATTGTGCGTAGTTTGTGGATGTTTATCATATTATTTCTGTATAAAACTTTTGGTTGCAAAAAGCAAACAAATGTGCTCATTCGGACGGAACCGAACGCGCAAAAAAAAATGCTCTGCTCCTAAGTAGACTGTTATTTACGTCCCCTTAGGTTCTACATTCAAAGCAGCATATTCTGTTTTTAACACTATTGTTAACTAGCACAGCTATGAATCGAATCAAACGAAACACTATCGAGGCCATACAGTTTTTAAAACAGGACACATTATTTTAAAACTTTCATTCAACTTACGTTAATGATATTGTTAATGTTTAAACGAAGAATCAATGGTTTTATTTTTAGTCATCATCACAAAGAACCCACATTACAGCACTTTTACCATTAAATATACTTTAATCCAGAAGGTATTAAGTTTAATCATTCCATCCGAAGCCGGGACATATAATTTTGAAAACTGTCCCTGGTTTCAAGTCGCACCAAAACAGAATTTTCATCTGTGTTGTGTTTATGTTTATGCTTGCCAAATGGTTACTCACGATACCACCCGTTTTTGTTCGCTTAGTTCTGATGTTATACACAAGTCTAAAAGCAAGCAAACCAATAAAGAACGCCAATCCGAACGAAAAGTTGCAAAGTTCCCATGTATAAATGACCTAAATACCAACACCCGCTCCCTTGCAAAAGTTACTCATTGTTGGTAACCGTAGAAATTGTTAAAGCCATATATTACAAAACAAAAACCCAAGAAAGTTGAACAATTTACGCATTATTTCTGTTGAACTTGAGTCCACCAAGTTATAGAAGGAGAGATGTTATTTTTTCTTAACAACCAAACACACGTATTTTTGTATCGAAAGTCTCCGAACGAAAAAGAGCATATAGAAACTTTGTGCGAGTTTGAAACTTAAATAATTACCTTGAGTTGTTCAATACCAACACCTAAAACGTAAGGAAGAGTTTGTACGAGAAAGAGCGACGAATATGTTAGTGAGAAAAAATGGGTTCAAACATTGTGTATTATCAGTTACGTATCGGGTGAGGAAACATTAGCTCTAGAATTTTGATTATCAATCATCGGATATTTGGGTTCAGAGGATGAAATATATAATGCAATGGAGAAATTGAGAGGCAGACATTGTAAAACATTATTTAGGTTATAATGAAGTAAAATAACGAAATAAAAGCGCAGCGTGGTGTTTAATTTATCTGGCCAAGGTTTGAAGAACACAAAGAGATTAATAGAGCATTCTTGTGACAATGATTGGTGTGAATAATTGCCTCTACTGAACCTAAGTATTGTCTCTATTCAACTCAGTCTACCCTGAGTCGTCGAATCGTTTTCACCTGATCGATCTTCCTTGCATACTGCCAAATATTATATTATTAACAATAAGGTACAGTGGGGTAAGTGGGTAAATAGGGTAAGTGAAAATCGCAAATATTTTACTGATGAAGCACAGAATTATTCAATTTCACTTCACAATCATACAAGGCCATTCAAATCAATGCTTTGAATAAGTGAAACATGAAATAATGAACCATTTCAACATGCGAGAGTAAAAGTTTATTAATCTTTCAAGTTTATCTTTTGCACAAGTTGTTTTGCGTGTCAATAAATACAAATATTTTTTTATGTTGGTTTCCACAACACATTCAATTAGTGCATTGATAAGCTGGTTTTATTTGTAGTTTTGAATTCCAGCCACAAAAATATTGATATGAACATCCAAAATTTTGAAAAAAATATTTTATTGCTTTGCCTGTTTTTTACCATGGGCAAGTGAAAATTTTCCGACACTGAATGCATTTCTCTATTTTTCCAAACACAAATAATTTCTATTAAGCGTATATAAACAAATGAAGCCAATTCGAATTCATTCGAAGGCTTTTGGTTATAACAGTGATACGTGGTAATACTAAATCAGAAATCCAAAGTGCCAAGCGTGTCAGTGTTTCAAATAATCCATGTTTGATAAATAATTCGTGAAAAAATGTTATTTATATAGATTAAATACAAGAATCACTACTATTGCAAATATATCAACAATTTTGATTTATTTAGTTGAAATTTATAAAATTTTGTTTATTTGTTCATTTAGACTCTTCTACTGAAATCATAAGTGGAATGTTAATGAAACACAATATGATTCCAGGTTTGATGAATATTTCAAAGAAAATTTCTCTGCATTATCGCCAAAGTTCATTAGGTATCTTACTATAAACCTGAAATAGAAAGTAGTGTTAGACACAAATGGAGATGAGATATTAGATCTCAAAAAATTCAAGTAAAGAAAACATAAAAACATAAAAATCATTTAATGGAGGCATTCTAGTGCCCTTTGACTTTTATGAGATGCCAAAAAGCATCACAACAGATCACAGTTATGCTCTATTCAGTATAATTATCATTTGCATGCAATATATGAACAGAAAATGTGTTCTTATACTGAAAAATTCCTTTTTAAAATCATTTTTTCACTTACCCCACATATAGGGCAAGTGAAAAATTGAAACCGATTTTTTTGTTTTCCAAATATTTGGTATCCTAATTTTTTTTCAAAGATCTTGTTCACAGGCATATAAAAGATTGGATAGATGATTCGTTATGTCATAAATATGATCAATTTCAATATTATATTCAACTTTTATGACTTGATGAACATGAAATATACGATTTCATTTACCCACTTGCCCCACTGTACCTTATAGTCCACTCTTGCTAAAAACATGCGAACATTTTAACACAGCAACGCTTGGTGCCACATCGTTGCCTTCATATCGGCGCGTAGAAGGTCATAGTTGCTTGCAAAACAATCAAAACAAAATTAAACGCTAAACGTCTTATCATTTCGATTTATTGGAATACATCAAAGTGCTACCTTTCTGGCGAATTTTCATTGTTTGTCGCTTTTTTAGTTGTAACCAAACGATCTGGGGGAAATATGTAAGTAGAGAGGCCCCAAAACGCCCCCACCAACCGAGGCAAAACGCTATTTGGGTATTCCTTCATATTTACCGCATTTGGCATGGCCGTAACCAAACTAGACCTAAAATTATGTAGGTTAGGCGGAAAAAGTGTCAAAATAAAAGAAAGGAAGGTTGGAAAAACCGAAATGAAAATCGTTACAGCTAAGATATTAAAACAGTCTTTGCTTAGCTAGGGCCCTTCATCAATATGATCAATTAGTGCTTCTGGTGGCTAGTTCCTAATACTCAAATGACTAGCTTCCTAATAGCCTTAAGTTTTTTAAATTTGCTTTCCCAGTTCGTGATTGTTGTTGCTGTTAGTTTTAACATTTCCCATTTTAATATCCTTGAGCCATCTCGTGACCCCTATCTTCATCAAACAAGATTGATTATCATCCGACTGCCTTCGCCGGAAGGATGTATTACCTATTCAAGTTCATGAACGAAAATTCAGCTAGCTTATTGATCAACTACTCCAAGGACAGCTCTCACTTGCTTCTGGTGAACCGCAACGAACAAAAAAACTCGAAAATTAATCGGACCAACACAAGACAACACATAATGAGCATAAATATTCATTTATTCGTACTATTCAACAATTAGAAAAGCATGTGACCTTTTGGGATGTGAGAGAAGGAGAGAGGAAGGAAGATAACGCAACTGTTCTTACTACAAAGCTATTCGAACACTTTTACTTTAATACAGTTTTTAACTTTGGAACAACTTGGTTGAATTTACTATACCCTCTATTGTTCTCTACACAGAAAAAAATGATGAAAAGTAAACAGCGCGTAAAACTTGAGATGCGGAAATTTACACTATTCTACGCGGAAATGAACCTCTTCCTAACAAGTTTGCTTACAACTTGCAAGCAATATTGACGATTCACGTCAAATATTGTATACATTTAGGCTATAACCCGCTTGGAATTAAGCTAATAATGGCTTTCCATTTATGTGCATGATCTTTAGCGTAAATTTCAGTGGATTTTTCTATCTGTGTAATAAGGAGCTTTCTATCGGAGGCTCAGAGACACAAAGTGTTAAATATTAGTCACATCAACTCGATAAAATAAGGAAATGTCTGCATTTCATGATAGTGCACATGAAACACAATATATTTCCGATTTTTTTCAGGGGTCTAATTATGGAGTAATATTTTTTGTATCATACATGGTGATCCACTGATCACTCTTCATTCAACTTTCAGAAGCAGATCTTCAACCATTACCAAGTAACCAATAAGCACTCCAATTCGCCAAACCAGCATTATAGTGCTACTTCAATGCTTATAAGTTTTTGAATAGCCGTATATTATGCGATTTGGAGTGCTTATTGTACTTATTGGTTACTTGGGTTAGCATTAGCATTGATCATTTCGCACAAATTCGTAGGTGGTAGAGGGCTGGGCCCTCCTTAGCTGTTCGGTAAGACGCGCGGCTGCAAAGCAAGACCATGCTGAGGGTGGCTGCGTTCGATTCCCGGTGCCGGTCTAGGAAATTTTCGGATTGGAAATTGTCTCGACTTCCCTGGGCATAAAAGTATCATCGTGTTAGCCACATGATATACGAATGCAAAAATGGTAACCTGGCTTAGAAACCTCGCGGTTAATAACTGTGGAAGTGCTTAATGAACACTAAGCTGCGAGGCGGCTCTCTCCCAGTGTGGGGATGTAATGTCAATAAGAAGAAGAAGAAGAGGGCTGGGGGCAATATGGACATTAGGGTGGCTCAAATTAGTATGAAAAAAACTTTTTTTATTTTTTTTGATGGGCCCTCTTAATCGATTCTATTTGATGCCCTGATGCTCTGGACAAAATTTCAGCCAAATCGGTCAACGTTTGGGCGGTGCTAAAAAACTCGTTGGAAGTTTATGTGCAAAAATGTATGCAGAAACAACCAAAATCAGTGATTTGCAGTTGGACGGCACGATCTATGATGAACAACTATGACACTCATTCAGATCTTGAAGAATTTAATACAGAATATTATCCTGAAACCGCGAAAAGATTAGTGTTTGCCCGGAGAAGTTATTAGCATTTCTCTGAACTGGGGTTTGAGCGAATTTCGTTTCTTTTACCTTTGAAAAGAAATAAATTTACTCATACAACACTCCACTTTGCGTTAGGAACTCTAATCTTCTCTCTAATCTTCTCGAGGGTTTCAGCATAACATTTTGTATTTAATTCTACAAGAACTGAATGAGTATCATAGTTCTTCATCGTAAATTGTGGCGTCCAACTGCAAATCACTGTTTTTGGATTTTTCTGCATACATTTCTCTATATAAACTTCCAACGAGTTTAGCACCGCCCAAACGTTGACCGATTTGGCTGAAATTTTGTCCAGAGCATCAGGGCATCAAATAGAACCGAATAAGAGGGCGGCCCATCAAAAAATTTGAAAGTGTTTGAACATAAGTAATGGACATGCTAGAGAATAGTGTCATTTTCATGAGGAAAACGTCGTAATATTGGGGACCTAAACCACTTACGTGAATCTTGAATAGAAGCACTACGATGGCTTGAAGTCAATTTAGTGGAAAACAATCGGATTTTGTAATTTTATTGACAATGAAAATCAGGATGAAAAAATCTCGTTTTAAAAGTATGCTGGTGAAAATGTTAAGAAAAAAGCTTAGGACAGTGAATTCAGTTGATGAATTGTATGCATAGGCTAAGCATCTCTAAATGAGCTTCTAGAAACAAAAATGTTGGATAATAATTCATATATTGGTAACTTAAAATGACTTTACTAAAAAATCATATTACATCAATAAAATCACTTAAAAATGCCATTGGTCTGAACAAAACTCGGAATTTCGAATTTTCCAATGAATGCTTGGTGTTTTCGGAGCTTAAATACTTAAAGCTTAAAGCTTAAATACTGCACATCAAAAATTACATCAGCATGGCATTTCAGCCATGTTTACATTAAATCTCTAATAAACAGAATAGTTTTCATTATTTGAATCTGAATGTAGTAAAACATGTTGAACTCATAATTTGAAACAAGCAATAAGATCCACTTGAAGGAGTGCCAAATTTGTAAAGATTTTGCTTAAACGGGACCCCTGTCCGTTTTACCAACCCTGTCCATTTTACCTCCACCTCCCCTACAAGCCAAGACTATTGTATGTGAGTAGCATCACTTGCATCCGTTACCTCAGATATTGATTTGGGACTAATCACTATCTCTTAGATGGAAGCAATGCACTCTCCAAAAGTCGAGATATGTCCTGGCCACGTCCTTGCGAATGCTGAGGAAGGAGAAGGATGGTTTTTTTTTCTCGTTTGTCGGGTGAAGATCACTGCGTCCAGATTTTAGGACTATTGTGATATACCCTTTTGCTGTGAAATACGCAAGTTATCTCAGTAACATGTTTGTCACTGAGATACCTTGGTATCGACTGAACTCAAGATTATTGAACTCATCTATTATTGATGGATAGAGATCCTGAGTTACAGTATGTGACTCCCCCATTCTGGCGAGACTAGCTTTATGAAGCCAACCACGTCCTTAGGGGATAAGATCCATATGTCAGCAGGCCCTGAAAAGGGCTTGCTGAGAACTTTGAACCTACGTTGGGTGAGTGCACTGCAATAGCAGAGGATGTGTTCTGATGTTTCTCTCTCCTCGTCACAGAAGCGGCAATTTGAGGTTTGGATTGCTCCGATCTTTTGTAGATGGTATCTGCAGGGGCAGTGTCCAGTTATTAGACCGGTGTAGATGTTGAGATCCATTTTGTTGAGACCTAATAGTTGTTGGGTTTTCTTGGGGTTAATCGTTACGAGCCTTTTGGATTGGCTCGTATGGGGAAGTGCATTCCAGTTTAATGTGATTTGACTGACCATATATTTGTTCAGTTCCATTTTTACAGAGCAGTCTGAGATTCCGCAGAAGGGCTCAGGGCCAATGAACCTTTCATTAGATCCATTCCTGGCTAGCTCATCAGCAATCTCGTTTCCCTCTAGACCCGTATGTCCTGGGATCCAATATAGGTAGACTCGATTGCGTATGGATAAGTTTTTCAAAGCCAGAATGCATTCCCACACTAGCTTTGAGTTACAAGTGTAGTTATTAAGCGACTTGCCGAAATGCCGCTTGGCTGTCAGAGAAAATACATATTTTTGCAAATCTATACTTTCTCCTCAGGCATAATAACACGCATTCTAATATTGCATATATTTCCGCCTGAAATACTGTGGGCCACTGTCCTAAGTGGACAGAAATTTTTGTTGTAGGGCCATAGATTCCGGATCCTGTCAGATTATTCATTTTCGAACCATCTGTGAAGAAATTTATAGAGCCTGTTGGAACGCTGGGTCCACCTCCTTCCCACTCCTGGCGGGAAGGAATGAACACATCGTAAGGTAAGTCATAATTGACTACCGTTTCCATCCAGTCACTACAAATTCCTATTGCAGGATTTATGGCAAATTCATTTAATATGCTGAGGTGACCCGTAAGGTCTCCCGACAGCAGTGTTTTTGTTCTCTTTAACCTTAGAGCACTTTTTTCCGCTTCCAGCTTTATGAATTGATCTAACCGAGGCAGGTGAAGCATTGCGTCTAGGGCCAAAGTGGGTGTACTACGAACTGCACCAGTGATGGCTATGCAAGCGATGCGTTGGATTTTGTTGAGCTTAGCCCTTGCAGCAGCCTCATTAGTTTTAGGCCACCAGACAAGGGAAGCGTAAGTTGTCCTGGGACGGACAATGGTTTTATATATCCACATGATCATACTTGGTTTTAGGCCCCATCTTTTACCAAGAGTTTTTGAACAAACCCAAAGTGTATTGAGACCTTTCTGCACAACTGATTGGAGATGAGAGTTCCAATTAAGCTTTGCGTCGAGTATGACACCTAGATATTTTACTTCACTTGAATAAACTAATTGTGTTTGATTCAAGAAAAGGGGTTTCAGTTGTACCTTTCTCCGTTTGGTGAAAGGGATAATGGAGGTTTTTGTAGGATTTATGCCTAGTTGATACTTTTGACACCAGGAAAAAGTGTGATTTAGGGCAGATTGCATTCATTCCACGATAACACTTTCGAATTTGCCTCGTACAATAATGACAACGTCATCAGCATATCCAACCACTTCGAAGCCTCTTCTCTCTAAGCTGTCTAGAAGCTCATCCACCACCAGTGACCACAACAAAGGAGAAAGCACTCCGCCTTGCGGACACCCACTTGTTGCTTTAACAGTGATGTATGAACCGCTAAGCTCAGAGGAGATTTTCCGATTAGCTAGCATAGCATGTACCCAGGTAACAATGCATGGGTCGAATTTTCTCCTCAACATTGCTGACCCTATAGACGAATAAGAAGCGTTATCGAATGCGCCCTCAATATCAAGAAATGCTACAAGAGCAATTTCTTTCGCATTAAGTGTTTTTTCGATTTTTTGAACTACCGTATGTGGTGTAGGGTGTCCCAAAAAAAATCGATGTTCGAAAAGTCATGGTGCTCAACCCTGAAATGAAAGATATACCTGTCTGGATAATTTTTGTAGAACAAACCGAATTTCTAAAAAATCGTTTAGAGGTCGCGCCAGATCGATTTTTGAAAAATTAGCTTTTTTTAGGTAAAAAATCAAATATTGGGTCCTTTCACAATTTTTTTTCAGGGTCACCCATTCGTTTTATATTTTTTTATTTTTCTGTGGATCTTTGCCCATATCCTCCATGAATTAGTTTTTCGTATTGTGCATTTTTACAGTCTGCAGAACATTTTAAATATCGAAAAATACACATTTTTTGACGAATTTTCGCAGTTACTTCATCCTAACACAAAAAATAATTTTTTCTCGTTTGGAAAAACCTAGATACTACAAAGAGTTATTTATAACGAGTATTTTCATAAAAAAATATCCAAGAAATGTTGTTCTGGGGCTGAGATATTGCAGTTTTAGTAAATAGTCAAAAAGTGTACAAATTCGATACTTTTTCTTTACATGTTATAATTTCATCAAGATTGCACCAATATTTTAATTTAAATTAAAAAAAATCAAAAGCAAATAAATGGGAATATTTTCTAGGTAACATAGCTTTTCTTTCGGATGGAGTTGGTTACCTGAATTACAGGATTTGGTCGGAGTATATGGATGGAGCCAGTTATAAAATGATATCGCACCCAACAGTTAATATGTAGCAATATCCAAGTAATCAGGTTTACTATGATCTCTTTATTAGTTTTGATTCAATCATAGGATGCTTTTCACAGCATACAGAAAACAAGGCAGGCTCAGCACGTATGTAAACATTCAGTTTGAATGTTTGAACATGTGTCGTCACTACTATCTTCGCACAAGCTGAACTGAGACGATGCTCTACGGTCTCAGCATGCTTACTTTTGTACTCTAATATGTCGCGTTAAAATTTGCGTCACTCTTGAAGTGTCACTTTTCTTACGAGCCTACCTTGTTGTCGGTATACCGTGGTGCTTTTGATATGTCATATGACAGTCAAACAATTTGTTTCGTCGTATCAGTTCGACAGTTTTTCCATGAGTTCACTTGAGATATTGAAAAAAAAAACGGAATAAACGTAAAGTAAAAACGTAAAAATGACACATCAAGAGTGACGCATATTTTAAAGCCACATGTTAGAGTACAAAAGTAAGCATGCTGAGACCGTAGAGCATCGTCTCAGTTCAGCTTGTGCGAAGATAGTAGTGACGACACATGTTTACGTTCAAACTGAATGTTTACATACGTGCTGAGCCTGCCTTGTTTTTTGTATGCCGTGAAAAGCATCCTATGATTGAATCAAAACTAATAAAGAGATCATAGTAAACCTGATTACTTGTATATTGCTACATGTTAACTGTTGGGTGTGATATCATTTTATAACTGGCTCCATCCATATACTCCGACCAAATCCTGTAATTCAGGTTACCAACTCCATCCGAAAGAAAATCTATGTTACCTAGAAAATATTCCCATTTATTTGCTTTTGATTTTTTTTTAATTTAAATTAAAATATTGGTGCAATCTTGATGAAATTATAACATGTAAAGAAAAAGTATCGAATTTGTACACTTTTTGACTATTTACTAAAACTGCAATATCTCAGCCCCAGAACAACATTTCTTGGATATTTTTTTATGAAAATACTCGTTATAAATAACTCTTTGTAGTATCTAAGTTTTTCCAAACGAGAAAAAATTATTTTTTGTGTTAGGATGAAGTAACTGCGAAAATTCGTCAAAAAAATGTGTATTTTTCGATATTTAAAAAGTTCTGCAGACTGTAAAAACGCACAATACGAAAAACTAATTCATGGAGGATATGGGCAAAGATCCACAGAAAAATAAAAAAATATAAAACGAATGGGTGACCCTGAAAAAAAATTGTGAAAGGAACCAATATTTGATTTTTTACCTAAAAGCTAATTTTCAAAAATCGATCTGGCGCAACCTCTAAACGATTTTTTAGAAATTCGGTTTGTTCTACAAAAATTATCCAGACAGGTATATCTTTCATTTCAGGGTTGAGCAACATGACTTTTCGAACATCGATTTTTTTTGGGACACCCTACTCTACAGTGAGCGAACCATCCGTCTTTCGGAGGCTACCCACACCATTGGAGTGGTCTTTTGAAAGAGTTTTTTGGAGTCTGGCCACTACGGGTGTATTCTCTATGCTTTCACACATTAGAATCCACGATTTCCGTTTGGCTGACCTTATTTCTTTGTTGTAGTTCGTCAGGGCCTTTCTGTATAGACTCCAATCGCCGGTTCGCTTAGCACGATTGAACTCCCTACGCGCAGTTTTCCTCAGCTTCTCAAGAGTTTTATTCCACCATGGAACGTCTCTACTCTACATGCCAGTTTTTTATTTTATCAGAGATAGACCGACTACATAGAGTCAAGTCCAAAACTTCCTGACGAATGGAGTTTTCAAACGTGGGCTTGTCACCAACATTACAAATGTCAATGTTCTTGGAAGAGAGAAACTGTAACAGGTACTCACCTCTGGTGTTTATATTGGTACTTCCCCATACGGTGTGATGTGCATTTGCGTCGCACCCTATGACGAAGGGGATGTTGTGTCGGTGGCTGTAGACTACGAGCGCAGCTATTTCTGGAGGAGGGATTTCGTCCACGTCACCTGGGAAGTATGCCGAGACCACCAAGATCTCTCTACTCCCTCTGGCGGAAGGTACCTCCATCCTGACCGCTACGATGTCCCTTTTTATGAATTCTGAAATTGGAAAGTATTTACAGTTGTTATGTAATAAAATAGCCGCTCTAGGAGAAAGCTGGCTGTCATCATATACCAACTTACATGAGTGTTGTGGAATACCTTGTATTCTGGATTTATTGACCCATGGCTCTTGAATGAGGGCCACGGTTAAATTCTCTTTGGTGAACCTCCGACAGAGCACACCCGTGGCGCTCTCAGCATGGTGGAGGTTCACTTGCAGAACTTTAGTCGCCATTTCCGGGGTTCCAGCTTTTTCCGGACGACGACTGTCCGGCTTTGGATGTTGCGGATCATCAGGATGTCGTTTGAAGTTACAGTTTGGGTTTTCTCTCTTTTCTGTAGCACCCTCGCGCGCCAGTTTCGCCTCTGTGGTCAAACTGTCGCTTTTGCACCCCTTTGCCCTGTTTAGATACCTTTGGTTTGGTACCACTAGAGCAGGGGTCGCATGTAAGCTTCGAGCTTTTCCTTTAGAGGCGGACAGACTAGCCTTTATGGTGCTTTTGGGGTGAGATTTACTAACCTCGCCCGAACCGGAGGCTTCCTCAGATTTCTCTTGGGTCGGCCTTCCAGTTAGCCGAACCTCGCCCGAACAGGAGGCCTCCTCAGATTGCTCTTGGGTCGGCCTTCCAGTCGGATTGGCGGTAGCGGCAGTTGGTTGATCTGTAATCTTCCTTAGTTGGTGTATTTGGACTTCTTCAACTTTTCCATCGACGCACCCTCTACTGTGAAGATCCATTCAACATGAATATCTTTCAGAATGGATCGTTTCACAATACGCCAATTAGTTGTTGTGATGTCATTTTGGCTTTCTATGAGAGCCTTTATTCGGTCGTCATCATAGCTGGAGCTTTGTGGGAAGAATGCTCGGATCATCTCTGGACGTGGAATCGCCACTTCGTCCATTGCCATCAGCTCTGCACCTTCCCAGGGTTTCATGGATGGGGATATTCTCTTTAACCACTCAGCAGTCTCTTGATCCTTACAGATTAGAACCATGCAACCGGACTTGTAGATGAGGTTGTTGAATTTGGGTTAGTTAGGAGGATGGTTAGTTGGACACCTACTTAAGAAAGATGCAGAGAACTCTACGACCTCTCATAGGTGCCACGAGAGGGTTTGGATTTAAGTAGGAGGTTATAACAGTAGGAATCTTTTTTTTTGGTAGAACGTGAAACACAGAAAGAACTAAGATAGAAATACAAAGTATGAAAGGGACGAGCCTGGAATCGAACCCACGACCTCCTGCTCATAAGGCATAAGCGGTAGCCGCTAGACCACCGAGCTCGTCTCTTTCAGAAGCAGGTCTTCTACCAAAACAAATTATTAAGAATTCGACGTAGGCAACGTTTTATATTAGACGTCTCTTACGATGGTAAGGGGTTTGGAATGTCACATCGTTGGGCTACGAAATGGTGAGTTGACATCCGGGAAGGAGCGCCTAACATAGCTCTGGTCCTCACAATTTCCAATACTCACGCTTCCACGGGTCTTCCGATGACATTTGACCGCCAGCTAAGGGTTGCGTACATAGCTGGTAGTGTAGCCTGGGCACTGTTGTCCTTCTGACATCAGCTAGAGTGAGAGGGTGCGTCCTGTAGGGTCTGCCTAGGATGTGGTGGGGTTCGACAGTCGGCTCTGTTGAATTTCTATAAAAAGCTGCATGTGTACTCAAGCAGGCCCTATCAAAGCGACCGTGTGCTGCTCAAAGCGCACTAGCCTAGTCCTGGTGCTGGGCGGGACTTTAAACAAATTTGATCCGACTGATCGAGCGTCTGTCCACCAAGGAGGTGCGGCTCCAACAGCGTCTGTTCTGGCATCCAGCGGCTGAGTATGAAATACTATTCCCCGGAAGCTATATCTAATATGGCAGCCCCATCCCGGTGGATAGGGAACCTTGGGCCAACAACCTACTGTTCCCGAAACATCAATTTGTTCGAGAATCTGATAATGAAAGAATACGGACTGATTTTACGGCGACGAATCTTAGCGCGAAACAACGGACACGAATAAGAACATGGAACGTTTTAACCCTAGCCCAGCAGGGTAAATTGGCACAACTTGCCAATGAGGCACACCGCATGAAGCGTGAGATCCTGGGACTGAGTGAAGTTCGTTGGCCAAACTTTGGAGAACACAGAACGCCGTCGGGAAAAGTTCTGCTATACTCTGGTTTACGAGGTAAACACGCTCTCCGGCATCGCGGAGTTGGCTTCCTACTAAGCGCTTAGGCACACTCTACGCTTATGAAGTGGGAACCTGTAAGTGAAAGGAAAATCGTTGCCAGATTTAGAACACGGGTCTGAAACCTTACTATAATCCAATGTTATGCGCCAACCGATGCTGCCGATCTGCAAGACAAAGAGAATTTCTACAGTCAACTCAATGCCGTCGTAGATAGAATTCCGAAGGGTGATATCAAGATTTGTGCGACTTCAATGCGAAGATCGGATCCGACAACTCGAACCATGAGCGCATTATGGAACGCCATGGTCTCGGAGAAATGAGCGAACACGAAAAGCTGTTTGCAGAAGTTTGTGGTAATAACGACATGGTGACCGGGGGATCGCTCTTCCCTCATCGACCGGTTCGCAAGGTCACGTGGGTCTCCCGTGACGGCTTTACAGAAAATCAAATCGACCACTTCTGCATCAGCCGAAAATGAGCCTTCTTGTTGTACGGAATGAACCTAGTGCCGATATCGCGTCTGATCATCTGATCATTCCGGAAGGTGGCAGCGTAGAAGACCAATGAACCGTCATCAAGAATGCTTTAATCGCCACCAACGAGAACAATTTGGGCGAACTGCGCACCCAGAGAAAACAATGGATCACCGATGAGACCTGGAGGAAGATAGAGGAGCGAAGAGAAGCCAAAGCCGCGATAAAGCGATCAAAAACCAGAGGAGCCAAAGTCTTAGCCCGTCAACGATACGCGGCTCTTGAGAAGGAAGTAAAACGCTCATGTCGACGGGACAAGCGAGCGTGGGCAGACTCTCTAGCCGACGAAGGAGACAGAGCGCCGCAACCGGGGACATTCCCCTCCTCTACGATTTCTCACGACGCTTAAGCGGGGCAAAGATGAATCCAACGATGCCTGTGAAAGACGCGAATGATCAGTTATTGACCGACCCAACTGACCAGCTGAAACGCTGGTTCGAGCACTTCGAACAACTTTTCCAAGTGCCAGCCAGGCCGCCACCATCTCGGTATGATCTGCCTAGGATCCGACGTATAACACGCGTCAATACCAAAGCTCTATCACTGCTAGAGATTAAAGCATGAAATCGAATAAAGTCCCTGGGGTAGCTGACCTCATGACATTGGCTCTGTAACGTGGTTACAGAAAACACTTGGTCATAGATTTATAATAATTTAATTTACTTACACCATGCAAGCAAATATGAAATTTTCGCAAGAGACACTCAAGGGTTATTCCATATCTTTTCAGTAGTACGAGCGCCTCTGTTTTGAAAAGAGAGTACTTTACATTTGAATGAACTATGTATGGCAATAGCTTGTTTATTCCTCATCACCAGATTCGCTTATCAGTTGGGTTATCAGTTGTTAAATCAACTGATGAGCGTTAATCTCGGAAACAATAGATTGTGGCAAAAAGATAGCGTCGGTTTAGCTCCATGTTTAGTCAAGCTCAATTCTATCTTTGATTGGCAAGCTAGACAGTGTAAAGCCTAGAAGTGGATAACAAAGATCGGCTAGTGGAAGAACCGAATTTATCTTAAATCCAAATTATAAGCGAAATAATATTTTTCAATTGGCCCTTGTGCTATAGTGTGGTTTTAACGAAAAACGAGATAAAAAGAAAAAAACAAATTGTGAACCAACACTAGAAAAATTGAGCCGCTCAGGCAGCTCGTGCATCATTCCCTCGAAGCCAAAGGACACAACTTTCCTTCAAGTGAAGGTGTCAGTGTAGGGGATAGCGACTAGCCAAGCTATTCCTAGGGACGGATCCGAAGCCCGGCGGCTTGTAGGCCAGTCCTCGTCGTCGAGCCAGCATCCGACCCTCGCGCACTCTAGGGCCAAGACGGAGGGTATCCACCTCTCTACTGGCTTTGAAGGGAATCTCCGAGAGAGGACAAATTTGCATGCATGCACGGTATAAGCCACTGCTACGTAAGCAGACCGACCATCATCAAGTGGATTTGCTACAACCCGACTCTGGCATCGTCGTCGGCTCTCTCGTACACCCACCTGCTGTGGGTCCGCACAGAGATACGCACCATCTAGAGCGATCGTCGACTCTTCGCTCACGTACCGGTGAAAGGCGGTGAGCCCCAAGCGTCATACACTCCCCAGAGCGTCTGCCAGCTTTTCATGCGAGAGTAAGAACCGCCATCCACTCTCTGTACGGTCGCTCTCAACTACGGTGCCTTTCAACGACCATGCTGGTGGCGAACCAGTACACCACCGCTGTTTACACCGCCACCGAGTTAACTGGTTTAACAGTACCGGTGCCTAATGGACATCACCCGGCCACTGGAGGCCCAAAACAGGTCAGATAGACATAAGTAGGGTAATGATCGATCGCAAGAATAAGTGCCAAAGAAGAAGAACATTTAAGTAAGGGAAGAGGATGCATTAAATGTAGTTCGGAGATCACGCGTGAAGAAAAATAAGAATTGTAAAAATACAAAAATGTTAAAACTTAATTAACTGGTTGATCGCTTGAAGCACAAGAGGCCCCAACCTATGCCATGCTAAGAGGAAGGGGGTTTGACTAAACGATTCTGTGGGTTTTCTGCATTTAGTCTCTCGCGTCTTAATTGGTTATTGCGGTAGTGAGGATTAACGGGTCAATTGCAATACGTTTGGTCGGGATTCAGTTTAAAAGAATAGACTCGCCCTGAGGAGTCTCACCGGGAGTACCCTCGCAGGTCCACATGCAAGCAAATTTCCCTGCTTGCTTGGCGCATAAGTGGACTTGTTATTATAACATTTTGACCTCGTGACGCGAACCGTTACAGCTCAACTACTGCATAGTTTATTTCGTAATATCTGACTCCGCAATTGGATCTCAAACAACGAGCTTCATCGTCGTTGTCACCAGAGGCCGATTACACCTGTACACCTCCGGTGGTGCAAAGGGCCAACTTGAAAGATCTCCATCCTGAGCGTTGCCCGGCTATCGCTTTAACCTGTTGCCAGGTTAGATTTCGGTCGACTTCTTTTATTTCTTTATTGAGGCTTCGCCACCAGCCTCTGGATCTGCCTCTGCTGCGATGTCCCGCTGGGTTCCAGTCTAATGTTTTTTTTTACAGATTTCATTTCCGCCCCTACATCGAGTGTGGCCGACCCAGCCCCACTGCCGATCCCTGCCGATTTCTGAGCATGAGCATTAGGGTGGCTCAAAAAACACTTTTTCAAATTTTTTGATGGGCCGCCCTCTTATTCGGTTCTATTTGATGCCCTGATGCTCTGGACAAAATTTCAGCCAAATCGGTCAACGTTTGAGCGGTGCTAAAGTCGTTGGAAGTTTATATGGAAAAATGTATGCAGAAATATCCAAAAACAGTGATTTGCAGTTAGACGGTACAATTTACAATCAAGAACCATGATACTCATTCAGTTCTTGTAGAATTAAATACAGAATGTTATGCTGAAAACCGCGAGAAGATTAGAGTTTTTTAGGCAAAGATATTAGTATTTTACTGGAGTGTTGTAGGGGTGAATTTATTTCTTTTCAATGGTAAAAGAAACGAAATTTGCTCAAACCCCACTTCAGAGAAATGCTAATAACTTAGCCGGGCAAACTCTAATCTTCTCGCGGTTTTCTGCATAGCATTCTGTATTAAATTCTTCAAGATCTGAGTGAGTATCATAGTTCTTCATCGTAAGTTGTGCCGTCCAACTGCAATTCACTGTTTTGGGATATTTCTGCATACATTTTTGCATATAAACTTCCAACGAGTTTAGCACTGCCCAAACGTTGACCGATTTGGCTGAAATTTTGTCCAGAGCATCAGGGCATCAAATAGAACCGAATAAGAGGGCGGCCCATCAAAAAATTGAAAAAAGTTTTTCCCATACTAATTTGAGCCACCCTAATGAGCATGCATGGTCGGGGATTGCATCCAAAAGAGAATGAAAAAGTCTCTCATGTATCATATCTGGATACATATACGATATGTAGCATACCACGAGAGACTTGTTTCGCAAGCTGCCATGAAAAAGAACTGATTAGAGAGCCTATTATACTGCCCACTAGAGTGGGCAGTATAATAGTTCAAATTTTGACTTTTTTGCCCTCCGATGCTTAAACGATTGCATTTGCCATTTTAATGATCCTCCTAAATTTTTAGCAATTTTGGATGTAATTTGACTGTGCACACGTCATTTGAAGTTTGGTGGAAATTACTGTGAAAACAGACCCTTATATGGAAGACCGTTCCATGGGGTGACCCATGAACTATTTAAATATAATCAACACAGAATACTTCTTAAGCTGAAAGGCAGTTGTTGTTGCGAAGCGATTTCTCGTTTGAAAGGAAAGTTACGAAGAAAACAAAAATGCTCATTATTGATATTGATGTTATTCTTTTACGTGTAAAATTGAATTTCCCACGATTCAGTATTTCCTTAATAACTTTTCTTGCGAGCATCAAATCGTTTCGCAACAAAGACGGCCTGTTTCCTTGTGAAATTTCTTATGTTGCCGATGTACTCATATATTTTTATAGCTTAAGGGAAGCGTTGGGGATCGGTTTTCAATGAAAGTTACTGTTTTTATAGTAATTCACTCAATTTGCATCCAAATTAGCTAAAAAATTATGTGGGTTAATGAAAAGGCAAATGCAATCGTTTAAGCATCCGGGGGCGAAAAAAATCAAAATTTGAATCACTCTACTGCCCACAATAGCATAATGAATTTTCATATTGTCCCATATGAAAAGGAAATCCAGCAAAGATGGGACTGATATGCGATCATATTCAGTATACCTTATGATAAAATTATTTTAAAAAGCTTCAAACGCGGGGAGCAGTGGCTTTGATGATGCATTTCAACATGTTCTACACAGCTGTGCGGTTCCCAACACAAATATAGTAATAGAAGTATATTCTTGGGTTATTATTACACCATATGGTGAAGGTGGTAAACTTTTTACCATATTGTATGATAAAGAGCATTGACTAACTCCCAGGTTATTATCTAAAGGAGGTTCTAGTATGGATTGACAAAGAATGGAACAGATGGTCTTCAACAGAACAAAGTAACGAGGTTTATTAAAGAGCTATGATTAAAAACATCTGGTTAGCTTGAAGGCTTGGCATGGAATGAGGTCTCGGATTTTACATGTCAATAACGTCTCTGTTTCACCGATTCCTTCGATTGATTCATTTCTTCATTATCAGAAATGGTTTAGAAGCAAAATGTTGGTCTAGGAAGAACTGTATAAAACGACAATTTTCACCGTTCCAGATTTGCGGAAAGGCCGTCTGATAGCCACCTGCAGTCATTGCAGAGTAAGAACTGTGAATTAACTCTATGATCACTATCAGAATTTGCTTAGAAAAAATTGCGCTGCTGTAGGATGAACTTTCTAAAATTATTATTTTACGAACGTTCCGGGTTTTCCGGAAGCCCGTCTGGTGGCCGCTTACTATCACAAGTGAGTGAAAACTGCGCATTACCTCCAAGGTTATTGTCAGCAATGATATAGAAAAAATCGCGCTACTTCAGAATGAATTTTTAATGGAATAAATGAATAATAAATTCATTATTGATCACTTTTCACAGTGCACCTGAGCCTTTTATTCAGCTATATTTACCCGAGCCTTCTATCGAATCACTTTTATTATGGTGCCACTTGGTCAACTGACTAAAAAGATATCTCAAGCATAATTTTTTATAACGACGTATGTAACAATTATGATGATTCGAGAAATCCTTTGCAGAAAGTTGGCAAAACTTTTTCTAAAACTGTTTAAAAACTAAATCTTTTTTCAATGTTTTTTTCCGCTGGCATGCATCAATACATGGTACTTAATAAGTGTGCTTCACGTCATAGCTCAGTTAATTCAAATTCCCTGTGAAAAACGATAAAATTATACATACACCGGTATGCTGTCCATACGTCGCTGTACATTGGTCGGTTTTCCATAGTGCACGATTGACGGAACTGCAGTTTTGTTTTGTTTTGCTTTTTTGGTACATAGGTCGCTCTTAGTTCCCATATGTTAAAGCGACGTAAGTAACAGTGAGACTTCAAAAATCGAAAATTCTACATACGTCGATTCGCAAAAAGATTAAATTAAAGAATTTTAAGATCTAACATCAGTAAAATCGATGCGTATTATATAAAGTCGCGTGTGATTGTCATGTTGTATTAAAAACCTCGTTTTGTTTACTTTTGTTACATACGTCCTTATGAAAAATTATGCTTGATTTCATTTTTATTCAATGTGTCAAACTTTTCTACAACAATGCGAGTTCAGGCGGAAGGTTAAAGAACTTTTTATCAAAGAAAATAATTTTATTATTTTTTCGATAAAAATTTGAAATCCTCCCTCAAATAATTAAATTTGTCAATGAAATTTTCAGGCGGGCGGAGACAGATAAGAAGATAATAAAATTTGTTTCCGTTTTATTTTGGTTTACGTGAACGGTCACAGCACGGTTATAATTTTTAAACGCAAAAATATTAATGAAGGTAATCCAAAATGGAACAAATCCTCCAAAAGTGCTAATTTTCCTCAGGATGACAATGAGCATATTTCATTCACACTTTGTACATGCGACTGCTTTAAATCAATTGAATGAAAAAAAAATGAAAAATTTGTTTCAATTGTGTTATTTTATTAACTATATTGAAATTGTGGTATTTCTGCATTTGTCATGTCCAAAACATTAATCTCAAATAAAACGATATCACGCATCCGCAATTCAATGTGATTTCAATTGTGCGATCCGATTTGTGTGCACTCGATAAAACGCATTAGCGAGGAGCATGTAATCGCGCATTATTGCCGATTCCTCGTCGCATTTCATTAGACACAAATCCTTGGTGAATTGATCCACAACCTAATCCTAGAAGGCAAACAGATTGCATTTGGTCAGTCCTGAATGACTTGCGTTGACTGTAATCCAATAATCGGGTTACAAGCATCAAGAATCACGCCAACGTTCCGCTAATGTTCAGTTCTATAAAACACACCGATTGCAGAGAGCGTTCGAACATTTGCGAAGCATTTCTCCAGGAAACCGGTCCAAATCGTTCCCAAGTAACTCCCAGTTGAAAAGTTTGTAATTTTGTTTTTTAAACGCCTGATATGGATCTTCTGAACGATACTTTTCCTGCCATATTCCCAATGGCTCGGATAAGTGATATGCCCAACATGTTGGGCTGGAATCTTCCATCGGATCAACAGCACTTGGTACACGATCACTGGAAGCATTTTCCGGATCCACCATACTACATGCACCTGCTTCTGGCCCTTATCTATTTCGTTTTGATGAACGTATCTCTGATTGGAAATGGAATCGTTGTGTGGATATTTACTACGTAAGTATAGTAAGTATAGTAAGTGGGGTGTCAATAAGTGTATGGGAAAAACTGAATAGGGGTGATCGGGTCAATATGGGAAATCGTTCCGAAAAGCGCTCTAAAAAATATCATTCAAATGTAGTTGACTTATACTAGGGAGTGTTACCTTTTGTATTACGTCGATGAATGATGAAAAATGTGTTGGAATGCAGTTTTGAAAATGTATTAATTTTAATGTGTGTTCCCGACTATACGGGGCAATATGGGCCACCATCTGGGGCAGTATGGGCCACCCATCCAAAACGTTTTTTTGGGAGAGAAAACGTAGTAATATAGATGAATATGATATTCCAACAACAGCTTAGAGTATTCCATACAAAATGTGATTAATAAGCGGCACAATAGCGAACTGAATCGTTTTTCTACTCTTCACCGCTTGCATAGACACAAATAGGGTGCTTGGTGGCCTTGTGTCACTGCTTCTGCCTCATAAGCAGGAGATTAAGGGTTTGATCCCTGGCCCTTTCCAATTTCCTATTAGATAATTTCGTTAATCATATAACTCAATCTCTTTGCAAATCAAATTCTCATTGCTAGCAAGTATGATTCTAAATATAGAATTGTTCTAAAAAGCTGCCTGTTACTTAGTAGCAGTAAATAAAATGTAAAAATAGATTGGTATTCATTTGTACCCGCATACGAACGCTATATACGGTCGCTATGCTCGTGCAGGCCTCATACAAGTAAGAATGTGTGAGGTTGATGTGCGGGTAGCGTTGGTGTGGTAGAAGTGTGCGTGGTATTAGAATCCAATAGCATTCAAATTCTAATTGTAAAAAATGAATCCCATTAGAATTCACTTCAATACTTTCTCATTACTCTAGTACTTCTAATTCTCATTCATATATTCCTATCCCATAGATCGCATCACTTACCAAAGTGAATCCAGATAATATATCCCTTCGTACTAACACAATATCCTATCCTAAGACGATTGTGGAGATGCAGAGGTACACTCGGTCTCTAGTAGCAACGAGAGTTGAACTAATAATCTTTCCTTCCCTTGATGACCGTAAGGACGTGGCAGGCGCCGTTATTGGCTTAGTAAAATGCATTGAACTTGTTCAATTTGTACATTAAGAATGATAGCTAAATGGCTAAATTCTAAGCACCATTCATTTCGTTCTCTGTGCAATGTCGCAGGTTCTAGTCAATCACGGAGTAGCAACTGAGAATTGTACGGTTATCCTGCTTATGCTCATGCTCATGCTCTTCACCGCTTGCATAGACACATTCAATTCTGCCGTAATCTGAAAATGTGACGTATACGCCATTTTCCAAAAATGGTGTTAACGAGTACTACTCATTGAGCTCTTTAACAGAAAAATGAAAATCATGCATGTTGTAAAATGGCTGTTACGTCACTTTTCCAGATTACGGTAGAATTGATCTATGGTCTTTTTTCTGTTCCGAGCGCAGTAATGCGATGTTGTAATTTTTCATGATTAATTTTTATGATTAAATCAGATTTGTATCAGTACAAACATGTGTGCACAATATTCAATTGTAGTAGGTCTTTTGATTGAGATGCATTTTTCACCTGTATTTTAATCAGTTTTGTGTCAAAACCTTATTTATAAACTTTAAAATATTATAATAATTCTGCCTATGCAGCGAAAATTTACATTTTCAAGTGTATTTTCATGTTCGAATTGAATTTTGATGCGGTTTTCACGTTGATGCATATGTGGAGCATTCTCTTAAAGATCATATAACTTTTACATGATAAAACTTGTCAATAATACTTGTCAATAAGCTCAAATTGAGGGTGGCTTATATTGCCCCGTATGTCCAAATTACCCCTACTGCCCCTATCAAATTGGGTTGAAAATAAAACAAACTATGCAAAATTTGAACTCAAACGAATGTAATGTAGGGATGGCGAAAATCCCTCACTGTTTAGTTTAATTGATTGACTGTGACTTGAAATAAATTTATTCGTAGCAACGAATGACATCGTTTTAAATTGCGTTGTTGATAGTAAATTAGTTTTTTGCAAAGCATTTCATCTCATTGATTGTGATACTACCATAAGGTAGCCTCTTGATGATCGCATTTTCACATGTCCTGCCCCGAGAGGGCAATAGAATTTTACTCAGTCACTGAATAGATGAAAATTTGCGTGTAATAGTACATATTCTTCATTATACACATGTTAGTCATTTTTTTAAATTTTATCTCTCATTGCAGTTCTAAATCCCTACGAAACGGTTCGAACATGTTTGTAGTAAACCTTGCTATATTTGATTTACTGATGATGTGCGAAATGCCCATGTTCCTAGTGAACTCATTCTCAGGACGACTGATCGGCTACGAAACAGGATGTGCCATCTACGCCGCATTGGGAAGCCTCTCCGGAATTGGTGGATCTATCACTAATGCAGTAATCGCTTATGATCGGTACCGTACCATCTCAAACCCGTTGGAAGGCCGCTTAAACAGAGCGCAGGCAGCGATTCTTGTCGTGTGTACGTGGATGTGGGCTATGCCGTTCACATTGCTGCCAATGTTCAAAATTTGGGGCCGATATATACCAGAAGGATACCTTACGACTTGTTCATTCGACTATCTAACTGATGACTCGGACACTCGTGTTTTTGTCGGATGCATATTTGCATGGGCTTATGCCATTCCGATGTTCATCATTTGTTTCTTCTATACACAGTTGTTCGGACATGTGAGGCAACACGAGGCCATGCTGAAAAATCAAGCCCGTAAGATGAACGTCGAATCGCTGGCAGCGAACCGAAACGAAAAGGCTCAATCCGTAGAAATTCGGATTGCGAAAGCTGCTTTCACTATATTCTTTCTATTCGTCTGCGCTTGGACTCCGTATGCCATCGTCGCAATGATAGGTGCTTTTGGTGATAGAACTTTGCTTACACCATTTTTCACCATGATACCGGCAGTTTGCTGTAAAATCGTATCTTGTTTGGACCCGTGGGTTTACGCAATCAGTCATCCACGGTACCGACAGGAATTGGAGCGGCGTCTTCCATGGCTTGGAATCAAAGAAGCAGCGGACAACATTAGTACAACAGAAAGCAAACAAACAACGGTTGTGGCAGCAACGGGCGAATAAGAAAAGGAATTTTGTGTTCCATAAATCATGGGAAACGTTTCCCTTATGAAGAAAGACGAAGCAATGTGTTATGGAAAATGCGAACGGAACTTAGTAAGTTCCATGGTTACCTAATATACGTATCATTGCAAACCTAAGAACTTTTAGTTGATTTTAGGTAATAGGATCCATGGTTGTTACTAAGATGTAGTTATAAATGTTAGACAACAAATATTGTTTAGTAAAATTTCCAGCAACGAAGAAAATATTAAAAAAAAAATAAAGAGAAGAATGTTAAAGCAGTGATTTTGAGTCTTCTATATTATTTAGTAAATAATCATCTTGGTTTGTCAAACAACTATACGTGCGGAGAAATGTTGCATCAACTTGTCTATATGTAGCTGGAGCCTACTGATAGAAAATGAGCAAGAATACGAAGTACATACTAAGTACGAAAATGCACTTTCTACAGATTCATAGACTGGTCAATGTGGTCGCTTATCGATTTCAAGCGCATAACAATCTAAGTGATAGTAGATCCCCACGAAAGAGCCGCCGCACGACATAATTACTGCCGCTAACCGCAAGTCGAGCACATCTGTATATGGACCTCCATATACAGATGTGCTCGACTTGCGGTTAGCGGCAGTTTAGGTGTAAAACGGAAATGTCCACTTCCAGGAGATCCCCGGGAGCATCTTGCAGGAGTGGCTTCTTTGCTCGGTTGCAGGGACTAAACATTCCTGTCTCATGAGCTTCTACGAAGAATTAGCCATCGAAAGACATATGTGGAGCTATTTTTATACTCCGCCTATATGACCGAGAAGGTACACACTCAGTTTTTCTTCAGCTCGGCAAAAATCCGCACAGCCGTGCGCCAGCAAAATAAATAACTGATATTCCGGCAAAAATAGCGTTTGTTAGCTGATTTTCGGCAAATTATTTGCTGATTATCAGCAATTTTGACAGAAATCTCGGCAAAAAATATGTTTGCTGGCGCACGGCTGTGCGATTCTCGGTAAAAATTCAACATTTTGCTGAGATCCCGGTATAAAAAATTAAGTGTGTAAACTTTGTAATTCGACGTTTCTTTAAGTATTTATTTTAAAGCCACACGCGCAAAGTTGTTCATAGCCGACTGGAGATTCCTTAAAAATCACCACGGTGGGTTCGCGAAAATTGTTCGAAACCAAACATGAAGTTTAAGCGCGAGAACCTGATAAGTTAGCTACATGGAGTCTTCAGCAAAGTTGTTCAGAGTATCTTGGCGGGTCAACAACTGATCCAAATAATTCTGGATCTTTGCATGAGGTGGCGCTAGTGAGCATCCATCTTCTTTTGCATAAAACATCAAACTGTATCCCAAGAACCTGATTAGTTAGCTACATGGAGTCTTGAGCAAAGTTGCTCAGAGTATCTTGGCGGCTCAACAACTGATCCAAATAATTCTGATTTTCTGCATGAGGTGGCGCTAGTGAGCATCCAAACTTCTTCTGCATAAAGCATCAATCTGTATCACAAGAACCTGATTAGTTAGCTAGAGTCTTTAACAAAGTTGTTCATAGTATCTTGGTGGTTCAACAACTGATCCAGATAATTCTGAATCTTTGCATGAGGTGGCACTAGTGAGCATCCAACTTCTTTGCCATACAGGCATCCCTCGATTATATGGCCTTTTTCGATGAAAAAAAGCCCATAAAAAAAAATTTTCAATATAATCGAAGAAAAAAAAAATCTCAAAATGTTTTTTAAACTAGGAAAATAGTTTTAATACAATAAAAGAAAATATCTATTTATTGCCTTACAGTGTAACCGCACGTTTGGGCCCATTTTATGATGATTTAGAAAATGTTGAGTTTTATACGATCGTAACCCTTTTTCAGTCGCTAGTTTGCACACCGTTCTAAGATCACGTTAGTAATGAAGACTTTTTTAACCAGTTGATTTGGTAGGCTCAGTCGTGTGTGACAATTTGCGGAGCCACAATTCTCAAGTATGCTCATCCGGGCGTTTGACATTGTAAACGGTATTGCGTGGCGTCACGCTCGATTTTGGTTTATCAGGGAGCATCTTTCGGATGGCCTCGTGGTACACGGTACAGAGGAACAAAAGTAATGAAGACTTCATCAAGCTTAATGTGGACACAAAATTACACTTGTTTAAAAATTCTAAATACAGTGCCTACCTCTTTTAGCAAACGAAGTAAACACTAAATGTACGGAAAGCTATATGCATCAAAAACAAACTTTATCTGGAAGCACTGGCACTTATCCATTATCGTTTTGATCGCAATAAATTGAACCCGACGGAGATTTTTTCCCATTGTCTCCTATTGGAAATTGGCTGGATCGGACTATGGACTCTGATGTTATGGCCTAAATACTTTATATGCAAAACACGACTATGACCAATCACTTTTTTCTGACACTTATCTTAAACCGATCCGCTTGCAACAAATTGTGGTTGATGGGGATTCTTACAATGGATCTCATCCGTCTATCAGTGACATTTTTTACCAGTGTCAATTGCATCCACACCTGCAAAGTGGATATCAAGGTTTATATTTTGGACTATGTACCTGTGTGCTTTTATTATTGGCAGTCAATTTCTAACTGAACAACGGAATGAAGAACTGGACACCGTAACCAGAAGTCACGGTTATAATGATTGGAAAATCTAACTGAGCATATTCTTGATTATATTGTCGCAATTGAATCCTTCCTATCAATGTAAATTCATCATTAAATTGAAATAATTCTTGCTGCCTGCACCATTTGTAATCTTCTTTAAACAGCATTAATAAATGCTAACTTACGTTGCCGATATTCAATTTCTCTGCCTGCCTTTAAAAATCAGTATAATCCGCAAGCTTTGTGCTGAACGAACATAAATACTGGGATATTTGATACTTTTTTTGAAAGTCTTTTTGTAGATTTTCGCGGCATTGACAGTTGGGGAAAAATAGTTATCTCTCACCAGGCCTTTTTTTCTTTCCCGCAAAATAATTTCTCGGCAAAATATGCATGTGAGTGAGCATCTTTTGCTTGTGAGTATAAGTGAGCATTACGATCGCTGATAGCAGTCATTAAAAAAAATCTTTCAGTTTCTTGGACATACTGCTAAACGATTTGTTGGATGGTAATGCGTCATCCGTTTTTCTACACTCAATTCCACGCACCAAAAGCAGAAATAAAGAAATAAAGGTCTAACAGCTCAATACGGCAATCTCATCTCATCACTTGCTTCCCATACTGTTAGACTGACAAGCCGGTTCACGTTTTCTTGTATCAGAGATCACATAAAATACGTGTTATCTCCCCCCCTCCCCACATATATGTAAGGACGTGGCCGTGGCTTTAGTTGATGAATAAAATACACAATTACAATGAAAGTTGCAATTTAAAAATGGTTAATCAATCTAAGCAGCAGACCATAAGATTTAGTATGCGCATTCATATATAGCTTCGAAAACATGCCATACTGGCCCTAATTTGCCCCAGTGTACCTTAATAAATATAGAATCAATGTAAAATATGACGTGGAATGTTCAACAGCTTTTCAAACTCCCAAAACACGAAAAAAATGGAGCTGAAAATAAAAGTCCACATAATCTTTTTTTTCATGTAACCCGTTAGCAGTCTCTCGACTCAAACTCTACTACAGGTCCATCTCTGTTATTCCCCACGGTAATTAAATTTGCTTCTATGAGCCTCTATTTTAGATCAATAATAGACGTAGCTAAGCCACGTTGCTCAAATGGTCACTGCTTTAGGCCTGATCCAAATAGTTCTATTAAATAGTCCCCTTCAATAACATAACTGATCACCGTTTTCACCATTATAACTATCACTCATCACTCCAACTTAACACTAGGTCTATTCCCTGTTGATCCGATGATTAAATTTGCTTCTACGAGCCTCTATTTATGATCATTAACAGACGTTTCTAAGCTACGTTGCTCGAATGGTCACTGTTAAGGCCTGATTCAAATAACTCTAATTTTAGCTCTGATTCAAATAGTTTCCTATAAAATAATCCCGGTAGCATCACTTATTATCGTTTTCACCACCATCATTATTACTATTGTCCCTGCCATCACAAATATCTTATTTACAGTCATGAACACACACATAATGAATCAAAACAACAGCGCTGTTATATATCATATAAGAACCGACACTTCTACTAGCTTTCATTGGACATGTACCGAATATTTTACATTATTTCTAGTATAATTATAAAATAATTCTCACTTCTAGCACCTCAACTCAATATTGCATTTCATTCCTCATACTCACTGCGAACATGTTCCCATCCCAAATCAACTCTATCTTTTACCTAGCTTCTTCTGTCACTATGTCTACACCACCAATACCAACTTGTATATTAACCTTTTCACTAACACTTGCATAACCACACAACATCATCATTTTTATATCAACAACCATTTTTTTCACAATTTCATCGAGATCAGCAATCATCACTACTATACCTACTACAATGTTAACGCAAACAAAAACTAGTCAGTCATTTTTTTCTTCTAAATTTGCAGTTTCCATCAAAAATAATAAGCTTATAATCTATCGCGAGAGTCAGTCTTTTTGTAGATATGATGACAAAGAGAGAAAACTCGAATAGAAATGCATTTTGAAACAATAATAACGCACTAGATTTTGATAAATAAGACCCGTTTAAAATTTATTTTGGAATCTATTTAGTCTATTTACCAGGCCACACTTCAGAATCGTGCGCCCAGCAATCATCAAAAATTCTCAACTTAACAACACCGAATACTGTTGCTATGGGCCTGTTGGTCTTCAAAAGCTTCGAAATCGCCTCCGAATAAGATTTAACAGGTAATAATTTTACCGACATTTCTTGAGCTTCGAATTTTTGATAGGCCTAGGAAGTCTTATGGTAGATCTTTTCTTTTATTTAGGAACTCTTATGGTAGATCTATGGATCTACTGTTAATCTAGTCATAATTATGTCGTATGTTTCTCACTGTGTCATTATTACTCTGCCTGTCTTAGTTATCTTATGTTTCCTACGTTATTCAGTTCAATCCTATACTCATTGTAGATTTTGTTACGTTTTGATGTCAGTTCATTGTCTCTATTGCTAAAGGTCACTCAAGGTATGGGGGTTCCCGACTAGAAGAGCATAACTAAAATTGAACACAATTTTAACATATTGTGATATTTATAACTTATTTTTATACAATTTTGTTCTCAGTAGCCATTATCTTTCAAATGTTGTAACAGAATTATATCATAATATGATTTGAAAAATGCTTAACACAGAATTGCCCAACAGTAGGCAATTAAAATAGATTTAGCAAAGTCTCCCAGCCATAGGTATCACAACGCTGATGTAATTTGAAAAGGTTGCCTTATTTGTAATGTTGTTAATTTCATGTGCTCGAAAAATATTCTTGCTCAAACAAAAAAAAAAACTATGATTGTTGATCACAATCTGGAGACCTATTACGACCTGAAAAAATTCCAACTGCACAGAAACAATATATTTTGTATCTGATTCTGTTATAAATTTCTAACAAAATATGTTATTTTTATGATAAAATTATAACAAAATTTGATAGTTTTTTGTTTCCAGTAGTGTAGTTTTTGATAGAAATTTAGATATTTTAACAACATCCTGCACCATGTTTCTAATTTTGTTATAAAAATTTAGTGTAACATAATAGCATAGGATGATATAATTATGATATGACCTTCTAGTCGGGTTGCTAAAGGTTGATAAAGGTATCCTAGTTCAAGCGTATAAGTAAGCACCGCTTAAGAGTTAAACAAACGTGAAGAAATTGTCTTTAAGTTGTCTAAGGGTCAATTTCTTCACCTCCGCTTAAGCCTTAAACCAGGTTTAAACGTATGGGTAAGCACAGCTTAAGAGTTAAGCGAAGGTGAAGAAATTGGCCCTAATAGTCTCAAAGCCTTACATACAAGCGTAGCATAATTGTAATTGTATGGCTCGTGGTCAGCTATCGGATTCACTTTTCGGTGGCAAAGTACAGCTTCATCACGCCTATTCCCTATCTATTAGAAAACAATATCGAGGATGAAGCCAATGTAAGATTATTTGCATACCATCGTTATAATTTGTGATATTTTTAATTATGGTTGTTTAAAGCATAATAAAATGAAAAGGTGTAACGTTTCTAGTTTTGATGAAACATCTACTCAGTGAATCCAAGAATCAATTCCCTATTAATGTCTTGCTGATATTTTCTACTGGTTAATTCCTACCTAGCTATGTTTAAGCGTGGCTACAACTCATCATCACCAGGGAACGCCTCAGAAAAGCATTGCCGCAGGGAAAAGATCTGAAATCATTCTCACTGATGAAAAGGGCTTCTACCTGTCTGCACCACCATTCAAGGCTCCAAGATACGATGTCCGTTGAATCACATGCACATGCGTAAAATCGGCCAAATTATATGTGACGCGGCATTAAACAAAAAATAGTCGACATGTGATATCACCACGACAGGATATGTCTTTGGTTGCCATCTCAGTGCAAATGACGTAAGCCCACCCATCGCGGCAAGATAACATAGGGGAGGGAGAAATAATGTAAGAAAAATGCTTGAGAATATCATTTCAAGACCAAAGTCTCCAAACCACCCATACGCTGCTGCAAACAAAGACCCAAACGACGACCCGACGAATCCAACAGCTCTCCCATGCAAACCAACAACATCAACACGCACGCGAGGGTCTCTGCTACCTGTTGATAGTGCTGGTCCGCGCGAGAGCGCCACCAGACTCCCGAAATCGACGCTCGAGCTCGAGTCCCCGCCCACAAAGACAAGTCACTGTTCAAACGAATGTTGCCTTAATTGACTCCCCCATCCCGGGCACAGATTCTTTCCGAAGGATACTCAATATAAGTTCTCCGGGAAGCCAAGCACCAGAGATTGAGGAAAATCAGATAATCCAGCATCAGGCGTCTCGCGTCTGTTATTTAAGCAGAGAAGATGTTATAGGTGATATTCTCAATACGGCCGTTCAGAATGGTTCAGCGGATGCAAATTATGGATCATTATTAGGTCTTGTAATTTTAAACAAAACGTTCTGACTACACGCGATAAACTATGAATATTATTATATCGGAGTTTTTAATTAGGATCGCGAATCAAGTAAAAATACTGATAAGTATAAGTTTGTAATTACTACCGACATTGTATTTGTGATCAAAACTGACATTGTGTTTTTAGTTGAAACTCAAGTATACTAAATACGTAATGGAATAAAGTAGTGTTATTAAAAAAATATAATAATTTACATTATAAATTCTGATTAATATAAAGATACTGATCCAACTTTACATCTTCAAGGGCTCCTCACAAGCTACACATTTTATTCAGACATTTTAGAACGTCCATGTAGTAACTTGTTCACACTTGAAATCTGCCTCGACCAAGTTGGCAGAACGCGCCCTTACCCTTTCTGAACCAAAGGGCAGGGAGGAAAAAAAAGTCCATATAATCGAGGTAAAAAGTCTATATAATCGAAGTCCATATAATCGAGGGTCCATATAATCGAGGTATACCTGTAAAACATCAATCTGTATCTCGAGAACCTGATAAGTTAGCTACATGGAGTCTTCAGCAAAGTTGTTCAGAAAATTTTAGCGGCTCAACAACTGATCGACATAATTCTGAATTTTTGCATGAGGTGGCGCTAGTGAGCATCCATCTTCTTTTGCATAAAACATCAATCTGTATCTCAAGAACCTGATTAGTTAGCTATATGGAGTCTTCAGCAAAGCTGTTCAGAGGATCTTGGCGGCTTAACAACTGATCGAAATAATTCTGAATTTTTGCATGAGGTGGCGCTAGTGAGCATCCAAACTTCTTCTGCATAAAACATCAATCTGTATCTCAAGAACCTGATTAGTTAGCTACATGGAGTCTTCAGCAATATTTTTCAGAGTACCTTGGCGGGTCAAAAACTGATTTAAAAAAACTCTGAATTTTTGGCGCTAGTGAGCGTTTGAATTTGTTTCGCATAAAACATCAATCTGCATCTCCAGACCCTGACTAATTAGTAACATGGAGTCTTCAGCAAAGTTGTTCAGAGTATCTTGGCAGTTCAACAACTGATCCAAATAGTTCTGAATTTTTGCATGAGGTGGCGCTAGTGAGCATCCAAACTTCTTCTGCATAAAACATCAATCTGCATCTCAAGAACCTGATTAGTTAGCTACATGGAGTCTTCAGCAAAGTTGTTCAGAGGATCTTGGCGGCTCAACAACTGATCGAAATAATTCTGAATTTTTGCATGAGGTAGCGTAAGTGAGCATCCAAGCTTCCAAGCAAAATGGAGCATTTTTATATCTCCAACTAGCGATTTCGAGTCATAGCATTCTTTACGAGAGGCACCATTAAATCGTCATCTTCAGACCAATATTCGCGCTCGCTAGGTAACGTATGGTATTACGAAAAAATCAATAACCCGATAGTAGTTTTTAACTCATCCACCGTTACTGCGAAATTTGGAGCACCCTACACATCACGAGCATATCGAGCATATCAAATTTCAATAGCAGATTTTCCTTGCAGAGACTGAGAAAGCTGTTTGAAGTTACGAACCGCTGCCTCTCCCAATTCTCCAAAGGCATACTTTGATGCCTTTTTATCCCAAGCAGCGGGACCATCTTCTTTAGATTTATTTTTTGGAGGATGTCGTGATGAAGACGAAGATAACTTGTCGAAGATAACCTATTTCGATAATCCGATAATACTCCACTTAGGTCTTCACACGATGAGTAAATTTCAACTGGGCCAGGAGCACGTATATCTCCATCCAATATTAGTTCATCATCGGCGGAACTTTCGTCGCTGGATTGTTCTGGTGCTGGTGGCAAAGCAACTATCTCCCGTTGAACCTTTTCAACGGTGATATGATCGATGGCAGCTTCAATTGTTTTGAATTATCAGCTATCAGAATCATCATCATTTTAGTAATAAATATAAACTGCTGATGATTATTATTATATAAAACCTACCAGTACATCGGCCGGATGAAGAAAAATAATCAAATTATACTCCACTGCACAGTTCTACAGATCCTTCCACAAACAAACTCGTTGTGAAACACCGGAAGTGGAGAAAGACACATAAAAACCAGTTCGCTAATATGCGTAATAATTCTTATTGACCGATTTCGTAAACATGCTCAAGGAGGGATACACGAAATCATTTTGTTGACGAAATGGAGGTACCGATTGAATTTGATATGATGTTCCTAGCAGGGTAGAAATATTTCACAGTCAATGCAGTGAAAAACATGGATCTCAGTATAATCTGCAGTCGCTTTCATCGCCGCCGTGGTGAGTGCGACTGGGTGCAGCCGAAAAATCATTTCCAACACCGACCTTTCAATTTCGCATTCAGCCACTCACAAGTCACTCTGACATGCTGCTCAGTTCGCTCCTTACCGTATGACTGTGAGTGGCCCATTTAAACGCGTGGTGATTTTTTTCAATTTGCTGGGTGAATGTGTACATTTTGCTGTGGTAGATTTCATCTTCGCGGCGCAGTGGGTGATGTGAGTTCTGTTGTTTACTTTTCTGCCTCTCCGGGAATGTGAGGTTGATTTCAAAGCAGGAAGAAAATAAAAACATGATATAAAAAAACATCACCTTCATCCAGTGCTGCCGAAAATTTACAACCCTGGTTCCTAGTTTGCAGTTATATGTTATATTGGTTTCAAAGCAGCCATATTGAGCAAGTCATGAACGCCATGGTCGTAATAAAACCAAACAGTGCAGTATCGTTATGTATAGAAGAAATCTTTTTCAAAGCGTCAAAACAACCACCAATGAAATCTATTTCGATGTGCAACCAAATGTTGTAGGGAAAAGTGTGGGGGAGGCAGGACGAGAGATAGAGAGAGAATGAGTGAGAGAGATAGAGTGAGTGTGAGAGAGATAGAGTGAGAGAGAGAAAGAGTGTGAGAGAGAGAAAGAGAGAGAGAGATAAAGAGCGAGAGAGAAAGAATGAGAGAGAAAGAGTGAGAGAGTGAAGGAGAAAGAATGAGAGAGTGAGAGAGAAATAGTGAAAGAGTGAGAGAGTGGAAGAGAAAGAGTGAGAGAGTGATAGGGAAAGAGTGAGAGAGAAAGAGTGATAGACATGAGCGAGAGAGAGTGAGAGAGAAAGAATGAGAGAGAAAGAAAGAGGGTGAGAACGAGAAAAAGTGAGAGGGAGAGAGAGAAAGAGAGAGAAGGAGAGAGAGAAAGAGTGAGAGAGAGAGAGAAAGAGAGAGAGCAAGAGAGAGAAATAATGAGAGAGAGAGAAGAAGTGAGAGTAAGAGAGAACAAGTGAGAGGGAGAGAGAAAAAGTGAGACGGAGAGTCCAAAGCCCAAAGGAATTCCTGGAAGAATACCAAAAACACGGATACAAATTTCATCCATTTGCTTTAAAAATATACATGTTTACTTCCAAAATGGTACGTACGTACACGTACACTAGTGGACAGCCCCTCGCTCGCTCTTGTAAAAAGTAAACAAACACTCGAGTTCGGATCGGATCCGATCGGAGGTCTACAGAGGAGCAGGAGCAAGCGTGGAATAATATGTTTTCTTGCTTCCAAATTGTTGATAAGGATGTTTTTCAGGTACAGAAAGGTAAGTAAATGAAATATGAACGATTGGAATTGAGAAATCTGGTAGTCAAATGCTACCAGAATATGAAAATTGGTAGAGTTGATAAGAAAATATTATGAATGGCCGAACCAAAACAATAACATCCATGTTTGCTTCAAACATTTAGCTGGTTGAAACAACTTGAAACGCACATTTGATTCAAAAGAAAGTTTTCGTTCGCTTCAAATGCAACAATATGTTTGATCCAAACATATTTATTTTTGATGCCAGACCAAACTGAATTATTGTTTGGATTTACCTAGAATATGTTTGTTTTTAACGTATTTTTTTCTGCGTGAAGGAACTCCTGGAGGAATATCCAAAGGAATTCTTGGACGAATATCAGGCCGAATTCTTGGTGGAATATCCAGTGGACTTCCGTAGTATCGAGTATCCGTAGGATTTCCTGAAGGAATATCTGGAGGAGCTCCTGGAAGAATTCCCGGAGAAATATCTGTAGGAATATTCCGAAGATTTGCTGGAGGACTATCCGTGATAATATTTGGAGAAATATCCGGAAGAACTCTTGGAGAAATATTCGTAGGAGTATCTGGAGGAGCCCTCCTTGGGGCTCCTTCTTAGCCACACGGTAAGACGCGCGGCTACAAAGCAAGACCATGCTGGAGTGGCTGGTTTCGATTCCCGGTACCAGTCTAGGCAATTTTCGGATTGGATATTGTCTCGACTTTCCTGGACATAAAAGTATAATCGTGTTAGCCTCATGATATACGAATGCTAAAATAGTAACCTGGCTTAGAAACCTCGCAGTTAATAACTGTGGAAGTGCTTAATAAACACTAAGCTGCGAGGCGGCTCTGTCCCAGCGTAGGAGCATATGGCGATAAAATATGCGTCATTCTTGAAGCCTACCTTGTTTTCTGTATACCGTGGTCCGGCCAGGAGGCGTCGAATACACTCTAAATAATCATCACGTCATATTCACGTGAAAAATCACGTAACTGAACTGTCTTGAACAAACGACGATTGTTACGTGACGTTGGTAATGTTCACCTGAAATTCACGTAACTTTTACTAAAAATCTTGGTGGATATGTTTGTATGTACTCGTAAACAACTTAAATGAGATTGTGTTAGTGTGAAAACCAGCATTGTAAACAATATTCACGTCAGATTTACCTGAAAACAAACAAACGTGGTTATCATCCACCATACCTTTCACGTGGATGTGACTTGACAATCACGTAAGAATGAATGATACATAACCTAAACATAGTTAGGCTTCGCAGAGGTAAGGGATATTTTAGGTGCACCTAGGCGAGAATTTTCCGAACCTGCAGTTCCCTCCTTGGGAAAAATATCAACGGAAATCTCATGAAATTTAGAAGATTCGTAGAAAAGTGATTTGGAAGAAGTTTAAGTTACATGAAGTCTAGAACTACAGTTTTTCGGTAGCGTTAGCATAAATTTTTTTTTTCAGATTTCAACGTCCAAGGATGGACTACCTTTTGATTGGTTCAACATCGGAAATATCAGCAATCTTTGTGAAAGAATCTAGTTTCAACATTGCTGTCCAAATCTGATAAATTTCATTCGACATTCGTTGATTTGTTCTCCAACAGTGTTTTAGCGATAACTCCGAAGTGCAATTGCCGAATGACAGCATTCCTTGTCTAATATTAAAGACATCATTTTGCATCAAATGCATTTCAACGCATCAAGCGCATCAGCAACGCGAAGAGGTTTCCTATTTACGGCTGCTGGCAGTTACTAACTTATTTTGCATTCATTTTAAAAAAACAATTTTGTAATATATTTCAAAGCATACCTGATAACATGTAGCTTTCACTAAAGTTCACGTAACCAGTACGTAGCAATCACGTAAGGTTCACCTGATCAAACACGTAACTACTTTCAAACTTCACGTCATTAGTACTGGAAAATCCAGTCAGATTCACCTGATAAATCACGTAACTCACCGAAGCTAAGTTTTGTTCAGGTTACATGCCATTCAGGTCACTCTTACGTGAAAAGTGTGGTGGATGAGAACCACATTTGTTTTCAGGTAAACATGACGTGAAGATTTTTCAGAGTGTATGATACGAAAATTTTCTTGGATCGGCTCAAGAATCTAACGCAGCCACTTTCAGCATGGTCTTGCGCATATTACCGCAGGCTAAGGGAGGTCCTTTTTTAAGACCTATTACGCTCAAATTTGGCCAGAACAATCTTTACAAATTGTTGAGTCCGAAGTTTAGATTTTTCGAACTATAAAAAAAAATCCTGAAACTATGGAAAAAAATCTGCAGAGCTGCTAAAGTGATTATTTCCTCTAACGATTATTAGCTTTATCTTCCAGGCTAGAAAGAAAATACAAAGTGATAATTTCTCGTCAACAATTACGTAAAAAGATGATTCCTAGCCGATCGCCCGATTTTGTTTCATTGAAACGAAAAGAAGAATCCCTGATAACATGCAAATATACCTTTTTGTTCAAAATACGTAATTTGAAGTTGAAAAATATTGTTTTTTTTTATTCTTGCAGTTAAATTTATTCAAGTTCATCAAATTAGTGTCCATCTCAAAACATACCATCTTTTGGTTTTTGAAATTGTAATCAAATAAAATGGTCTTAACTCCATTTTTTAGGAGTATTATATATATGAAGGCAACAGCTTACCTACTAAAAATTTTTGATACTGGAAATTTTTGAACCAATTCAATTTTACCGTGTTATGTGCTTTAAGGCCTTATTATACAGTTATTCGGGATGACGATGAATTAGTTTGACAATAACATACTTCGGACAGATGTAAACGATTCAAACAATAGCGTTCTACATACCATCTCTAAACGGTCTGCATTTGGGGTTCTGGTTCAATATGTTTCTTCAAACGTGGATCGCGATCGCATACCTTGGGATGATTTCCAAGACGAACTTCCGAAGGACCAACGTTGAACATGATCTGTATGCGTGGATCCAAGCTGAACGTGGGCTGCATGACAAATGAACGGCGAATGCGATCAAAACTAGGCCTCGGTATGTCAATTGGAATCAACTACGAAATTAAAGAAAAAAGTATTAAACTTGCTGTTGAGAAGAATTTCTCTACAAATCTAGACAACCTACATGGTAATTAGCGATGCGATATTTTTTATTAGATGCATCAATTTCCTTCGCCGGGGTGTACTGGTTGATAATCGACTTGAAAGGCATCCGAAAACATGTTTGACTATCGCTGTCGCTGCCAAACGATTGATTGATCGAATCGGTTACGGATGAATCATGTTTCGAATGATCTGCGGATGTGTCACTTTCTGCACTGCCCCAGCTTACATCTTGTTCCTTCGGTTCGGATAGCAGCGAATCGATTTTTTTCAGTTGATCTACGGTTCTCTGGATGGAATCCAACGATTGCTTATCGTTCTCCTTCTCCTTGCCAGATGGATAAAGCATAAGCTGCAGGCACTCATTTCCTAAGTCGCTGCGGAATGCTTTCAGAGAGCATTCGACGTTCTGGGGCACAGCTACAAAACAGAGTATATGAGGGGATTAGAAGCAGAGGGGTGTAAGTGACATTATTGTCAAAATTGAATTGACTACAGCAAAAAAATGTTTTGGTTCTAGAGCTTTGCGACAATATGTTGATATAGTTTGAAAGTTGTTAATAAAAAATATGAAAATTCACAGAAAATTAGTAAATTTTTGAACTCCCATACAATTCGTATGAAACAAAAAAAAAATATTGTAGAACCTTGCACCTATTTTTCTCAAAACTAACTTTGTGTCACTTACACCCCTTTGCCATTGACCCCCTCATATATTATTATACATTAAGGTGGACCATACTTATATAGGGGGAATGACGGCTTTGGCAGCTTTTGTTCTATTATTGGCAGGGGGATTTTTTTATGACTGACTAGGCTCAAATTTGGCCTGCATATCAAAGAATATTGTGGCCAAATTTCATAAAATTTGGTCGACAAAAACCCCCCTGCCAACAATAGAACAAAACCTGCCAAAGCCGTCTTTTCCCCTACAAAAAATCCATTTTACAAAACACAACATACAAAAACATACAAAAAACCATTTTTTCGAAGCTTATACTGCCATCATACGCATATTTGTCCCATGTTTGCTGGGATTCCCTTTATACATATGACAGTTATGCGTATAACGGCAGTATAGTAGATCCAACAGAAATTGTATCACCTATTCGAATGAATTTCTAAAAATGTTTTGCACAAAATGTGATCTTTCAAACCGAATTGAAACGAAAATTAAACTTCTTCTTATAGTTTCGTAAAAGGAAAAAATGGATTTTTTACTTGTAATACTGGAAAATGATATTAGTAATTAAAACTAATGGTTTAAATATACAAATTCACGAAGATTTGAATCTGTGTTCAGTTCCCAGATAACAGTTCCCTCCGTAATAACATAAAACATAATGAATGTTCATAAAGTACCTATGTTAGGGCGTTATGTTAAACAATATCTTCTCTAGCTTACCGTGTGAAATTCCGTTATTGTAATTATCAACGTTGTCATCTTCAGTAACAGATCCATCACAATCTTGTTTCGACACATTGCTTCCAATCGATTCAGAAAGACCATTAGGTTCTTCGTTAAGAATATTAAGAAGCTCTTGATCGGTGAGTGCCGGTTGATCCGCGGCTACAGAATTCAGTAAACCATCAAGCTCATCTGATCCAAAAAGATCGGAATCATTCTGTTGGATAAGTTTGTTTTAATGAAGGCAATTGTTTCTTCGAAATTATGATCTTACCACATCATTTGAAACGTGTGACTCCTCGGAATTGTAAATTGATCCGCGACGTCGTGATTCCTTGAAGTTTCCAATTTTGATCAAGGTGTCGAAATCGAAGCCTAATCCCAGAAAGGCACTCGCTCCCAGCTTGAAAAGTTTCTCCAAGGTGTCTATTCCTATGGCAGTCAGTGAAGCGACCTGGTCCGGTTGTAAAATGTCAGCTAGTTCGCTCAGTTGGGTCAGCGTGCCTCCAGCCAACTGCGTTAGACTTTCATTTTCAATAACCTTAAGTAAGGTTGATGAAGGTCGATTCAAAACTTCGTCTGTTTCTTTCTGAGGCGTGTTTCGGTCCAATAGTCCTTCCTGTTCCATCAGCTCCAACTCATGATGGCGTTCATCAAAATGTTTCTTCAGCATTATGCTAGGAAAACATGGAAATCGCTGTAATAGATTGGCCGGTCCAGAAGTTACATGATCCCATAAAGCTTGCTTCATTATATCATCAAGAGCAGCTCCGTGACGAAGTTTACAACTGTTTCCATCTTTACATTCATATCCGAAGTAATAAAACTTGCATGGAAACTCCGAATGCATGAAGGAGCAGCACTCAGCTCTTGAGCAGTTGTCCAAGAAATAAAATCGGCACAATTTCTTTTGCGGCCCCATTTCGACTTCTTCGACGTCATTGTCATTCAAAGAACGCTTGAAGGATAACTAAAAGAAAGTCGTGACTAGAAACCGATAAAATCTACATAATTCTAACTTACCTGTTGTTTCACATCGATATTTCCCTCCACTTTTGTTTCTGTTGGCACGGATTTTTCAATCAGCGGCTTCTGTTCAGTTGTCGTTATGAGACTTTGCGGTTCCATTCTGAAAGTTACTGTTAAAAAAGCGAGAGATATTGATTCAACATACCTACTAGTATTTACAGATGCATAAGAAAAGATTACCACGATATGTTATGTTATTGAATTCCACTGATTTTTTTTAGACTACCTAATAATTTTCAGCCAAAATATTCACTTGCTGCGGGACACGAGACACAAACAACAAAATAATTATTATGAAGCTTGGCCACAGTTGTTCGTTTTTTTATAAGCAGGGTGACCAGATTATTTTTTGATAAATCGGTAAGCTCCAGGCGGGGGCAGGGTTGCCATTATGCCAGATATATCTGGCACTGCCAGACTTTTTGACATTAGAAAGAGAAAAAGAGGAAACGCCCAAAATGCCAGACTTTTCAAATTTCAGACAGATTTCTTTTTAAATAATGACCTGCATGAACATGTTCAACATTTCTAATGAGTCATTCAGTTATTATTTTCATATTCATTCAATAACTGAAATCTGACCGCAAAACTCATTTTTTGAATCAATTTCAATTTTTTATAAATAAAGTGAAGGTATAGTTTCCGCGGATGTTGTTCCGGATTGCGGTTTGGCCATGCTGGTTTCCAGAAATCGGTTTTGACGGTATCTTTTAAGGCTAATTTTTGGCGTAATTACTTGCGTTTCGAGTTCTGGAAATGCTTACAACATTCTGTAACATTGATCCCAATACATGTAATCATTGTCTAGTTCCACGATTTATCAAATTTCCTGGTTATTCGTCAATTCGAAGTTCTTCTGGAAGGTCCGAAACATCATTAAACTTCTTTTGATAGACCTTATTGGCCACCGGCGGTCCTACGGAAGATTTGGGGCATACGTTAAAGTAAAAAGTTCATGCTTGTCTTAACCCCTTCTCGTGGACTTGTTACGCTCCGGAAGATCAAAATCCTCTGCTATTATGGACATTCCATAAAAATTATGATGGCACTTTTAACAAATATTCAATTATTAACTATGTTTATCAAAATTATTTTTGGAATACCTATGGGCTTACGGGTACCGTAGACCATTTTCACCTTGAGTTTCGTTTGTTTGTCAAAGGTTGAGTCAAGTGCCCTGTGGTGTTTTACTAGTGCGTTTGAATCATTTTATTACGTACGTCAAACAGGACCAAAAATGTCGAGGAAGCATTTTCCATCTATTTTTAAATTTCATATTAAACAATGTTCCTTTCGACTTTTGGGTCGGAAGAAAAACTTACGTGTTCAAGATGATTAGCTTCATCGTTCTCTGAAAGAATATCGAATATCGATTCTTCATTTTAGGACCCAATTTCGTCGCTTCTTTCTGTAAATATGCGTGCTAACTGCTGAAAAAAGCACAAAAATAAGGAACAAATTAAATACCTTTCCATTGCTTTGTTATTGATGGGACGAGATGAAGTTCGGGAGCCGTTCCCATAATTATTTATATTCTTTCTCTAATTTTCAGATATTTCAGAGCTAATCTAAAATCTAACAATCAATTTAATCTGAATTTTCTGAATTGTATAAAATGGTATGATTTCTAAGAATCTCATTTTTACAAATATAGAATTGTTTAAACGAATGTCTTAAGCGGAAAAAGATATTTTTTTCAAGGAAAAAAATTGATAAACATAGAGCAAAAGCAAGAGGGTCAGAACAGATTTTTCTAATATTGGTAAAAATAATTAGTATTAGATCACATTTTTAGTTAAAATCTCTTGAATAAATTAAAAAAAAATATAAATTAATATTAGACACTCTAGAAAACACCTAAATAAAGACTAAAAAATTATAAGAACGAATTTCTTCGCCAGATTTTGCCAGATTTTTTATTTGTAGCATGCCAGACTTTTCCCAAAAAGTAGTGGCAACCCTGGGCGGGGGTCAAGCCACCAATTTAGCGAATGCCGACGGCACTAATACTACACCATAGCTGGGACGGGACTTGCAAAGATGAAAAAATCAAGGGCCTCATACGCCTGTCACTGGCGAACAAAGCTCGTGTACTCTGCATCGAAGCTTAGAACCGGTGTTAGGGCGCAATCGTTAATGTGAACATTTTTATATTCGGTTAGTTAGTGCAAATAAATTCTTTTTCGAGTCCCTATAATCAAGCAGGTATCTCAAGCATACCATATCGTTATATTGCTGCATGATTGAGTGTTTATTTTTGATAAAATATCGAAAACAAAAGTGTGCATAAAAATTGCCTCGCCATAACAAAAAGGTGCCCGCTCGGAAAGATCTTCTAGAAGTCTCCCGTGATATCTCTGAGACAAAAAAATAAGTCTCCTAGATTTTTTTCTACGATGTCTAGAACCTGTCAGACCTCAAATCCGCCTCAAATGCAACAACCGTTTCAACCGGTGTCTACCTCAAATTTTAGACGAGTAAACCGTTTGAACCGGAAAGGATTTGACATATCGGTTCTCTTAGATGACGCAGAGATATCTCCTAGACATGGGTACTACAGCTCTATTAGATTTTTACTAGATATGGTTGAGAAATGGGTACCTCGATTCTTCTTCTTAGTATTCTTTTACATGTTTACGTCATTTTTCGAATTTGAATACTTCTATTTTTTAATTTAATACTTTTGCTTGACTTTATTTTATAAATAATAATATAAAAATTTAATCCGGTAATTGTTTGTCCGCATCGGGGAATTGATGAATTCGACAAGTGGCAGCAGACCCCTGCATTATTCCATGACGATCGATAGCCCAGGAGGTCTCGTTCTTGGTCTTGCTGCGAAGGGGGGAAAGCGGTCTATTATAAATCCAATCCTGTTTGGAAGATAGGAAGAGAAATTCAGTATGGATTCTACCGGGAAGAAAAATGGGTTTGACTGGAATCTGGACTGTACTCCAAAAAGAGTCACGACTGGATGTCAGAAAGAACCAGAACCCTTCTTGGAATCCAGTTGTGATTCCTTCTGGAGACTTCCATTCGAGATTATTTCTGGGATCCAGTCTTGGTGCATCCAGAATTTTATCGGGATTGCTTTTAGCTTCCGGAAGACATTTCAACTGGATTTTGAAAGAAATTTCGACTGGTTTATAGTAGAATTTAGACCTGGAATCCAGTTAAGAATCCTTCTCGGGTCGAGTTGGAATTCCTTCTGGAATCTAGCCGAAATTGTTTCTGGATTCCAGGCGGGAAGTACTGTATTCCAGGAAAAAAAATCATTCTGAATTCCACAATGGAATCTCGACTGGATTTCAGAAATAACCCTTATCAGAGCATTCTAGAGCTAGTCCTTCAGGAATCTGGTTGACTAGCTTCTAGAAAGAATCACGACTGTATTCTGCTGCTTACCTGTATCGGATTTTCCCATAGTGAGACTCTTGTCACTTTAGATGGAGATGTATTCGTTGATTTCACTGCGTGCAATATGTTTTGAGCAACTTTTACTGTCGTTTCAATTGTGAAATGAATTTTCAGCAGGATCTCATTCCTTCTCAAGGGAAACTGTTGCTTCCTCGCTGATGGTTGGATACATCAGGTCGACGAACCGGATGGACACCCGGCGATTCATCCACCTAATGCAACCTAGGTCCCTCAATTTAGATGCGGAGCGTTCCTTTTCCAGGAAAATTGATGGATGGGTCCCGATAGACACCCGGTGATCCATCTACCTAGCCGTTGTCCAGTTGTCTGCTAGGTAAATTGTATTAAGCTGTGTCATTTCCATCAACTTAGCAGCAGAGTGTTAAATAATTATTTATCCCTTCGCTTGCAAAGCGTCGGCTAAAAACAAATTGCCTGCTTCGTACCGAGCGATGCCAGCACATGCAATAATTTCATCAAAATGGCCGTGAAAGTTCATCGTGTAAATTTTCTCCATACTGGCCTCCAAAGCAGCCTGGTGTTGCTGACCTTGATGTATCCGGATGTCCGCTGACCATGATGTATCACTCGATGTATCAGGGTGGACGCCTCCAGTCGGATTTTCTACAATATATAACTTTTATAGGCTTTTATGAACGATGGCTCGGAAAAAATTGATTTTAGCTCACCACGACCGACTGCCCAGAGAAACTTTCGGTGAAAAAAGATGGCGATGGCGACAAGGTTTTGACGGTTGAACTCGTTGAACCGTTTCGTTTGCTAGGCAGTATAAAAATGTACACATACATATATACATGAAATGGACTTGGCTCGTGTCCAAGATGAAAAGGAATCTTGACTAAGGTGGTTTGCGTCTGATTCAGGTAGATTCCTGTTCGCTTTTAGATATTTTTTAATGCGGGTGATGTTTACAGTTTAGAACCAAATCCAGATGTCGCACATGTTGGGGTAGGGATTCAGTGCTCCGCCTTCTCCCCCTGGAAAAAATGTAACTTCAGCTGCTGCCAGTCAACTGCTGTCACGAACTGTCAGGTGCGGCCAGCAGCTTTTTGTGTGAAAGTATTGGTATCTCGAATAAAATTTTCCGCATGATTTTTGTTTTACGAAGACTTTTTCACTTTAACGAGTATTCCAAATCATTCGTTTAGCTTATTAATAATCAGTTATAAACGTGTGTTTTGTTTCCGGTAGTAGTAGTAAAATTCTTCTTTATTTAAATCATTTTTTGTTCTACAATCATTTTATACATGTACAGTGATCGGCCGGCATGGCCCTCCAACTTCAATTTCAATTATTGTTATTATTATTATTATTATGCTATTACTTAATTTTTAAAATATAATGTATCATGACGGCCTTTAGGAGGCGCTGGTGTGTTTTTTAAAATTTGATAACCTAACTACTATGTACACTAATAATTTTGTTCCCGGTATAAAAACCCTTATGAAAATGAATTAAATAATTCGTGAATTGGATACACTTTTATTGTGCTCAGAAGAGTGCACCCGGGGCTTAGGTGAAACAGTCAAGGAAACAGTTGAAACTCGATGGTCAACTGTGATGAAAAGAAGAACAAGTGCAAAACAAGAGAAAAGAAGCAGCGTCTTTGCAGGTCTCGTCTCAGTAGTAGTAGTAAAATTCTTCTTTATTTAAAACATTTTTTGTTCTACAATCAATTTATACATGTACAGTGATCGGCCGGCTTGGCCCTCCAACTTCAATTTCAAATATTGTTATTATTATTATTATTATGCTATTACTTAATTTTTAACATATAATGTATCATGACGGCCTTTAGGAGGCGCTGGTGTGTTTTTTTTTAATTTGATAACCTAACTACTATGTACACTAATATTTACAATAAAAATTTGATAACCTAGATTGGAACTAGCGCCCTAATTGGAGCCTGATCCGAATGCAAGCAACGGACCCTAAACTTTTCTTTACACTCACCAAAGCGTTCATGTAAGGTTTTTATTCCGGCCAGACGGTGGACCTCGGATGTTCTTGTCCTGGGAGGGGTGTTGAGGATCATCCTCAGGAATTTGTTTTGGACCCGTTGAAGTTTGAGGTGGTGGGTTTTAGCGCAGCTCTCCCAGACCGGCATGCCGTATTCGATCACAGGGAGGATGATTTGCTTGTAGACAGCAAGCTTATTTTTTAGGGACAATGACGACCGGCGGTTGATCAAAGGGTACAGTAGTTTCAACAAGACGTTACACTTTGTCACCGTTTTGTCAACCTGTTGCCTGAAAATAAGCTTGCTGTCGAGGGTCAAGCCAAGGTAGCCGGCCTCATTGGCCCATTCCACGGTCGTGCCATTGAGGATGATTTTACAGTCCCCAGGCGGAACAAGTTTAGGGGATTTGGAGTGGGGGAAAATGATGACCTGGGTCTTTGCCGCGTTGATACAGATCTTCCAGCTGGTGAGGTACTCTGTCAGGGCATCCAGGCCTCGTTGGAGTTTTGCCACTAGCGCTCTGATCACTCTACCGTTGTAGACGATGGATGTGTCATCTGCGAACAGAGACAGAATGCCGCCTTCTGGAGGTTCTGGCATGTCGGAGGTGAACAGATTGAAAAGCAGGGGCCCGAGGATACTGCCCTGGGGAACGCCTGCGACGATGTTGTGCGCATTGGAACTCGCTCCGCTGATTGAGACCCGGAATGTCCTTGCCGACAGATAATTGTTGATGATTTTCACCAGGTAGCTGGGAAGATTGTAGCGTTGTAGTTTGTACACCAGGCCATCATGCCATACATTGTCAAATGCCTTCTCGACATCGAGTAAAGCCCATGGCGGATGTTTTCGAGACAAACTTGTTCCGTCTGAGGACGTTGGTAACTCAGGTCAGTTGGTGTACAGTTGACCGACCGCGTCGGAAACCAAACTGTTCCTCGAGCAAGATGTTGAGATTTTCGGCAGACTCAAGTAACCGATGATGAATAGCTTTTCGAATAGCTTGGATAACCCTGAGAGAAGGCTGATGGGTCGATAACTTTTGGGGAGGAAGGATCCTTCCCAGGCTTCCGGATGGGGATGACTTTCGCTGACTTCCAGGACGATGGGAAGTAGCTAAGCCGGAGACACTGATTAAAGATCAGCGAGAGGTGCTCAAAGAACGGAGCACTCATGTGTTTGAGCTCGAGATTCAGGATGCTGTCGAAGCCTGGGGCCTTCATGTTCTTCGACGATTTGATATAGGCCGTCAATTCGTCAGCTGAGATCTCCAACTCCTCCGAGAAGTCGTTGGGAATCAAATGGATGTTGTTAGCATGCTCGTTGACGGCTGCTTCGTGTGGACTGACGATGTTCTGCCCAAGATTGTGTGAGCTGACGAAGTGACGACCTATTTCAGCGACCTTCTCTGCAGGAGTCATCAAGCGATCCTTAGAGCCATTATTGTCTAGCGGGATCAAAGGTGGAATGGGCCGAGGCTTGGATTTTAGAATTTTGGTCATTTTCCAGAACGGCTTAGCATAATCTGGGAGAGTGCGGATCTTATTCGAGAAGTCGTTATTTTGAGGTCCACCATTCTGGCCTTGATAATTTTGTGATTCGATTGCAGCGTGCCTTAAGCTCAGGCAGTCCAGTACGCTGAAACTGCCTGCGAGTGACATTCCGCAATCGAATCAAATCTTTGGTGAGTGTATCGATGTTTAAGGAGTTGCTTACCTGCCGAGCCGTCGGTACGTGTTGCTCTCGGGCCGCCGTGATCGCCTCCTCGATAGCGCACAGCTGGCGGTCGATACTTTCCGGCGTCTCCGGACGCACCTCGTAGTCGACGGTGTTATCGACGCACTGCTGGAACCGCTGCCAGTTTACTCGGTGGTAGTTCCGCCGTAACTGCTGGTGCCGATTGACCGAGGAGCCCAGTTCCGCCACCACCGGATAGTGATCCGAACTGAGCTCCTGGTATACAACCGGCTGCGAGACGTGGTCACTCAGGTTTGTTACGTAGAGGTCGAGCGTTGCGTGGGCACCGGACCGACTCAGCCGAGTGGGGAATCCGGGCTCAGGATCGTGTAGTGGCCTTCCTCCATGTCGTTGCTCCAGATGGTGCCGTTTCGATTGCCGCGACTGTTGCCCCAGGCTTGATGTTTGGCATTCAAGTCGCCGGCAATGACATACTGGCCTTGCCTCCGCGTCAGCTTGACGATGTCCCTCCGAAGGGCAGCCGATGATCCATCGCCGGCTTTGGCTTGCGTTGGACAGTACGCCGCGATGAGCGCGATTGTGCCGACCGAAGTGGTGATTTCGACACCGATGGCCTCGATGACACTGAGCTGGAAGCTTGGAAGCAGACGACAGTTGATGTTGTAGCGAAGAGCGATGGCCACACCACCTCCCTGGTCGGCCGGTCGAGTCGCACGATGCGAAAGTCCGGGATGTTGATGTTCACCTCCGGTTTTAGGTGCGTTTCGGTGATGAACGCCACGTCTATTTCCTGCTCTTCAAGGAAATCCTTCAGCTCGATTGTTTTGCTCTTTAGCGAGCAAGCGTTCCAGTTGACCAGGCCCACCCTAGCAGCCATTTTCAATGATGAACATGCCAAGTGTGAAGACCTGGTCGAATCGGGTTTGCAGCCGCGCAGTCGAGTGGCGAGCTGCGCGAAGATCGGCATCAGTTGCTCCGGAGTGTACAGCGGGCAGATTCTTCCGGTGGGACGGCTTCGTTCTCCGACTGCCGACGGAACCCAGGAGGAGGAAGCGGGGCCATTCGCTGGTGGATGGTGCCGACGATGCTGGAGCTTGGACCGATGCAGCTGCCGCTGCCAGTCGCTTGTGCGGCTGTAGCGGTGGGGAGTATTGGAATCACACGACGGGGGGCCGGGAGAGCTGGAAAGTTCACCTCGTTGAGTACAGGAACACGGTTCTTCTTCGGGATGGTCCTGGTGGAAGCCTTCTTCCGGATTTCCAGGAACGCGGCTCGCTTTGGGCAGCCCTTTGTGGTGGCCGGATGTTTGTCGCCACAGTTGGCGCACTTGGGATCGGCCACCTCCATTTTGTCGCACTCGTCCGTCCGATGGGGTTCGCCACACTTGTTGCAGCGCGGCTTCATGCGGCAGTTCCTGGTGCCGTGCCCGAAATTGAAGCAGTTGGTGCATTGCGTGACATCGCGGTGCACTGGCCGATATCGCTCCCAGTCAACGACGGTGTAATTTATAACGCCAACCAGCTTCAGGTCCTTCCAGGTAGTGGAGCCGTGCTCCAGATGGATCAGGTAAAGCTGGTCGCGATATTTCCTCGCCTTGTCGTGACGAGCGATCTTGTGGACGGCTACTGGCTTCAGTCCGCAACTTTCAAGCTCTGCTTGGAGCTCTTCCTCCTTCATGTCGTGAAGTCCTCGCAGCAAAGCCTTGAGCGGCTTCGTGCCGGGGTGGTCATGAGTGTAGTACTCATACTTGTGGACCTCGAGGAACTCCACGACGGATTGATGATGGTCCCTGTTGGCCGGCATCACTTTCACGCCCTCGCTGCAGAGCCGAAAAGTACATTTCAGCCCCTTAGCGATCAGCTGGCGAATTTTTGGGCGTAAATCCGGCGGATCGCCCTTCACAAACACGGGCGGGCACTTCTCCTTCCGCTCCGGTTGCACCTGCGGCAGCTGCGATTGCTGCTTCTTCCTCTTTTTCGGCGGATTGCCGGCGTCATCAAGCGGCAACGGCGAGAACACGTTGCTCTGCAAAAGCTGCTTGGAGGGGTTACCCGCGCCTCCAAGAGCAGTGCGCTTAGGCCCTTTTCCAGCGACCGAATCGGCCACCGAGTCTCCCATGACGGGTCCGGGAGAAAATAACGCCAACGCGACAAGCGAAAACGTAAACAGCGAAAGAACGAGAAAAAACACTTCGAAAAAATGCGCGAGCAAAAAACACGTCCGTACGTGTTGCTGTCTCGAACTGGAATGATGTCGTTCGTCTCGTCTCAGACTGAGACGAGACCTACAAAGACGCTGCTTCTTCTCTCTTGTTTGCACTTGTTCTTCTTTTCATCACAGTTGACCATCGAGTTTCAACTGTTTCCTTGACTGTTTCACCTAAGCCCCGGGTGCACTCTTCTGAGCACAATAAAAGTGTATCCAATTCACGAATTATTTAATTCATTTTCATAAGGGTTTTTATACCGGGAACAAAACACACGTTTATAACTGATTATTAATAAGCTAAACGAATGATTTGGAATACTCGTTAAAGTGAAAAAGTCTTCGTAAAACAAAAATCATGCGGAAAATTTTATTCGAGATACCAATACTTTCACACAAAAAGCTGCTGGCCGCACCTGACAGTTCGTGACAGCAGTTGACTGGCAGCAGCTGAAGTTACATTTTTTCCTCTTTGCAAGTCCCGTCCCAGATTATCAGTATAGGCTCATACAGAGTGTATGCATGTATGGGCTCATATAATAAAAAAATCGTATCGAAGTGATCAAAATTAATGGTAAATTCATATGACGTCGTTACACAGAGAAAAATTCCGTGGTTGAAACTACTATTTTATAGACACGCTCTGTTTTTAAAATTACCTACTATGAAATTTCAGTAAATTTTATCATGGTTCCAGAGAAATTCACCTCTGTTTCAGTTCATGTGACATGGGCCACAGTAAATTTTTACTGCGCGCATGGTAAAAATATCAATTTCTATCACACGTTTCTCCAGAAATATCTCCAAGATTTATTTATTATCAGACTAAGGCCGGAGTGGCCTGTGCTGCACATAATAGTCTTCTCCATTCAGCTCGGTCCATGGCTGCGCACCTCGCCAACCACGCAGTCTGCGGAGGGTCCGCAAATCGTCCTCCACCTGATCGATCCACCTTGCCCTATTGTTATCGTCGGATCATTGTCGAGAACCATTTTCACCGGATTACTGTCCGACATTCTGGCTACGTGCCCGGCCCACCGCAGTCTTCCGATTTTAATCACTTAAATCATTTCACAGATTTCGGTGAATTTTGCTTCAATTCTGTAAAATTTTTACCGAACAGTTCTGCTGTTGAGATTTCGGTGAAATTTCACAGAAATCTGCGATTTATTTTAAGTGTGTGTGAACGATGGATGGTTCTCCCAACAGCTGATGCAACTCGTGGTTCATTCGCCTCCTCCACGTACCGTCCGCCATCTACACCCCACCATAGATGGTACGCAACACTTTCCTTTCAAAAACTCCCAGTGCGCGTTGGTCCTCTACGACAGCGGTTCTCAACCTGGGGTACATGTACCCCTGGGGGTACCTTCACTGGCCCTAGGGGGTACCTCGGACAAAAATGCGTAATGGCGGACATATTACAATTTCAATCAAAATTCATTGATGAAGTTTTGATAATTGTGTATTTTCTATTTCAAAAATTTATATTGTACATAATAAGTAATGCGATAAATGATTCCCAAATGAATCCTGTCTTCCATAACCAGCACAATGTATGAAGAGCTGCGGAACAAAAGATCAAAAGAACAAAACGTCGAATGAACAAAATGATTTTTTTTTTCACCAAAACTCGGTTGCTTCGTTGCAAGAGGATTAGAAGAATCCTTTTACGCCTCTCGGAAGCCTTCTTCCAAGCAGCTCGAAGGCTTCTTTTCAAGAGGCTCGGAAGCCTCCTTTCAAGTGGTTAGGCTGCCTTCTTTCAAGAGGCTCGGAAGCCTCCTCTAAATAGGCTCGGCAGCCTCCTCTCAAGAGGCTCGGCAGCCTCCTCTCAACAGGCTCAGAAGCCTCCTCTCAAGAGGCTCGGAAGCCTCCTCTCAAGAGGCTCAGAAGCCTCCTCTCAAGAGGCCTCAGCCTCCTCTCAAGAGGCCTCGGAAGCCTCCTCTCTAGAGGCTCAGCCTCCTCTCAAGAGGCCTCAGGCCTCCTCTCAAGAGGCCTGGAAGCCTCCTCTCAAGAGGCTCAGAAGCCTCCTCTCAAGAGGCTCAGAAGCCTCCTCTCAAGAGGCCTCAGAAGCCTCCTCTCAAGAGGCTCAGAAGCCTCCTCTCAAGAGGCCTCAAGCCTCCTCTCAAGAGGCTCAGAAGCCTCCTCTCAAGAGGCTCAGAAGCCTCCTCTCAAGAGGCCTGAAGCCTCCTCTCAAGAGGCCTGGAAGCCTCCTCCTCAAGAGGCCTGGAAGCCTCCTCTCAAGAGGCTCAGAAGCCTCCTCAAGAGGCTCGGAAGCCTCCTCTCAAGAGGCCTCAAGCCTCCTCTCAAGAGGCTCAAGCCTCCTCTCAAGAGGCCTCAAGCCTCCTCTCAAGAGGCCTCAGGCCTCCTCTCAAGAGGCTCAGAAGCCTCCTCTCAAAGGCCTCAGGCCTCCTCTCAAGAGGCCTCAGAAGCCTCCTCAAGAGGCTCAGGAAGCCTCCTCCTCAAGAGGCTCAGGCCTCCTCTCAAGAGGCTCAGAAGCCTCCTCTCAAGAGGCCTGGAAGCCTCTTCTCAAGAGGCTCAGAAGCCTCCTTTCGAGAGGCCTCAAGCCTCCTCTCAAGAGGCTCAGAAGCCTCCTCTCAAAAGGCTCAGAAGCCTCCTCTCAAGAGGCCTCAAGCCTCCTCTCAAGAGGCCTCAAGCCTCCTTCAAGAGGCTCAGGCCTTCTCTCAAGAGGCTCGGAAGCCTCCTCTCAAGAGGCTCGGAAGCCTCCTCTCGAGAGGCTCAGAAGCCTGTTTCAAGAGGCTCGGAAGTCTACTTTCAAGTGGTTCGGAAGCCTTCTTTCAAGAGGCTCGGCAGCCTCCTTTCAAGAGGCTCGGCAGCCTCCTTTCAAGAGGCTCGGAAGCCTCGCTTCAAGAAGCTCAGAATTCTTCTTTCAATAGGCTTGGAAGCATACTATTAAGAGGCTCAGAAGCGTTCTTTCAAGATGCAACGGAAGCTTCCTTTTAAGTGGCTCGAAAACCGCCTTCAAGAGGCTCGGAAGCCTCTCTACAAGAGGCTCAGAAGTCTCTAATAATAAAGAGGTGCGGAATGCTACTCTAAAGGGACTCAAAAGCTTAAAGGAACTTCCCTTCAAAGGGCTCGGAACTATGTTTTCAAGAGGATTGGAAGCCTACTTTCGAGAGGGGGTACCTCAAATCATGCAAAAGTTCGAAGGGGTACCTCTCAAACAAAAGGTTGAGAACCGCTGCTCTACGAGCAGGTCTCGTGTCCGTAGGGAACTACCGTTCTTATAAGCGTTTTGTTGATAGTTTGATACGGCGGCGAACTCTATTCGATCGGAGCGTCTTACGGAGTCCAAAGTACGTACGATTTCCAGCCACTATGCGCCTCCGAATTTCTCTGCTGGTATCGTTATCGGCGGTCACCAGTGAGCCCAAGTACACGAATTCTTCAACCACCTCGATTTCGTCACCACCGATAGAAACTCGTGGTGGGTGGCTTACATTGACCTCTCTTGAGCCTCTTCCTATCATGTACTTCGTATTCGACGTGTTGATGACTAGTCCAATCCGTTTAGCTTCGCTTTTCAGTTGGATGTAGGCTTCCTCCATCTTCTCAAAGTTACGTGCCATGATATCAATGTCATCGGCGAAACCAACTAGCTGAATGGACTTCGTGAAAATCGTACCACTCGTGTTAAACCCTGTCCTTCGTATTACCCCTATCAAAGCGATGTTAAATAGCAGACACGACCTTGCCGTAACCCTCTGTAACGTTTCAAAGGGACTCGAGAATGCCTCTGAAACTCGAATTACGCGCATCACCCGGCTTGATCAACCGTATCAGTTTATCCGGAAATCCGTTTTCGTGCATTAGCTGCCATAGCTGGTCCCGATCGATTGTATCATATGCAGCTTTGAAGTCGATAAATAGATGATGTGTAGGCACGTTGTATTCGCGGCATTTCTGCAATACCTGACGTATGGCGAACACCTAGTCTGTGGTAGAGCGTTCACCCATAAATCCCGCCTGGTACTGCCCCACGAATTCTCTTGTAATTAGTGTTAGTCGGCGGCATAAAATTTGGGAGAGTACCTTGTAGGCGGCGAACAGCAATGTGATTGCGCGGTAGTTGCCACAATCCATTTTATCGCCCTTTTTGTAGATGGGACACACGACACCTTCCATCTACTCCTGCGGCAGAACCTCATCCTCCCAAACCTTGGTAATCACCCAGTGCAGCGCTCAAGCCAATGCTTCACCACCATGTTTAAACAGCTCTCCTGGTAGTTGGTTAACTCCAGGGGCTTTGATGTTTTTCAGCCGGCCGATTTCCTACTGGATTTCCTGGAGAATCGGAGCCGGAAGTCGCATGGCCTGCGCGCGTGCTCCTAGGTTCGTTACCATACCGCCACCGTTGTCTGCCATATCGTCATTCAGGTGCTCTTCGCCACCTTTAGATCACCTCACGCTCGTTTGTAAAAAGGTTCCCGTTTACGTCCTTACACATATCGGGTTGTGACACGTGAACGGTTCAACTTCTCATAGAACTTTCGTGCGTTATTAGCGCGGTACAGTTCCTTCACGGTCTCGATCTTCCTGCTGGCGCTTTTTCCTCCGGAAAATCGAGTTTTGTCTGTTCCGCGCCCGTTTGTATCGTGCCTCGTTCGCCCTCGTGCGGAGTTGCAGCAATCTCGCCAATGCTGCATTCTTCTCCTCAACTAACTGCTCACACTCGCCGTCATACCAGTCGTTTTTCTGATCCGGAGCCACCGTGCCTAGTGCAGCGGTTGCGGTGCTTCCAATGGCGGATCGAATATCTCTCCAGCCATCTTCAAGAGATGCTACGCCTAGCTGCTCTTCCGTTGGGAGTGCCACTTCCAGCTGCTGCGCGTAGTCTTGGGCTAGTCTACCGTCTTGCAGCCGCCCAATGTTTAGCCGCGGCGGACGACTCCGACGCGTGTTGATCACCGTCGAGAGTTTTGAGCGTAGACATACTGCAACGAGGTAGTGGTCGGATTCAATATTCACACTGCGGTAAGTGCGTACGTTCGTGATGTCGGAGAAGAATTTACCGTTGATTAGAACGTGGTCGATTTGGTTTTCCGTTACTTGAATAGGTGATTTCCATGTGACCTTGTGAATATTCTTGCGGGGGAAGAAAGTGCTTCGGACTACCATTCAGCGGGAGGCTGCTAAATTCATTCATCGTTGGCCGTTGTCATTCGATACGGTGTGCAGACTATCCGGTCCGATGATCGGTCTATACATTTCCTCCCTTCCTACCTGAGCGTTCATGTCACCGATGACGATTTTGACGTCCCGCAGTGGGCATCCATCGTATGTCTGCTCCAGCTGTGCATAGAATGTTTCTTTATCGTCGTAGGGTCTTCCTTCGTGTGGGCTGTGCACGTTGATGATGCTGTAGTTGAACAAACGGCCTTTTATCCTCAGCTTGCACATCCTTGCGTTGATTGGCTGCCACCCAATCACACGTTGGCGCATCTTGCCCAGCACTATGAAGCCGGTTCCCAGCTCGTTGGTGGTGCCACAGCTTTTGTAGAAGGTAGCCGCTCGATGCCCACTTTTCCACACTTCCTGTCCTGTCCAGCAGATTTTCTGTAGCGCTACGCCGTCGAAGTTGCGGGGATGTAGTTCATCGCAGACTATCCTGCAGTTCCATGTTCCAAGCTTCCAATAGTGATTCTTTATTCGTCGCCTAGGTCTTTGCCGATTGTATAGAGTCGTATTATCTTCTATGTCGTTCGTAATGGTTGTTTTAAAGGCGGCTTATTGGGCCTGCGCAAACCTCCTGTCTCGTCGGAGGGCCATCGTGTCAGGTCTGTTTAGTGTCTCACCTAACACCAGGACTTGGGCTTGTGCGCTTTGAGCGGCACACGGTCGCTTTGGCGGAGCCCAGCTTTTATAGAGCTTTTATGCAGCTTTTTATAGAAGTTTAAAAGAGCCCACTGTCAAATCCCAATCCTAGGCAGGCACCACAACTATCATAAATGGAAATTCAACGTACTTTCATAAAATCGAATTGATAAAAAAGGTAAAAATAATATTTCAACCATTTTTTGAAAAACCAACTTATTCAAAAAAATATAACTTTTTTGTCCATCATTTCTCCATTATGACATGACCCGTAGTACAAAAAATTACATATATTATCTGCAATAACATATGAAAAAATAAAAAATATTGAAATATTCGTTTTTGAGAAAATCGATTTTTAAGTTTTATTTTCAATGATTGAACAATTTTTTTTTCACAGTGTATATTTTTTCACAAAGCCCCAATAATTACCCAAAACTTTGCCAAAGACACCAGAATGATCGGACAAGCCGTTTTCAAGTTACATTTTTTCTGAAAATTCAATGTTTTTTTGCTTAGGCTTTTGTCAAAAGTTACACCAGAGTTAAAATGGCAAACCAATTATGCAGATAAGGTTTTTTGGCCATAAAGGATGTATATTCAAAATTTCAGGGAAATCAAAATACAAAATTGAATTCTTGGAAAAAATCATGATTTCACAGAGAATTGCTCATATAATATAGGATGCTTGATGTATAAACCTAATTTGAATTCAAAAAAAGTTCAGGCAACTTTTTGGAGAGCCTATAATATCGTTAGTTTCCAGGTCCGTTTTGCCTTTCTCGTACAACAAAGTTGAACCGAAAGGCTATCATTTCACTCTGAAAACGAACTTTTTACAGGTACATCTGATAATAAAGTTTCTGATACCATTCGACTCAGTTTGATGAATCGAGGTGATGTCTGTGTGTGTGTATGATTGTGTGTATGGTCACTTTTTCAACCTCAAAAACTCACACGATTTTCATGTACTTGGACTTAACTGATTTTATCGCAACAAGTTGCATTCCGCAGAGCCACTCTTCTAATTACATGCTTTTTAATTTCATCAAGATTGATTAATGCGTTCACAGCTGACAAGGAAAATGGTTTAGGCAGTTTTCCATTTTTTCCCATATAATCGGGACTACGAGCATTGAGCAGCTACCATGCTATAATATAAATTACGTTTGCTCGATGGGTTAGAAACCTCGCTACGGCAATATCGATAACGCTAAAGCAACGAGCAAAGCTTTTCAAAGCTTGCAGTGTGGAACGTGTTGAACACGAAAACTAATTGACGAACAACGTACGCGCTTTTAAGTGTAGAGCCGACTCGATGGTGTTTATTGCCATTATACTTTTATATTTTAAATTGCATTCGCACCAACACAGTTGTAAGTTTCATCGTTGGCAACAGAAATTGCACTCGATAACAACACGATTACCTGCTGGTCCGTACGCTCGTGGCCATGGTGGTGTTTGCGTTTGTATTGTGTCATATATTGGAAGGGGAAAAAGAGGGCTTTCATTGATGCTTCAACATGCTGTTTGGTTTGGGTGGTGTGGAGTGATGGTGAAGTTTGGGTGATGTCAAGGGCAAATTTGAATATAGTTTTTGTTTTATACATCTCATTATTTCCATATCATATTATGTATGCGGTTTTGTTTGTCTTTTATTTATATTTAGGAATCGTTCAAAAATGGCATCGGACCTTGGCGAAGGGGGTGGGGGTGTCGATCGTCATAACTTGATCGATCGATCGTCATAACTTGATTATAACATAATGTATTGTGCTTATTTTACAGAAAAACAAAATTGCTAACATTTTTGGAAGATAGGATTTAAAAAAAAAAACGAAGTTACTACCTTCGGAGCCCTCCTTATCCGTGTGGTAAGATGCGCGGCTACAAAGCAAGATTATGCTGAGGGTGGCTGGGTTCGATTCCCGAGGCCGGTCTAGACAATTTTCGGATTGACAATTGTCTCGACCTCCCTGGGCATAAAAGTATCATTGTGACATCGTGTTAGCCTCATGATATACGAATGCAGAAATGGTAACTTGGCTTAGAAACCTCGCAGTTAATAACTGTGGAAGTGCTTAATGAACACTAAGCTGAGAGGCGGCAATGTCCCAGTGGGGGATGTAATGCCAACGAAGAAGAAGACTACCTTCAGTATATCTTGATTTATTCGAGAAAGGCATCGTCACCGCTAGGTGGATTAGTTTGGGTTTTTATGTATCATATGAGCTATGCTTATTTTCATTTAATTTATCGGAAGGATATAGAGACTATAACATAATAATTTAACTTGATTAGGAAATAAATAAGGGGAAGGGAAGTGTAATAAACTTTCTTTTCTTTCTCGTTTCAGAGAGCGAGCATTGGCGCTTAAACCTAGGCTAATTAGCCAGGGCAAGTTTAATAGCTTTGCCCCATCCCAGGGAAATCATCAATGGAGTGACATAAATTTCTTAGCATGGTCACTTCCAACGTTCGTTCAATCTTATTATATCATTTGCTTATGATGATATTCCTAAACTATATCCCTACCCACCATCCAACTCCTTGACATCTATGAGGGCGTCGGTGAGTCGCTGGCCTCTCGTTAAGTAGATGTCATATCAACATTTCCTTCCCTTCCCTAGTAACGGAGAAGATGGGCGTGGCCAGCAATGGTAGCTTTCATGCTTTATCATTTTAGACCCCCAATTGGATTGCTATCAATTCCCAAATAGTAATCCGCAACGCATAAGAGCTATGCTTATTTTCATTTACTGCGAAAAGAGGGGGGACCTCAATGAATGTAATAATTTGAAGGGGTTGTGAGCCGCTTGCGATTTGAATACCTAACCTGTTTAGCGTATGAAGTCTTCTTAACGAAATAGGGACTCGATACGTATTTCTTTGTAAAAAAAAACATTCTGCATAGGTTGTTTCATCATGACGAAACTAATTGACTAATTGGATGAACACGCCCAAGGTAAAGTAAGAAGGCCAAGCAAGATATTGTAAGTTACCCATCATGAGTTGTTTGATTATAAACATAAATTTAACTCTAAAAAATCTTGAAATCTTGAATACTTTAAGTATTTAAAAAAACACGAGTTTCAAACGGTGGTCTTGGAATGGATGAGATCATGTACTGGTGAACGTCGAAAATAATACCAGCAGACAATTTGAAGGAACATAATAAAAGCACATCGCAATAACTATGGACACCACAAGACCGCTGGATCAAATACCACAGAGCTACCACCGACAAATAGACATACCTCTTTAAACGTAGCGGTTTTTTACGCTGCGTTCACGCAAGATACCCAGCATCAAATGGAGTAATGCACACGTAAACGTGTGCACAACTACATTCGATGCTGGGTACCTTGCGTGGACGCGGCGTGCACGCAGCTTGAAAAAACGCTACGTGGGCATCGGCCCTTACTCATAAAATTAATCGTCGTACAAAAACTAACGACATCTGTTGTTGTCACTTAGTTTGGGAAATCACGAACCAGATGGCGATAGTGAGCAAACCTCAAACTCGAGCAATTCCGATGCGCATGCAACTTTTGACCGATTGACCAACTAATGATTATTTAAATGGACCAGTAAGCCAGTGAACGATGATAATTTCATGAATGTTGTGTCTGTTTTTCTGTGGAGCTACAATGCAGTATTTGAAAATAAAAGAGTTGCGTAGCATATATGATGGGCGCAGAATAAGATACATGTTAGACGTGAAGGGCTTACATTTACGTGATTCAATTAAAATGCATGGCCCAATTTCAGTAGGATCGTACGTTCATGAAAAAAGATCTAAATTTATTTGAAAAAATAAACACATTATCTTATCAAAACGAATGTTTGTGGTTCACTGAAGTGTAAAACGTATGAATGTGGGACGTGGCCAATTTTAATTTGAGAACACCTACACAAAAAAATAATAATTTCACATATTCAAATTTTAATCGATCGTGTAAAATTTAACAATCACACTAAATAATAGATATTAAAGTTCATATTTTTTGAAAATTTAAAGTTGTCTTGTAAAGAATTACGTTATATTGAAGTAGCTTTATAACGAGTCTGATCTGTATTGTCGTGCAGTGAATCGTCAGGTGAAATTAACAAACACGAAATGGGCAATAAGTAATCATATTAAGACCTATCATATTATGAAAGCGAAAAAACAATTACTGTGCCAACGCTTTCGCTCTTGTTTGGGTGAGACGGCGAGGACATCCCGTTCCGTCTATATTTGGAGAGATCATCTGATGGATGCTGCTGCTGGTTGTTTTTCCACTCGAAACCTCCAATGCAATGTGGGGAGGCAGGCCTTCGCGCGCGTGGAAAATTCAAGAAAATGAGAAATAGCGAGAGCAGAATTGTTGAGAGAAAATTTTGAACTAATACTAACGTGCCTCTGGACGTTACACGTAGGGGTAACTAGCCCAAAATAGTGAGCAAAAGAAACTTTTCATGGGGATTTATTGGTTAGTTCTTGAGTAAATACTATAAATCAATAGTCCGTTTTGAAAAATTTGAGATAACCTATTTAGGAACTGCTTACTGAAGTATTTATTACTTAATTTGGTTTTCATTATTTTTAAATCAGGGTATTATCCTATTTTTGCTCCATAAAAATATTATTCTATTAATCGCACTTTGTCGAATTAAGGGACCTTACACTTATTGCGTGACAGCTTGGGGAAAGGTAGTTTTGTGTGATTTTCTTACCCTCAATGTAAATACAGAAAATGTATGAAAAATATGTTAAATGAAGGAGAGAGGGTTGAACATTTCTTACGTCATATGTGCACGGTCGCTAAGATAATTTATAATAGTTTCAAAGGTGTTAATTCAAACAGTGTAATTGCAATTTGTAAGAATAAAAACCAAAACGTAGTTCTGTTACTCCTACATGCATTGCGAGAATCGTATCTCGTTTATGTTACAATTACCTATGTAGGATTGCTTACCTATGAGTATATTCTGGAGCAGGAACCAAAAGGAAATAACATCTCGATGGAACGGTTTTCATCCGGCGTCAGTTTAAGTTGGGCTGCCGTCGAGATTAAAAGCTTTCGCTCTCCGCTGAGTTTCGGTTCTTTTCGTTTGAGTTTCCTCAGTTTATTCTTGAGTGGCCAATCACCAATTTCAGCTGATGCTTGTTATAGATGCCCCAATCGCGACACAGTCAGCGGATCCAACCGGATAGCTTTCAGAAGCGCGCCGTACGCCAACGGTGATTTATAACTGGTTGACTGTCTCTGCAGTGTCAAAAGGCGCAATGAAACTAAACGTGATATAAGAGAAGATTGCGTGTTGCATCCACTGATGAGAAGATAAACGTGTGCTTTTTTCGAAAAAGAACCACCTGTGCACTATTTGTTCGTTGAGAAAAGGAGAGCCTGTATATGGAGAATGTGAAGTGGTACATCACTTAAATAAGCAAAAATAATAATTCTGTACATGTAAAAATGTAATTGAACAAGATCGTCATAGGCCTGAATTTTATCAAACTACGATATAAAATTACCAAGAAGGAAAGTAACGGTTCTATTTGCTTTGAAATGGCTAAACAAGGCTTGAAATGTTGCAAGGATATCCAGGCGCTCGTTCAAGCGTGCCGCCGATGAATGTACAAATCCTGTAATCTCTGAATCATAAAACGATTCCAACGAAATCGGGCCGAGCAGTCTAATAAAACTTCTATATAAGCCATTAAAGTGGGGACGTCTTCTCTCGAATTGTGTCTGCTGGGGGCGTTTTGCGGGTTACGATTCCGTATCAAAAGAAAAGAACGCAAAGAAAGAAAGTTGATATTGTCAGTGTCGTCATCTTAAAAGGCAGAAACAGCGATAGGGGATTCTGATTGTAAGATATAAGTGTGTGAAGCTGTCTGTGGTGAAAGTGTCGAGTGAAAAATTTGATCAATTACGTCGCTGTATCCTATTTAGCACTATAGAGGACCAACCGCCAACGGCAAAACCAATCCTGGGCTTCCAGCACGCCAAATAGCAATATTTGTGGGATATATTTTTACTTTAGGTAAGTCGATGATGGATGATAAATTTTCTCTTACTTTTGAACTTTCATATTTTTTATTTTAGTTGACTAGAACGTTTAGCTTTGACAAAATGTTGGACCTTTCCTACTTCGCTATCCATTATTTTGAGACTTTTTTTAATTTACTTACATAATTTAAGGTCTAGTTTAGTTACGACCATCTCAACCTTGATAAATATGAAGGAATACCCAAATAGCGTTATGCCTCTGGGATGAGAGTGTTTCGGGGCTTTTTCCCCTGATTGAATGAACGTTTCAATATGTTTTTGCTAATAAAGTTGTACCGAAAAACTATCATTTCACTTCAGAATCGAACTTTTTATAGAAGTCTCGGAGACCCATGGCGAAACCAAACGATTGAATCGAGAAAGGCATCTTCATCGCTAGCCTAGCTAGGTGGAATAATCTAGGTTTTTAATATTCCCGACGGTCAACCAAATTATGTATTTCTTCTGCTTCTGGATACGAAAGGAGATAAATGAAAAGAATTGAAGAAGTTTCAAAAGCCCATTAAAAGATTGATTTTATCATACATGCCATCTAAGTTTGAAAAGCAGAATATTTCACTTAAGCACCTTATGTTTCATCATGTACGATTTTGTGTTAATTGTGTTAATACTTATCCAGTGGAAGTATGCATATTACGGATCCTGGGCACAACAAGTGCTGCAGAGGGTCAGAGCGATGTCCAGATCGCCTCAACCTGTTACCAAGTTAGATATCCGTTGAATCCTTTCATTTGTTTATAGAGGCTACAAGCCTTCCGCAAGCCTGCTGCAGAAAAAAACGTATTGTAATGCGTATTATTTTTCACCGTTTTTGCTGATTGTCGTGGATGACACTCTAGGAGCAGCTTCGAATGTCATGATAATCGTCCACAAGACCCTATAGAGAGCGCTGCACTCCGCATCGGGAGACCATATCCAACAAACGTTCACTAATTTAACTAACATTAGTTACTATTTCTCATTGTAACTTCTGTTTAAGCTTTGTTCACATAATTTTGGAGAAGTTATACAGCTACAACCTCTCATTTTGAAGAACAACTTTATTATCTGTTTCGTTAAACTTTTAATAAAAATTTTACTAGGCCTTAATTCAGCTACATGTAATTGAAGGTAACGTCTTCAAGATCTCCGTTGAAAGTATGTGGTAGCAAGTTTTTTTTATAGGTATAACTTAAAATTTCCCTAAATTGGGTCTCGAATTAGAAGTCCGTCGAATTTATTAAAATTAAACATATGCAATGAGTAAATAATTATATCCAAATTTATTTACATATACAAAACAATAATTGTGTGGCCCCAAATGGCCGGAGCAAAATGTTATGACAGGTCTGACCAGAAGGGCCGAGCTTGCTGCGCACTGATCGACACCCTTATAGGTGTTAATGTATAATCACACGCTGATGGTAACTTACACAAACCCCACATTTACCTTCTTCTCTCATTAAAAAATGCAAAACAAATCCTCTAGCACAGAACGCAATGATTTTTTTAAAGTTATGTACACGAGACGAAGATGAACATGTTGCTTTTGAGAAACCGATATTTCCTTTAAAAACTGAACTCCAAAATAAACTTGGCTGATCATCGTGGTTTTCAATCGCAGAACAACAAAATGCAAGTCAATATGTTGTATCGTTTAAATGTTAAACTAAAATGGTATCTTGTGTTATGGTATTGATCACACAAGAAACATTTTATATTGTAGCAATAATCTAAATATCTTATACCGTCCATTAAATTTAACTATCAGCATTTAGAAATACCAGCAAGCTGACCTTCAATATATCGATGTTGAGATTCCTAACAACCGCTTAGGACATGTGTTCCCAAACTATGGGCCACGACTCCCAGGGAGGTCGTTGGCTGATCAATGATGGGTTGTGAAAAACGAATCTTAATTCATACTTTTTTCCCTATTTTGTCTCACAAATCTATCACAGCCGTAAGATTTGGACCTATGTAGTGAATGAAGAACAATTAAATTTTGAGATTTTGTCAAATACAATGAAATCCATACAATTTTCCACATTCAATCCAATTCCAATCAACATCCAATCCTAATCCAATCTAAATCCAATCCAAATTCAATCTTAATCCATTCCAAATCCAATACAAATCCATTCCACATCCATTCCAAATCCAATTCAATCAAAATCTGTTCCTATTCCAAATCCAATCAAATACAACCCTAATCTAAATCTAATTCAAATCTAATCCAAATCGAATTCAAATCCAATCCAAATCCAGTCCAAATCCAACCAAAATCTTACCCAAATCCATTTCCAATCCATTCCAGTCAAGTCCAAATCCAACCAAAATCTAATCCAAATTCTATCTAAATCCGTTCGAATTCCAAATCATTTCCAATCCATTCGAAGTAATATAATGATAGAATATGAAGCAATTCATAATGGTTTGTTCAATCTAATGCGAACTCATTGTTATCCAAATTCTAAAAGCCAAGGTGGGAGGGTCGCAAGCAATATGCGATTCTGATAGATGGGTTGCATGTACAAGTAGTTTAGGAACATGTGGCCTAGGATATGATATTTATCTAAAATTTCGCAGAAATATCATACTTAAATGAGATAGCATATAAGTATAAACCTAAATTTTAGACTTATGTTAACCAGCACTATTTTTTTTTTAGCATGATGACCGTGCATTTCGTAGTTGCTACTCGATCGACCAGAACGATCGCAATTGCACAGGGAACCAATGGATGGAAGCATGGGATTTGCTCTAAGAGCTCTAATAGTTTGGATAGTCGATAACGGCGCTGGCCACGTCCTCACGGTCATCGGGGGGATGGGAAGGAACTGATGATGCAGTCACTCGCCCACTGCAAGCCGAGAACACCTCTGCACTCGCCACGAGTTCCTGCGGAATTTTATTGGAATCTTGGGGTTAAGGTTTTATGGCAGAGGTTCGTCTTGGTTACACGCTAAAAATGAACTACTCAAAATTGAGTCGAATCCGACTCATTTTCATTAAAAACGGGACAACTCAAAATTTGTGTAAAAGATACTACTTCAATAAAATGATGATTTCGCGAAAGTTAAGCTTGGCCTTCCATCAATTTTTAATACGACAGATGCGAATCAAGTTTATCTATCTATCTAAGTGCATTTTACGACAAACCGACTCCTAGTTTAAGTGCAATCATCATTTTATTGAAGTAGTATCTTTTACTCAAATTTTGAGTTGTCCCGTTTTTAATGAAAATGAGTCGGATTCGACTCAATTTTGAGTAGTTCATTTTTAGCGTGTAACGGATTGCCAATGTGATAGTTATGAAAGGGTGGTGTAGTATTCTAATTAGATGCCAAAACGAACCTTTTTTTCCGCTCATTTCGAATTCTAACAGTAACCTGCTAGAACTAATCAAGTTGTAGGTATAGGGATAGAAGATGGAAACGGTATGAAAGCCCATTTCCAGTTCTAGCGATTGCTAGAATATGTGAAATATATGAAAGGATACAAAGTAGGAGAAATGGAACGGGCCTGGGGATTGAACCCACGACCTCCTGCGTATGAGGCAAAAGCGGTAGCCATATGACCACCAAGCCCGTTTTATAAGTATAAACCTAAATTTTAGACTTATGTTAACCAGTACTATTAGCCAAAAACTCCAAATTTATGACTTTGTGAATGCAACGGAAACGTTTTTTGAGCTTCGTGAATTTTGGATATCTCATCCAACGGGTAATTCCGCTACGACTACTTAGTCAGTAAATTCCAAAATAAACTTCAAGATTTAGCCTTCCAAACAACTTTGTAGCATGCGAGTAGGGTGACGATATGGTATCCTAAAAGAGGACATGTCCTCCTTTTTCATTAAAATTCAGATGTCCTGCTTTTGCGCTAAAATGTCCTCCTTTTTAGATGTGTCCAAAAATAGTAGAATTTATAACTTTTTTCTGTAGTCATTCTAGTTTAATAAACAATACTGCAACGCAAATTAATCGTTGCACATATTTTGTTTTTTTTTTGCTTTTTAATATGAAATATTTTTCTTTAAGCTTTTGAATAAAATCAATGTTAATATCGGAAGTTCAAAGCTTGAGTTACAGTAACACAGGTGTCGAAGATAACATAAGAATCGGAATAGGAAAAAAAGGATTAGGAAAAATTCGAATGCTTCTCAAAATTTTCTACGAGTAAACACCCATCGAATTCCCTTTGGAACGCATCGCACGGTACGTTTTTTTCAATATTTGCGGCAAAGAGCAGCCGATATGCCATGCCTAGAATGGAATAGAAATCGGAACTAATCTGAATAGTTGAGTTTATGTAGTCTAAATATGAACAGTTTTGAATTTCTTCAGTTGAGAACTTGGTGATACAGTTAACGATATCATTATCATTACATACCTTAAATTGTGATTCTGAATGACATTAAAAAAAATTTACTGACTAAGGATCTTGTGTTCGGTCCTTATAGAACGTAATGTTCAGTCAGTTATCTTTTATCTATTTATTTGTCACTGTCTTCAACATATAAGTGTTGCACAGACTGTAACTTAAAAAAGTAACCTAAACCTATTTTTTGAAATTTTCGCTCACGTCATTAAATATCTGCAGCAACTAAGCAGTGGATTGTGAAGGCCATATTATGTGCGACGTTAGGGGATGTAGAGCAGTGCACGCACAACGTCATAGAGAACGGTTTGGAGCGTAAAAATGTACTTGTCTCAATAAGTTTTCGCAGTCAATCACATTCCACACCAGGTCAAAACAGAAGACCCTCTGTAGAAATACTCGTCTCGATATCAAGGTACTGAGTCCAATCAACTTGCACCGGTGTTCATATGGGGGAAGCCTAACCCGATCACTCCACAGCAGGTTCCTTAAAGCATATCGGACGAAGGATCTATTGAAATCAGAATTGTATGCGATGAGCTGTTCTTGCTAAAATTTTGTTCAATATTGATTTTAAAATTAGTTGAAGGTAAAGTCTTACCATTATAAAGAAGGTACTTGCAGTGTATAACTGGAAAGTGGTTAATATAGGCTATAACTACAGTTGGAAATATTTCATCTGGAGATTAAGTGTTAATAAAGTAGAAGAAGATGTCTTATCTCCCAGCTAAAACAAAGTTGCATGTGCTAGCGAATAAGTGTAAGGTGGAGGCGATATAGGCACATGCTTCTATTTGAGTTCATGCAAAGTGTTCACTTTTTGCACTTATTCGCATTGATATACGATCTCTTGTCTGATGGGATTACTTGCTGGTTCTTACAAAAACTTCTTCCAATAAACATTAGTGTGCAAAACTCTAACAAGTATAATATTTTCAATAATATTTAAAACCAAAAATCTATCGATGTTTTTAATGTCCTCCTTTTTAACCAAATGTCCTCCTTTTTCGCTACGATTTGGGTGAATTGTCCTCCTTTCGAAAAATTTCATATGGTCACCCTACATGCGAGAGATCCCCATATCTCTCAGATGTCTTTAGAACTAGCTTAACTGGTAGTCTCTTTGTTATTTTCTAAACCATAATCCATTTTCCAGTGGACTTCCAGACGCGCTTTGTGATTTTTCAACCCACAATCCATTTTCCAGCGGTATTCCAGACGCGCTTTGTGATTTTTCAAACCACAATCCACTTTCCAGCGGTCTTCTAGACGCACTTCGTGATTTTTCAAACCACAATCCATTTTCCAGCGGTCTTCCACGCTTTTTGTGATTTTCCAAACCACAATCCATTTTCCAGCGGTCTTCCAGACACGCTTTGTGGCAATACAAACCCCTTGTGTTTTTTAATCGTCAAATTTTTCAACACATTAGCACATTAACAAATTGAATTCAACTCACCTTTTCAAATCATCGTCAGGATCCAACAAATAACCTGGTAGGATCGCCAATATGTGTGGCCCCAAATGGCCGGATCGAAATGTTATGACAGCAGCTCTCCGTTGGTTGTGTGTACGCCACGGAGGTCTGACCAGAAGGGCCGAATCATGGCTTGCTGCGCACTGATCGACACGCTGAGGCGTTAATGTATAATCATACGCTGATGGAAACTTACACAAACCCCACAATAATGACTAAGATGGAAACACAAAATCACGAATTAATTATGTATTGTCCCACGAATATAAAATAGCAGGTGTGTTCCTGACAATGAAACCAACACCCAACCAGCGGATGGCCGATTTGAATACAGTTCTTACAGAAACTGTATAATAATTGGGCATATACAATTTCGGAAGATTTTAATACAATTGTTGTATTGAAATATTAACACAGATTTGTATTATTTTAATACAATATTTGTATAAAAAGTTTTCAAAATTGTATATGCCCAGATATTGAGCTTGGAGCTTGAGCTTGATTGATCGTTTCCGTAGTTGCTACTCCATTATGACCAGATCAGCTGTTCTGCATTAGGGAACCAACAGATGTTTGCTTGGGACTATAATACTCTTCAATGTACAAGCTACTGCATTCTCCCATTTGTTAGGTCATACTGGTGCGCCTGCTACGTCAGAATGCAAGTCAAATGTAGGGAAGGGGAGTGAATGATGATGCAATCACTCGCCCACTGCAAGCCGAATATACCTCTTGCACTTGCCACGAGTTGCTCGCGCGGAATTTGTTGGAATTTCTGCTAGGTTGGAGAGTAGGGGTCCGTCTTGGTTAACGAACTGCCAACGATAGATAGGAGAAGGTAAGTGGATGGAATTTCTAATTGGATGTAGGAAACGAGCTCTATAGTTCATTTCCACCCCAGCAGATTACTGTTAGAATACCTGCTGAAGGTATAGGAATAGTAATGGAAACGGTATGGAAGTTCTATTTCCTGAAGCCTTCTAGCGATTGCTATGAACATAAGAAATAAAGAGAAAGATAAAAAGTAGGAGAATGGAACGGACCTCAGATTGAAACCATGATTCTCCCGCGTATGAGGCAAAAAAGCAGTAGCCACATGACTACCAAGCCCGCCTCGAAACAATAGAGAGATCACGCACTGAACTGGATTAATTTTATTACCGGTCATGCAATGCAGAACACAATAATTCGGCTGACCGCGCGATCGTTCTGCTGTCCGAAACAAAAGAGATCATGCACTGAACTGATTAATTCTTATTACCGGCCGCGCAATGCAGAAATTGGCACAACATCCGGCCGACCACGCTGGGATCGTTCTGCTGTCCGGAAACATGAGAGATCACGCACTGAACTGATTAATTTTATTACCGGCCGCGCAATGCAGAACACAATAATTCACTGACCGCGCGATCGTTCTGCTGTCCGAAACAAGAGAGATCACGCACTAACCGATTAATTTTATTACCGGCCGCGCAATGCAGAATACAATAATCTGGCCGACTGCGCGATCGTTCCCTGCCGTCCGAAACATGAGAGATCGTTAACACTGGAACTGATTAATTTGTTACTGGCCGCGCAATGCAGAACATGTCAATAATCCGGCTGACCGCGCGATCAAGGTTCTGGTTGTCCGAAACAAGAGAGATCACGCACTGAACTGATTAATCGGCTACCGGCCGCGTAATGCAGAACACAATAATTCGGCCGACCGCGCGATCGTTTCTGTTGTCCGAAAACAAGTAGAGATCACGCACCGAACTCTCAAAATTGTATATGCCCAGATATTATAAAATAACTGACAGTTTTTGTTTTTTGGATGAATCAATGTCTTGAAAATAAATCATTAATTTGCTATAAATTAAATATCATCAATCTGCTTTTTATCCAGATTTTTTCTCAAAAAGAAAAAGCATAACTTATAATAATATTTTCTTCCATTGTGTGATAGATCAGATATATGAATGTGAAATGCAATATGGTTAAGAATGACATAGGTTAAGAAGAATGTCCAATGTTTGCTTACTAATTTATTATTCAAACTCTATTTCACAATTTCACAAGTATCACATCATAGTCACAGAGAACTTTAAAAACGCCATTGCCAAGCTTGAAAGCAGTTATTTCACTTTAGGATCTCATGCCGCATTATAGGTAAGGTACACTGGGGGAAGTGGAGAAGGAAAATCGATAGTGCATGTTTGAATTAGTGTAAACTAATTTGAAATCATCTAAATGAATTCAATCAAATAGGTTATCAAAAACAGTCAATTTTGCAGCAACTGTGTGGTAATTCGTACCATTTTGATCGCTTGAAATTCACATGGAAATAGATTTTAAAATTATGAAATAGTTTTTCCACTTATCCCAGTGGATGGGGTAAGTGGACAACCTCGGAAAAACACATGTTACTCTTGACCTTCACCGACATGAGTAGTTTTATATCTGAAATCAAACGATACCAAGCCTTGCTCTGGAGTATCTTTTTATTGAATCACCTATCATTGGGTTAAATTGGAATAGGTCCCCAAGGATTTCTCATGGCTAGGCAGTGGAGGATGGTTTCGCCTTCTTCAAACACTAAAATGTGCTGTAAAATCTATATAAGCTGTTGCACCAAAGATGAAAATTTCTTTATAGGAAAAATGGAACTTTCAGGGTTATAAACCAATCAAATTTAGTTTAACTAACTGGAGATGATGTCTGTGTGTTCGTGTTTTAAAGGTATGTGCAATGTACAAAATTATCACTCATTCTCAAGGCAATTGTCAATTTGTTCGCCACAAAACATTGCAATCCTCAACGACGAAACTTGTTATGAATATAAATGAATGACTCAGAACATATTTACCTATCAGTGCTATTTTTTAATCTTTTCTTATGACATTTTTAATCATATGTAAAATATGAAAGGTGCATCAATACCGATAAGTGGATTAACTGGGACCTTTTTTATGGATATTAGTACAACTTACCACTGAAACGCACAATGATAAATAAAGAAGGAAACATATTAAGATTCACAGCTATCGAAAATAACCCGGAAGGGAAGGAAACATTTGCGTAATCAGACATTATCCACTTCTTACAAAGTGCTAGATACTAGGGGTAAGTGTAAAATCTTTAAATTATTTGCTTTCATGGTACAAAACCATCACTGCTAAATTTGAATGTGATTAGTTTAATTGTATTATAATGGTCACCTGTGTAAATTCACTTGAAAAAGGGACAAATAAAAATGCAAATAAAAATTGATTTTATGAAACCTAAAATGACAGTTCGAGCGTTAACCGTGTTTGTGTATGTTTTATACAAATTTTAACATATTAGTGTGAGCATCAAATGTTGCACAATGTTATGGTGTGGTAAAAACTGTAATGTATGTAGAAATCCAATTTTTCGGGTCGATTTTTACACATCCCCCTTTTTCCACTTCCCCCAGTGTACCTTATATTCGATATTGTGCGAAATGCTTTATTGTCTTTCCGATGACAGTGAGTAGAAATCCATACAATTCTCTTAACTCCAATTAATTAGGGTCAATATAATGTCTAGCCTTCCATTCTCATGGGACAGAACCTGGCCAGGCTGCAAAACTATCTTCAAATTAACCTTTTCCATAATTTGTTTTGTTCTAAGAGTTGAATTCGACACTGCCCAATTGCAGCACAAAGACTATTGACGATTATTTATGCCCCCATCTAGATACATATGGCAGTTTCTTCGAACATTAGTTTGTGTTCGAGTCATGCGAATGACATGAGGCTATTATGGTTTCATGTAACAGCTCTAGCTCTAGCTAGCTCTTCTCTATGTCCTTGACAGCAATTGAATTCATGCTGAAGAAACAAGACAAGCCTAAAATTATCATCTTTATAAGGTCGTATGTCTTTGTTCGAAAGGTAGGCTAATTGAACCACATGTTAGAATAAACCTTATTTTATTTTATAAAGTTGTTGTCTTTAATCTAGGTATTAAAAGACAAAAAAATATTAATTCTAGAATCTCTGAGTCAATAAAATATAGATCTGAATGAAATCGCATTATTACTATAATGAAAAAGCCATTGAAAAAGAAGAAGGTTGATTCTAAATTACTGTATTTGGTCTATCTTTATTTTTCGATGGCTCTACATTACAACAAGAACTTGGCCTGCTTTTCAACTTATTCTTTATTCTTATTATTACTTTATTATTTATTATTTATTCTACACCTTTCCAAGGCTTAGGCATAGAAAAGGTGGGCATATATAAAGTGGGCACATAAAAGCCTTCAATAAAAAAATGTGGAAATGCTAAGTTGAGAAGCTGGTCATTCCAGTTGGAATGTAAAACCATTGAAGAAGAAGAAGAAGATAAGCATGAAAACTCCCCCAAAACAAGCAATAACAGTGAAACCGATGCAATCTAAATCTAATTGGCAGTGCGAATTTTAATTATTTCTGTTACTAAATGTGCCATCATATTTCCATTAAATGGCGCCCGTACTGTGCTGCACTGCACTTTCATCATCATAATTCAGAACTGGAATGTGCCTTTGACGGTTGAACTGTAAACCAAACCACTCAACTCCTGCAATTGGGGTGAAAGTCCTGGTACCCCTGCTCAATGTGCGTTACCTGCACTGTACTTGGAGAGGAATAACCGCAGCTGGCACGAGCAATATGCACTTCCAAAGGGTCATTTCCGTTTGAAAGTCCATTAAAATTCAATAATATTTCTCTCTGCAATGATGCTCTATAAAACAGCACTTTGTCGAAAGGTAAATACATGAGTAAGTCCCACATGCTTCCCTCCAGCGCTCTCAGCATGGTGTTGGGATTAAGGGGTTAGATTAAGAAGAGAGAGAAATACAGAATCAGGAGACATCTTGTTGACGACGTGCCCGGGATCGGTCCCACACAAAACACTACATCAGATTTGTTTAGTGGCCAGAAGCATGGAGCTAAAAATAGACTCCTACCTACAGGTCTATTTTGGCTTCTATTTATTCAAACCCTGACTCCATGCAACACGCTCTCGTCTCCCTCATGCTCCCATCATAGGCCGTTGCATGGCAGCAGGAAGCAACTTCCCTGCAATTCTCTTGTAGTGTGATATTTGAAAAAGTGGTCAGTCTTGCGAGAAAATCTCCGTTTACTTTCCCTTTGCCAAATGGTTGTGGGACTTTTCTGGTTTCCTTCCAATAGTACACATTATAGATGAAAGACAATAGCTTTCAAGCGAAAGTCCGTTGTAGCAGAGAATGGATGTTTTTAAATGACTTCTACGATCTTTTCAGAAGTCTCTGCAAAATTCTTCCCATCATCGCCTCACTTTGACTGAAGTTTTTTCGCCCCACACTCGTCTAAATGGTGTGGTGGAGCAGTATGTATAAAAAAGGTAGGGTTGTCACTGTGGCAATTTAGCCGGTCTGCTGCAACACATGGTGTTCCAGTCACTCAACCCCTGTATGTGATACTTTCAATTACTGGTTCTAGTAGTAGTCTTTTTTGTGGGTAAATAATGTGGGTAACCCAACAAACACCATTTTAGCTGAATAAGCTGGTTTTTCAACTGAAGAAGAAGGACTATTTTTGTTGATATTAGCGCTTGACCCGCCACCAATGATTTCGTTGGGAATGATCCACTGAATTAGATATTTTCTTTTAAATTTCATTGTATACGCCAAAAAAACAGTCTAAAGTAAACTGATTAATTCACAGAATATTCTCTAAAGTAATTTTTAGAGAATATAAGAATTTTCAAAACAAAAGGCTGGAAGTATTGTTATTAGAAGAATTTTGTTTTTTAAAGAGATCTATGGGAGAATTCTTCGAATAAACTTTTTGGGGAATTTTCGAAAAGTTTTGGAGAAATTTCGAAGCGAAATTCCTGGAGATAGCTAATACAAAATCCCAATGTATATTTTCTTCTTGAACGTTCTTTGAAAATTATTTTCGAGATTCCTTTTCAAAAATTGGTTCTAAGATTAATCCTCAGAAATTCTTTTTGGGCAACGGTCTCTATAGGGGAACATTGTTTCATAAAATCAATATCTAGTGCCACAGACACACCCAAGTGACTACATGTCCTGGGTAAACTAAAATGTTTCTATCAGGGGATCTAGATTTTAAATTTATTTTTTTGTTTTAATAAACATTAAGCTGTGGAGGCTATAATGTCCTTCTGATGGGGGCATTGTGGGGTGTAAACGTCACCAAAGAGAGAAACTCGGCCAGTGGTTGACGGTTGCTATGTCTTTAAAGTAGAATGCAACTCACGGATTCTGCATTTTCAGTTAACAAAGTATCAAAGATAGATAAATCCATTTATCTTGAACTCGCCCCATTGGTCTGCTCCTCATGTAGATATCCTTAAAATATGATACAGCCAAACAGCGCAATTTCAAATTATGAAGAGTATCCTCTGCGGGCATGTTCACAGTTTAGTAAGCATGAACCTGTAGGTATTTTCCGCCTGGGATGGTACCCAGACGTCAAAGCATCGATCCGTACTATATTTGCTATTTTTAGCAGTGAGTAGAGTGGAATCTTCAACTTGAAAACTGGATGCTCGGCAACAAGTGCGCTCACGTATATACAAGCGTAAAATAACAAAAAAATGTCGCCTCTGTTGTTTCTATTGACGTGTAAATTCATAAATAATTACCCTTGGAAAAAACGATAGTTTTAATCAATTGCCGATAACTTTTTCTTTAATGTATATTACAGAGTGGTCCATATTTCAATAGACACGTAATGGGCGACTAATTAACGCGAATAAATAAATAAAAGAGCAGCATCAAAAATGATGTACAGTTTCTCGTTCTGGTCATAACTCGTATCATGTTGGTTGTAAAAACTGGTTTATCGTAAAGGATTTAGGGTGGAACTATGGTATGTCCAATTATTATTGTTCAATTCTTATGATAATGCACTGTTGAACTGAATTTATGTTTTTCGTAGCTTTACGCACTTTGGGCTAAAAATGTATGGCCAAAATACCATTTTTTTTATATACACGAGAGAGGCACCATCACCATTAGGTGGATAAATCAGGGCTTTTATTTTAATTTTGATACTGTTCAATATGACATTCTACGTTGAGGAAACAATGAGGAATAATAAAAATAATGACATTTCCTTGTGACTAAGTCAGAAAACAGGTTCAAGACCAAGGTTTATCATAATGTTTAGTTAGTTTGTTTTAGGTTTATCAAAGCTTTCTATGTGGCTGAACCAGTGATTCATTCTCAACAAACCGTTTGACCCATTTGTTGACGGTAGGACCAAACTTTCATGATTTCTTTTTTTCTATCACGACCAGAATGCACCACGCTTCCATATTAATTCTATGCTTTTGATTATTGTTGATTGGAAGTTTCCTGTGTCAATACATAAAAGTTGAAGCTCCACCCTAAAGCAGGAAAAGATTGCTCTCCCACGTAGGGTCCATGGCAGCTCACGGGTTGCAAAGAGAAGAGCCCTGGTGCATCCGGTGTGGTACGTGGTCTCCTGGCAGCGTATATATGGATGAGTTGATGCAAATAGCATCCTACCGGGGGCGCGAATCCACTTGTGTTCGCCTTGCTTGAAACGGGAAGTTGCATTTAGTGCTGCTACCGGTTATTTCTCCGCCGCCTACACCTTCCGTAACGGATGGACGACTGAATTATGCAGCCAGCATATGTCCTTTCCAGTGGGTGTCGACCAAAACTCAAAAGTTATAGGGACCAAAATGGGTTGACAATGTGTTGACATGTGAAGCTATGTGGAAATAATAAACTTTTTAATATACATTTGATGTCCCTAGAAGCAAGAAAAAAGTATGTGATATTCAGTCTCATGATTTGAATCTGAGTTTTGGCAATTTTAAAACAGAATCACCTGATAACACACACATGCTAAATATTTGAGTTTCGGATTTCATGATTTAGCACAATTCAGAACAACTTGATTGAAATAATTCATGAATGAATTTACTTGGTAATATATGTATAAGTAAGACACTTATTGGACTTACGAAGTATATGTAATGTATGTATTGCTAAGGATTGGCAAAGGAAAATGTAAAAAACTAGAAACAACTCTTGAAAAAGTGTATTAAGATGGACTCTATTGTGGCTATCATATTGTAGAGGAATTGTTGCACAAAATTCGACTTTTCTCAATTGCATTCCTTTGCTTCTTTTGCACTTGTTATAGGTATTTATAAATTTGCTTTACATACCAACATGTGCAACCCACGTTGCATTTGCAGTGATTCACATAAAAGCAATTCACAAACCGTCTCCGCATTGGTTACAGTGAAGAGCGGTGGAACTTTCACGAGGCTACCGTAGTTGCAGAGTTGATTGCAGTTAGGCTGGTACCATTACCACAACAAACGCAGCCTCGCCGTCAGTATCACTTTCGGTTTCATTGTCCTTCTACGGCACATCCACCATCCAGTCGATGTTAAAGCAGTTGTTCTTCCAACATATTCGTTCACACAAGACGTGCAAAAGCGAACTTGTTCACTGGAAAAGTGGAGGAAAAGTTCCATTAGGGCTCAGCCATCATGTGGTTGCTCACATTGTTTCAACGTTGCGGGAAACCGTGGCTGTGGGGACTCACGTCAGCTTCTGTTAGGGGTGGAAACCGACTACGCCAGGCGGATAAAGTCAATGTGCGTAGTCATGCAGCTCTTGCATGTGTGTATGAGTATGTACGTATGTGGGGTAGATTAATGCAGAATTTTGTTTGCCCAGCCAGTCATCCAAAATGCGTGCTGGATGCTGACAGGTTCAAATCTTCACTCTTCAACAGTTTTCTGATTGTGGAATGAGTTTTAGTAGAATAATTAAAACATAATATGGGTTTAGAGCAATACGAACTGGAACGAAGTACAATGAT